>NW_018127935.1:735788-770406 GCF_001952655.1 Monopterus albus
GTGTAAAATTATGTGTGTTGACATATCAACTGTCTTTACATGCTTGAAAGAATAACTAAATCAAATCAAATCAAATCAAATGATGCCAGTCTCTAATGCTGAGTGGTATCCTCTTCACTGAAAAGCCTCTAAATGAAATAAAACCATGTGTCTCTCTACAGCTGTAGCAGCTTAGATACCTCTAAATAGCCGATGTTTCTTGACTCTGTGCCCTCTCTGAAGCTAAATCAGAGTACATCACACTACATTGCTTCTGCTACTGTCTGCTGTATTTTACAGAGAGTCTTAGCAGCTATTGTTGCTAATTTTTGTCAAGTGTGTCCACACAGGTATGACAGGTTTCAGCACCATGGACAGTGCTTTATGTTGTGGCTGTGCAAAAGGCCACAGACCAATCAAGAGCATAGCTGCAGGAGGGAACACCTGAGGACCCTGGCTCTTTGTCCACAGCTTCTGGCCTTCACAATCTTTAAAATACCAATTTAAGACTCCAGGGCCGCATTGTTTCATTCATTTCATTTCATTTCAATGTTTGATTGTGGGCTCTGCATAACTTTGTCGTATTTTTATTGTATCAAGCACTAGTTTTGGTCAGTTTTGTCCTGATAGTTATTTCAGACAGATTTCAAGCTAATCTCAACACTTGTGGGGTTTTTGTAAATATCAGATTACAACAATAGTAAAGTGCCACCAAGTCTTGGCTAATAATGCGAACCAGTCTTACTGTATATAGCAATATACTGTAGGTTAAAACAGTGTAAGATTAATACTAAAGTACATGTGTCAGTTGACAGTACATGTTGCTAAAGCTTTTGGGGCTATGTAAGTGTTTGGCTTAAGGTTTCAGAGAAGGTAAGATCAAGGTTACTCTGATACTTAAAACATTGCAAGTCCTTTTTCTTTAGGTACATACACCCACAAATCCAATGTTCTCACACGCTCATCTTGTTTATGCCCACTTGATATCCACTCTGCTCAGTGCAGCCCCTGACTCAGAATGGCCCCATGTCACTGCTGCCCTGCCTGTTCGCTGTCTGCCCACTGCCTTGAGCCTTTCCCTGCCATATGCAGCTGTCTCGCATGCCTCCTAGCAACAGCTAGTCTTGGCCCCAGCTGCTTTATAAAACAGACAGAGGCAGACACAGACACACACATGTGTATATGTAAATATGCAGTGTGGTACACACTCTTCTCTTGGGTACCCATTTACACCTATTATGACTGTCATACAAACAGTTACATACATGCATCTAAGCAGAGAAATAGTGCACATGAAATCCAATGTACCTGCTAAAGCCCTTGTATGTATGCAAATGAAAGCATGTGCCAGGGTCCTTGATGAATGTGCTATAACAACAGAAATCTTAGGAGTTACAGTAGGCGTGTCACCCTTGTGAAAATATCGCAGTCTTCACATGTGAGCCAGGTAGATGTGAATGACAGACCTGGGAAACCTCATGCTGCCCTATTGAATCCCACACAGCCAGTTCATGCATTTGTGCACTGGGTCAGAATAGAGGGCATCTTGTTCATGGTGTTGATAACTGACAGATTTGTCCACAACTGCAGCTATTTGCCAAATATCAAAGTATATTTTCTGTGTGCTAACATTTAATTCTTTTTTTATCCTGTCTCATACTGGTAAAATGCAGTAGATTCTAACATGCATCAATATTTTGTTCTCCAGTAACAGAGGGAAATTGAGTTTCTAGGAGCCGAGGGACTTCTCACTGTTCAGTGGTAGACAAACAGCAGGGACAACAGGAGCAGATAAACAGCAAACTGCTGTGTCCCAAAACTGTTTTTAAGGTGTATCGTATATAATATAAAGATGATTCCCAGATGATCCATTAAAAGTGTATCATTCTTTACCATCTCCATTAGTGTAGTGATCAGGATAAGTAATGTACCCATGTTTGTTTTTCCTTCTGTCACAAAAAATCACCAATGGACAATTTTATCACTTGGGAGATATTTCAGCACAAAGTGGGAAAATAATTATTCCCCAGTCACAGCTTTATTAATCTGATATTTGCCTGGTATTTATTTTTGCCTACAAGCAATCAAACAAAGACAGCAGAATTATTTTTGTTTCTCTTTTGAAAACCTCATTTGGCTGATTACTGGTGTAGAATGAGTCAATACTGAAAGCACACTTGGCTTCAATACTTGTCATGATTTGACTAAGAAATCTAAAAGATGTGCAACTTGGAAGTGACATCGCAGAGATGCATTTAACGAGCACTGAGCCATGGTGGTCTGATTGATGGAGTACTTACATAAAACAGTAATTTGACCTGTTGGTGATCATTGCCAAATAGATACCAGTCATATCACAATGTCATCAAATTCACTATTTTGGTTGTCATGAATTATTCAATTCAGGATAAAAATACAGATCATAAGCTACTAAGAATAACATGCTGAGGCCTGGCAGGCCAGAGGTCCATGCGAATGAGTACCACTGGATTTATTGCACATTAGGTTTTAAATGTATGTAGTAATTTAAAAAGAAAACAATCTGTTTTATTAATTAGGGATGTAATGATACCAAAAACTCATAATACGATATCGCCACGATTAAAAAGTCCACAATACGATATTTATCATAAAGCCACATAAAGGTGAGATATGTGCTTTACTGAAAGTGTTTTTCAAACATTGTGGTTTACCTTTGCTCATCTCCGTTAAAGTGTTGAGCACAGTTATGTCCTTGTTTTTGTATAATGTTTCCAGGACCATTCTCAGTCCTCAACTGGGCAAGTATTGCCTTCGTTCAGCAGTAGTTGCAAGGGATTATGTGTTAGTCAGTTTCTTGTCTGCCCATGTTGTTTCTTGATACGGGAAAACTGAAATGCTGCCACACAACAGCTGTAAAAGTTAACAATGGAGCACCCACTATGTCAGTTTCAAATTCTGTGCCCTGAACACAGTTATACTAGGAAAATGAGCATTTGTAATATTCTGGTGGATACCACTAACTGTATTTAAAACTGGACAAAACCCTTCGTGACGTCACCCATTGGTTTCCGGAGGAGCAGTGTTGAAGCTCAAGTCTGGCTGTTGCTATATTGATAGTGCTTCACTCCGCCTTCTCGGAGAGATTTTTCTCTTATCATATTGCAAAATGACAAATACCATTACTATTATTGATAGTATAGTACTATTATTTTTTTACCTTTTTAAAAGATTAAACATATATAAATATGTATTTTAAACATTTTTGTTGGTTTTTTATTTTGCATTCTAAGCTTTGCTTCTTTAATTAATGTCCCCAGTGATATCATTTCATCCTCCTTTCACTTAGATTAGCATTGTCCAAGCCACAAGGAACAGAAAACCGCTATGACTGAAATTTTTTGAAAAATTTAACATCAATTGGTTAAACTCTTCAATTTAGTTATTTGCAGACGTAATATTTGACCTATAGTAAACCGGCACAGCTGACTTGTTCCTGGCAGCAGCTCAGAGGAAAAGTCAATTTTGTGTTTTGCAGTTGTCTTCCTGTCAGTACTTTGGCTTGCAAACAGGATGAGTTCAATGCTTATTCACGTTAGCACCAGTAAGTTAACCCCACACACACACACACACACACACACACACACACACACACACACACACACACACACACACACACACACCGCACTCTACTTGACATTTTATTAAGAATAATGCGTTTGGCTTCTAATACTCTTATCTAGGGTACAGGAAACTATTACTAGGTCACATACTTTAGTAAATGAGATGTAATGATGCAACAACACAAAGGAACCTTTTAATGGGAATAAAAATCATCATGCTCTGGTTTGACAGATGGCAAAAGTACACGCATTCATTACTCAAGTAGATGTTCGGATCCATCCATCCATTATTTGTACCACTTATCCTGAAGAGGGTCGCGGAGGCGGGGGTGCTGGAGCCGACAGAACTACAGATGCCTGTGTAAAAAATTAGAAGTACTGGTTCAAACTCTCTTTTAAATATAAAAAGTACAGGCTCTGAAATGTACTCAGTATAAAAGTAAAAAGTAAGAGGACAGATACCTGAAAAAACTACTAAAGTACAGTAACAAAGTATTTGTACTTTCCACCTCTGGTTTGTGAAAATACTGAATATGTGTTTATGACAGACTTATTTATTTCAGTGTCTGAACATTATTTATGACAAGGATTTTATAACTACCCTCACCAGTGTACCGTACCATATCACTCTTTTTCTTTGGTTGTCAAACATGATGACCACTTAAGTTAGTCCACTATAATAATTTTTCCAATGTGCCGTCACAACGCAAACACTAGGCCTGTATCCTGTGACGTGTGATTCTAAGCAATCAGCCGACCAGTGGGTCAGATAGACACCAATCAGCCATGGACTTCATCTCACCCAGCATGACAGCCCCTATCAGAGATGACCGGTACCACCCACAGTGTGCCATCTGCTCTACATTTTATCTCAGAACGCCTTTACCACCTATCTGCTTGCTTGGTGCACACTTGAGGGAGTTTGAGCAGTTGGAGTGTGACGTTTTCCAGACCATCTATCTTAAAAAAAAAAAAAAAAAATTCAAACAATATGTGTTTTTTTTTTTATGTTTGAGAAAGATCGCAAATTTCTTTCTGTAACTGCAGCTTTGGCACAATATAGATCACAGTGACATTTATTTCTATCTTTGTCACTCCACTTGAGGATTACGCTGTGTAAACCAGAAACAATGAGCATGCAGATTAGTAACATTGTCTGCCACACACCATTGTGCTGAAGGTTATATTATTCCTCACCGAACCTACAGTACCGCAGCAGAGTCTCTTGGCGGCCTTGATACAGGAGCACTTAGATCCACATAACCATATCTTTGTTACATTTTAGGGGCCTGCTCTCAGGTGAAGATAAATGCTGTAAACACCACTTTATGAATGAATAAATTCCCTCTGTGCAACACTGCTTTGTGGCCCACTGTTAATAACCTGATTCATGGTGTAATTCACTTTCTCAAGCGTCAGAGCCCCCTTTTACACCCCCTATTTATGTGTGCTGTTATTTCAGAGAGTCAGTTGAAAGGAACCACTAGAGGAAGAAGATAAATCACATTTCCCAGCTTTAATTTATGGAGGTGAGCAGTTGTTATATGAGCAAATTCTTTAACACCAAACACCGACGGTGAGGAGCAATGGAGGGAAACATGAAACGGAAGTCTAAGTCAGGCATGGCATCCTTCTCAATAACCTGCAAGCAAGAATGTGAGCGAGTTTATTACAAACTCCATTGTCCGTAACCATTATGAAAAAGAAAAGTTAGTCCAAAAGCAAAGAATGTATTGCACTTCAGCTCTTAGAAAGAGCATGTCTTTCATCATTGTTATTCACAGTCATGAAAAAATGAAGGCCTTTTTTTATAGAAGTGAAATCATTTTTGCAGAAATGCTGACAGAAGCATCATGATTTTTAGAAGTAGCTCCCTGGGAAATATGTAAGGTTTTAACAAATTTGTCAGAACAAATGATTGTTCTGTTAAATCTTTTACTTTGGGCAAATGTATTATATCAGTTACATTTCTCATTTCACAGTGAATGGAAAAATACAGCATGTGGCCAGATCAATCCTGTGTAGCCAGAGGACAGCAGCTTATTTTGACACGATTTTGCAATTTTGGCAAAGATCACTCAAAAGCATTTAGTGAAGAACAAGATGACCTTTTCACTGTGTGCTGATGCCACTGGAAACTGATGTTTATACACACAAACTTAACACAGAAGGCTGCAATTCCCATTCTTACTAGGACTCAGTGATTTACCTGAATTTTTGCAGGTGACGCTTTATTTTACAGGTCTGTAAATTTGACTCGATTTCCTAAGACATTCCCATATCATTTGCTACTAATTATAAGTAAAAATAAAATTAAAGAGTGATCCATTGGTACACTTCTAGTTATTTCCAGATGCTAAGCTAGCACACACTTTTATTTGGAGAACAGAAGGTGAACTACACATGCAAAGAGTGAAATTTGTCTACAAACAACTGCACAGTTCAGCCTAAAGGAAGAAAAACATTTCAAATAATAAAGTAAATAAGTAGCTAATATTTAGTGAGGTTTAAACTGAGCAATTTATTTCATGAAAACTAATCTGGAAGCCAAAAGTAAACGCAACCCAACTCAGTGGACTAAGAAAACCAGCCTCTGAACTTTCTCTATTTGACCTGTAATTAGTACCAAACTACATTGTTCTTTACAGGAAATTCTCAATAAGTGTTTTGTAAATGGTGGATCTGTAAAATAAAGTCTTTTTTCAATTAATATAAAAGAAATCTGACATCATATTCAAAAACACAAACTATACCAACTGGTTTATGTGGGTGAGTGAAACAGGTGAGTACGAGCTAAAGGAGTCCTGCATGCAGAGTGATTTGATATGCAAATCATAGTGAACCATGGTCCAGGTCTGACTGAGCGTCCATCTGTTAGTGGGCCACAGTGTGGCTGGTGAACGAGACCGCCAACAGTAATCCCTCTGCCTTCAGAGTTCTAAAAATAACTTACTGTATCTTCCCTGTTTTAATGAGGCAATAGTAATGCTAATGTGTTTTGTGCACTACATTATTTTTTCTCTTTATGATCACACATTCAGTAATATACTTTACATGTGTTGATCAGTGCCATGGCACTTAATGTGTCTGTGTAGTATTTGGCCCTCTGTAAAATCTCAACTAAACTGTATGGATTTCTGTTTTTTACTGATGAAAGTTAAACCCAGGACACATAAACATGCTGTATTACTGTATGCACATTGTTTACATTATTATTGTGTTGTCTCACTGAAGAAAACAGAATAAAACATTATACCTACATAACATTACGTTAAGCATTTCTAGACACTGCTAGACAGGCAGAGAAGGATGTCTGCAGCCAACAAAACAATTAATAATTCATCAGTATCATTACTGCACCATCACTTCTGGAGAGCATCTTATAAAGTTGAAAAGCAGTGGACTGAAAATTTTCAAAAATATCAGGATGATTTTTTTCATGAACTGGCCTTGAAGTCTTCTGTACCTATAATGAACCACTGTGCTTTATTATTTAACAATAAATGCACTTAGATGTGCAGAACACACCTGATACAAGTTTGAAGAGCAGAGTGTGAACACATAGGATAGAGCACATGTTATTAAAGCTTAGACCTTAGTCCAGAGTTCCAATGTAATCAGCAATTCTGCTTGTAAAATAATTTAGCTGAAAAAGAAATATCAGTATGAATAGTTCAGAAAACTACATTTTAGTTGTCAAATTTTACACCACAGTATACAGTACATGTAGTACAATATTTGAGCAAATGTAAGCATACACTGAACACAACCTACAGAAAGTTAAATGGCTAAATATACAAGTAAAGTGTTACAGTAACAGTGAGATGCAGTCATGAATCCTGGAACATGATGAACAATAATTACACCACAGACCAAAGTTAGGTCAGCTGCATGGATATTGATTACAGACTAGAAGCTGCACAGCTGAACACAATCAGGCTAATTAGATATTCCATTATAGCTGCTGATTGGACGTGTCTTCAGGACTTGAGCAGAGAACCAACTTGTTTGAAATGAGGACTATATGTGGCCATCTAGCTGTCTGTCAAACAGAAAAAAAAGAATTAGAGTAATAGGGAAGCTGAACCCACAGAGCTGCCACAGGCCAAAACATTTGGAAAACTGTTGAAAAGGACTAGAGTGTGGGTGCCCAAAACGAGTCTGACGGGACCCGTTGGTACCCCAGAGTTCAGCCTGGATTCAGACAGAAATTTAGAAATTAGGTTCAGGATCAGGTCAAACTTTAGGCTAGACGGCTAGAGCACTCAAATGTCTGCTTCATTTAATGATAATGGGAAAAACACCATACAAACTCAACTGTGTCAGGCTCAGGTCGGGTTTGGACATTATATACTATAAGCTTGTCGAGTCCAGGTTGGGTCTGGACGTCACACTTTTGGGCAAGGGTCAGGTTCAGACAGAAATATGTGGCCCAATCCATGTTCTAAAAGGGACTCAACATTATACTTGAAATAATCAAACAAAGCTGGGATCTGCACAGTGTTTTAGCTATAAGTGGCTCGAAACTGTAAACTACCGCAGCCTCACAGCATGCTAGATTTTTGATTGATCTTAACCAGGAGAAACACAAGTTTTCAACCAACAGCTGAATTAAGTTAAAGTCAGTTTTATTTGTATAACACCAAATTGAAACAAACATCAACAAAGTAAGGTCTAGACCCCCTTGAGCAAGCACTTGGCAACAGAGGAGAGAGAAAACTATCTTTAACAGTAGAAACCTCGTACAGAAGCTGAATGAACTTGTAGCAGACTTTTTTTGGGGGGTTCATTAATTTGCATTTATTTTTCTTTAAGTCTGTAAAAACAGCACATAATCACCATTTATTATATGGAAAGCAGTACATTTGTTCTTGAGGTTATGCATGAGGTTAGTGGTCTTCTGAACAGTATGGTTTGTAGTAGTGCCCACCACTGAAATGCTAAAGTGACAGACAGAAAATACTCACTCCACCAAAGCATGAGAGCTGAGCTTCAAGTTGCAAAAAATAGAACTAAAATTAAATGTTTTCTTTGTACTCTGCTGCTAACAGAAAACCTTATGCCCCTCATTTCCTCGTTGTGAGAGGCAGAAATAATGATTTCCTATTTGGTATTCGTTTTTCTGCTTCTCTCTGGTGGAATGTTGATTCTTGGGGCGCAGGAAGGCGGAGTGCAGCCCATTCTTTATTAAAAGTCAGCTCTCTGTTCAGCATTTTATCAAATATAGTGGTAAAAAATTATGAAAACAACCCACTATGTTAGATTGTCTGGCTGAATGGTAAATATCAGGTGAATAATTAACTTTCCCTGTCGCAGTTTTTCTCCTTTGTAATGTAAAGTGGTTTAGCACCTCTGAGAAAAGGGTACTGCTTCTGTAAACATCATTTCTTCCATTGCTCACATCACAGGCACATCCAGTATCTCAGCGGCATAAAAAGCAAACCACATCTTCAATAAATCCAATTATGGGAAAAGTGATCAGCTGATTCCAGCCTTGTTGAATAACATCTCACTCCAGTAGAGAGAAATGCTGTTGACTGCTGCAGTAATTTTTAAAGCAGATCAAGCTAAGAACTACAATCTGATTAACAGGAATAAGTCTTGACAAACCCTAAATGACTCAGTGATGATGAAAAAAAACAACATGCATATGTATGCATGCAGTATGTACTGTATAATCATTTACGTGTTGCACTGTAAGTACATTCAAATGTCTGCTGGTCTATTAATATGTGTTTCTCAACAAAACACATACTGTATTTACCTCCCTTAGGGTCAAACAAACATGCTGGCTTGAACCTCGAAAGATTTCCAAAACCCTTTTTGAATCTTTTAAATTATTACAATTATTTATTTAGTTCCATTTGTGTTTTGTGTGTGTGTGTGTCTGTTTAAGGATAAGTTTGCAACTAATTACTAAATGATAACCGCTCATACACTGTTACGGCGATGTGTGCTATGAGCAATCAAAATCACCACCACCTCCACATTGGTACAAGGTTTTATTCACAAGTCGGGGCAAAATGACGTCTCATCATTAAAACATTGCTGCAAGGGATCAAAAATGTTTGAAATCATTTAAAAGTGTCTTTGAATGAGTATTTATTATTTATTGCTTGAAATATTTATCTCTGTTTTCTTTATGAAGTAAATACAGAGATGCAGTCCCAATTCAGAAATATAAAAATATGAAAATGCATGAATGGGAAGTGATGGGAAGTAGTTGCATGGTTCTCACGTTAATGATTATACCAACATTACATTGGAGTGTCCTTAGTGCACTAAATTGATAGTCATCTACCATTGAGCTACAATTATAGGCAGAGTTTGTCATGCAAGAGATGAAAAGAGTTACAAGTTACATTGGAATACCTTGAATAATCGACTGATCTTCCTGGATTGGCCTTCATAATTTCCTCATCTCACTGTCAGTGTGTTGTCTAGCCACCATGTCCACCACTTTAGCTCTGGTCATATCCCCCCACTCTGGTCTCCGTCCTCAGTTCTCTCTTTTCTGTTGCTTCTCCGAACCAATCTTTCTACAAACCTTACCATGCCGAGCCTGTTTCACTGTTTTTCTAGACTGGTATGATTATGTATACACTCTGGCCTACACAGAATAAATCCTCTTCTTCTTCACCTTGCCATAATCTGTTCAAGGCTCCTTTAATTACCTACCTGAGCATGCTGCTCCATATTTGTAAGCTTCTGTTTACTTGGCTGTGTTTTAAGGAGAAATGCAGTGAGTTTAATATTAAGTGTAATAAGCTTTTCACCTTCTGAATTTGTGAAAAGAAAGTTATATTTTTTTACCTGAATTTGTGTTTAACTTAGAACATAAGAATTCTTCTTTTACTAAGTCCCATAGCCACTGTTCCAAGTCCTGTGAAAGAAAAGTTATGTAACCTGCTTGAGTCATCCTCCTCTGGTTAGAAGAGTCTTGTCTTGTGCCTGTAATCCTATTTAAGTCTCTGCTTACCTGTGCCACTGTCAACCTGGGTTGTCTTAAGTACTTATAAGTGTTTTAGCTCATGACCTACACCTTCTGTCCTGGAGGGTTTTTTGTTCATTGTTAATTCTACCTCCAGCACCCCTTAGTTTATCTGCCTCCCCAGTTCTCAGTAATAAATGTTCTTTAATTCAGCTTTGCCTCACTGCCTGGATTTAATCATGAAGGTGTCAGTTTAAATGTACTTTGAATGTTTTCCTTTCCCATCTTAGATTATTTCTTTTTCCCTTATCAAAGTCTCTTCACCACCTTTAGTTGGCCCTCGCTAGAACTCATGCGCCGTTTGCTTTGTTAGTTTTTTGTTTTATTTTTGTAGTTTTGTGGTTTTATGAGCCCATCTGTATGTCTATTCTTTTTTACAGCGTTTGTTTTATGACTCGGAAGTCACTCTGGTTGAGCAAGGATCGAAGATGTCCTAAGACTCTTATTTCTGCTCTGAGGGAGCAAGGAGGAGCCATGAGCAAGGAAACAAAAGAGCATCCTTTGCTATAGTCTTTTGTGGGCTGAAACACCCCTTTATCAGGAATTGGTTTGTGATTGGATACATCAGATAGAAAGATTGAAGGAAAGGATGTCTCATTTTGTTAATAAAGTGTTTCCTTGATGTCTTTTTTCCTTGCATCTTAACTTGGGTGGGATTAAGATGCAAGTGAGGGAAACAGATGAATCCAAAGTCCTTTTAATTGCATCCTCATTTCCCATTCTTGATTCTTTTTTGTCTTAGTCCCCCCATCTATTACTTATACCGCTAATCCCAAAGAGGGTCACGGGGGTGAAGGGGATGGGCTTAATCCCTTAATCTGAAGCATCCAATCACCAACTGATGTCTGATAAAGGGGTATTTCAGTCCACAAAAGAAGAATGCACTTGTGTATCCTTGCTCATGGCTTCTCCGGGCAGCCTACTTACTTCTCAATCCTCGCTCCTTAGAGCAGGAATAAGAGCTTTGTTCTTCATGATGGTGGACCACAATGACCCCAAGGTCAAGCAAGGAACAGTACCCCCAGGTGCAAAGCAGACAAACAGAATTCTCTAAGTCAAAGTTTAATGGGAGTACTGCATTTTTATTATGGATCTTTGGAAGAAGTACAACACAGCAGTGGTGAAATTTATACTGAAATCTCCAGCTCATTTTTATCTGACACTGAAAGGATAATTAAAACAGAGGGCTGGAGATATTTCAAATAGTTCATAAATGTTAGTGATTATTTGTCCTCCTGTCCAATCTATAGAAAAAACCAGTGACAGTAACTATCCTTTTTATGTCCTCTAGGTAGCAAATGTGTGGAAAAGGAACCATTGAAACATTAACATATTTGCAGAATACAGTTATTTTATAAAGTGGAACATTACCTTATCACCATGGCTTTAATCTGTCTGCCTAAGTGCTGCACCTAATGTATACTCATCTTTAGTTGATCTCAAGTCTGTCTTTATTGCTGGTACTTAATAAACTTGAGACCTGCTTGAAGTCTTGTGAAATTCTTCAATCAATGTCGCAGTCATCAACAACATCCTCATATTTTAAAGAAAGCATTCCTGGCTTGTCACAGCCAATGACAAGTCACTTTGTACTAAGGAGTTTCACTCCATGATTTGTATATTCTTTGCAATGCCTGTAGTAGGATTTATGCAATTTGTTTCATGTGCATCCTAAAGTCATACTAAAGTCAAATCCTGTTAGAGATTAAGAAAGATGCAATCAAGCCAGTGAGTAATCTTAAAAATGGTATATTTATGTGTATACACTACATGTATAGCAATGGACTGAGATATTTTGGTTTATGTGGCCTATTTACATCATTAACAGCTGACACATTGTTAGAAATAGATCATAAAAACAGCCATTCAACAAGTCTTTTAAGATAAGCATCAATATAGCATATAAATTGTCACCCAACCTCTCATATGATCACAAGGAGCATCTCCTAAAATAGCGCCCCTACATCAATAGTTGTATCTTTGTTGACACCTACATAGTTAAGGTTCAGTTAGGTTTAGGCACAAGACTAACGTCATTAGATTATTGGAAAATCATGGTTTGGGTTAAAATACATACTTGGTTAAGGTTGACCTTCGTCATCATGGTTACAATAATAAACACGTGATTAAGGATATGAAAAAGTCACGGTTACGAATGATGGTCTTAAAATCCTGTTTTGTCTGTTCTGTCAAACCACTCATCCACCATGGCCTCCTCCAAATGTGGCCCTTGTTGCTCTTTATAATACATACCCTGGCTTTCTCCTTTGCTCTTGTTAGAAATTATCTAACAATAAAACGGAACTATGGGCTGTAATAAGCAGCTTCCTTCAGATGACCGGGTCATTTTTTTAGAGGAGGACAGTCTTGACTTACAGTATCTCTGTGAAAGGGTTTATTTATAGATGCGTTTATAGTTCATAATTAGTGTCCTTTTGGTTTATGACATTGTATGCAGTGCTGTGGTTGTAAAATGAAGATGGTACTCTACATCAAAGCTCTTTCTCCTTTGCTCATTATAATGGTATGCTTTCTGTTAAGGCCAGCCACTTGAAAAGTCACCTCACTTGTCTTTGCGGCATCACTACAGATAGCCTTGGAGAATCAATGCTCAGTAATTCATTATTGCTGAAGAGATGACTCGCAGAAGTTTAAAGTTTAAGGCCGGTCATTTTTTATATCAACAGTATTTTTGACGTTCCCCATACAGAGACTAAAATCAACAATGAATTCCTTCTACTCATGATTAATCTCTGTCAGCTGTCAGTCCTGGATCAACTTATTAATTTGTGCCATAGATCTCCATTGTTGTTCAACAAGGATTAAAAACACATTAGTGAAACACACTGCAGCACTGGGTGACACATTTCTTCATTAGCAAACACCAGACTTGAGCATGAGGAGCTAGTAGAATGTAAACAAAGCAGAGAGCACACAAGATATGACGCATGTGCAGTTTATTCTGACTTGTGCAAGTTTCAGGAAATTATGGCTGCAGTGAACTTTTGGGGTAGCATGGTCAGGTCTGGTGTTTCATAATGAAAAAAACGTGTCAACCGATGCAGCGGTGTGTTTTCATGATGTGTTTTTAATCCTTTTTGAGCAACAGTGGAGGTCTATCACACAGACAAACAAGCTAAGTCTAAGTGTTGGAAGTGTTGAAAATTCTGTTATTATAGAAAATTACCGCCTTACCTTTCATGTCTTATTTTTGCTTTATAAGTGATCGAGACAGATTTTCATGTTTATGACCCTCAAGGCAGTTAGCCAGCATGCACATTCAGTTTTTTAAAAATAATAACTGCCACTAATCTTACAAATGCTGGTACGTGTGTGTGTGTGTGTGTGTGTGTATACACGATATTCACTTCATTAGCCTCAAAACTGATTGAAAAGCTCATTTACAGCATGATAAACACAGGCCTCACATTGGCAATAAGCTTCCAACACACAATAACAACTTTATCAGAACATTTATATCCTTGAGAACAATAGAAACCTGGTAACTTGCACTGCAAAGTCTTGTCATCTTGATAGCTTTTATACTTTTTGCTTCCTCTGGCTGAGATTAATTGTTCCTGCTCCCAACACTAACAGCAGCATTTATGGAGGACGGGCTATAGATATGGGACGCCTGCATTTCATGTCCTCTACCACCCATGCTTTTTTTTAATTCTTCCTTTCTCACCTCTTATTTACCTCTTTGCTGTGACTCCCCAGCACAAGGGAGCATGTAATGGGAATATAGTAGACATGACACTTTGAGCTACTGCCTGCAGGGTTAGAGGAGAGGTGATGTCTCATTTTATGATCCACCTTCCACATTTTTTCTTTAATTCATCACCCAAATACCACCTGCTGCCGCTCTGCCACTACAGATGCCTTTGCTGCCTACTCTGACTGTAATACTCCAGAGAACCAATAAAATGCTGTAATTGCATTGTTGTTACCAAGAAGTACAAAGGGTACATGTTATAGTACAATACATAAGGTATTAGCAAATTGTCTTAGCAGTCCAAATGTTTGCACTTATACCCATAAATATCATTAAACATTAAGGATTCACATGTCTGTGACACTGACCTCATCTTCCTGACAGGTTGGTGGGAAACCAGATTGGTGCTGTGCAGGTCCAACGCACCGTAGG
Organism: Monopterus albus; assembly: GCF_001952655.1. Taxonomy (NCBI): domain Eukaryota; kingdom Metazoa; phylum Chordata; class Actinopteri; order Synbranchiformes; family Synbranchidae; genus Monopterus; species Monopterus albus. The sequence continues at coordinate 750,508 of NW_018127935.1, forward strand.
ACCAGCTGTTAATAATTCATTTATCTTTCCTTCATTTGGGACTTCATCCAAGATGCTGAAAGATGGACCTGAATAGATTTGACTGTTGAATGGATTCTCCTTGTGCATTGTCCTATAGGAGTAGCACTGTAAGATGATGAATTCAATGTGCTTCAACATTGAGGCGCTGGCATACAGCGATGTCCTCAGATGCTACAGAGCAGCATGTTACCAGATGCCTAAAGCAATCAGTGCATACTTGTTTCTAACGTTAGTTTTGTAATAAATTTGACTTGTCACACAATTTAGAAAATTACTGTGGCTGGAAAATACTGCTCATAAAAAGTCTCTTCAGCAGACTAGTCGATAATGAAAATAATTGTTGGTTCCATCCCTGGACAAATTGACATTGCTTGACAGCCTCAAAGATAGGCAATTAAGAATGATATTAATCATAAAAAAGCAGAAAATATTCACATTTGAAAGTCTAAAACCAGAAATGTTGCCTAATTCATTCATTATCAGAACTGTTAATCCATTTTCAGTGGAATAACTAAAATAAACTTCTTAATAGATGAACCAGTTTATCTATAATATGACTGCAGCTTATCCATGTTTTACCATTCGCGGTGTTTATGAATCAGTCCTCAAGGTTTGCAAGCTGGTTCAATAATGCGGGAGCACAGTGCTCGTGCTGTCGTCATTTATCAGACACAAAGAGCAGGATGAAGGTCGGTTCCGTTCCTTCACTGCCTGATGTTTCTTTGACTGTAGTTTTGCTAGATACAGTAAGCATTCTTATCCTCAGGTGATATGGGATCTAAAAAATCCCTCATGTTCTATTATGCTTCTGCAATCCAGACAATACCTAGAGTCACAGTTACTACAGGCATCCATCATATGTCCCTGGACAAAAATGCAGAGAAGATAGCACGAGCCTTTCTCTGACCATTCATTTCTTCTTTTACTTGTGCAGTTTCCTCTGATCTCCTGTAAAGCAGGGTAGATTGAAAGGCAGTTCTTTCTGACAGTAAAACTTTTTCCCTCTCTCTACTTCTGAAAATACTGGCACCAATGTGTTTTAATCTTCAAAAGGAGATATGTTGCATTGTTGATTTTATTACAAAAGATCTGGGCCATTCATTTTGTTTATGACACACAGACTAAAAGCATTTTTTATTATCTTTTTAAACGCTTTTGTCAAAAACATCAGTGATTCCCAAATTGTCACTGTGCCTCATAAAAACATTTACTTAGAAGAAGAAGAAGCTCATTTCTGCTCACAGATTCACATTATGCCAGCAGATGTGCACTGCTGTTTACCCCCTGCTCCCCTGCCTCTCCCCCCAGCTCTGACCTGCTTTGGAGCCCCAGTGATATTCTTCTGTTCAGCTGATGAAAGAGATTTACTGGGTCTTGCACTAATGAATTGGCATTATAATTAAATGATGTTTGTAAATTATGACCCAGTTTGCTCCCAGTGAATGGAGGAGAAACCAAGAGCCCGCGTCGTCAGTTCGGAACTCGCGGCTCCTTGTGCTGTTGCTTGTGGGGTTAAAATGGTCTTGGATGTAGGTTGGAGGGTGAAAAATTCATTCTAAGCTCACTGGCTCTCCCTTGTGGCATGAGGACAAACTATTCCTTTCCCCTGTTGATTAAATGCTTTCATTTATTCACATTATTATCATCTTATTTTTATTAGAAATTACTCTTGATATTTGAGTTAATCAATCAGTAAAACAGCAGGTCCTAAACATGTGCCAAAAAACATTCTCATTTATGATATTTATACAGAAATTAAATTTCATGAAAATGTTTCACTGGCTAGAGCATCTGGCATTTAAAATATGTGAAAATCTAATAGTAACTTCTTCATTAGGGCTGCTTTTGTGTCCCATCCTCAGCCACAAGGGGGGAGGAGAGTGGAACAGATGCAACAGCAGGGCTTCTCATCTCACTCATGAAATACTTCTTTTTCCATTTGAAATTCTGCTTTGTTGTTAATGATGTTGGCAACAACTTCAGTTTTGGTGAATCTGATGGGTGAGCTTTTGACAAATGAACAGATGGTGATTAGTTTTGTGATCCAAATGTTTTTTTTTTTCAGATGCATATATATTTATCTTTAATGTATTGATTATTAGCTTCCATAATGATTTAATATATACTTGCAAACAGGGTCATTCTCACAGTGACACCCTGTGGAGACTAGCTGACAAAAGCAACATATATTTAAAAACTGCATTTCCAGTCTATCCCTACTTCTTTATTAATTTTAGATATTTGCCACTGCAGCTCTTGTTTTTCCCCTCCCTTAGCTTGAGCAACTCTGGGCTTTTTCCTTCTTCAGGAAATTTAAGATACTCAATATAACAAGATTGTATTTGTTACATTAGCTTGAACACAATTTTGTTACCATATGTATTTCCACTAAGTTTCAGAAACACAGAGTGAAGGTTTGCACTCTTACACTGTTTCGTGATTGGCTGCATTCCACTCTGTCCAGATGCCTGTCCCACGCAGCACAGAGGTGAGTGTTTCCAGCCATAATGTACTGTACGACTATTCACAGAGCTCTGCGTCATGCATCCTCTCAAACCACCAGGGAATCTGTCTTTATCTATACTGTCAGTGCAGGGGATGTATCTCTTTGGAAAATTCATCATTCTCAGGCATCTTTTAGCCCTCTGTGTGAATATATAGCTCCCCAGTCCTGTTGTTCTCCATTCTAATTTAAATTCCACAGTATTTCATCAGATAGCTATAATAACACCATTCCATTTAATGTTCCTGGACATAATGGAAGAGAAATTCACTTAATGCCTATTTTTGAGGGACTACCCTGCAATTTGACAAGCCTGGATTACAGCACATCTCTGTGAGTAGCAGTCGGGAAAATACCCAAATTATGCCATCATTGTAGGGCTCTTATTATTCTCTTTATGCCGTTTAAAGTGTCTCAACTGAAAATATAGCACCGCGGTGCCTGCTTATGTGAGAGTCCACATGAGTTGCAGGGTTGCTGCTGGTGTCAAATTTGACTTTTATTCAGAGGTTTCTCTCAGCTTCGACCACTAGATGAATTTCACAACTTTCCAGACATAGCAGCATTTACAGCTGGGTGGTGTGTGAGGAGGCGCGGGTGGAGGGGTCACATTCCAGTGTGGTTAAAAGGAAATTATGTCACCCTTGCCCAGACTATGATTCATTAGTTTCAGGCTGTGCTTTAATCGTGACCTACATTTGGAACCCCGGCCATCATAACGATCTTGGCAGTGCTATAATAACTCCATGAGAAAAACACCTGGGCCATTATATTTTCCCGTCAACATCCATTTCCATGTTTCTTCTACATGAAAAAAAGCCAAGGTACTGGGTGCACTGCAAACTGAATTATTTTTCCCAAATCTCTCATAAAGCACATTTTAGCATGTTAGCCAGCTGTAAAATGTTTCTTCTTGTGATACCGTCCCATCTACAACATTTGAGTGTGGCATGCATGTAAAGTAACGTGCAGGAGGAAAGCTCTGCAAGCTAAATGTTTTTCATTCCATCACAACTCACTTTCATTTTCACATTCTGGCAAAATCTCCACATGTACTGTACGTATGCATTATGAGCTGTTTGTGTAGATGTTTATGCTATGATCTGTGCATGTGATTAGATAATGCAGCAAACCACTAAACCTACTGTAAACAACATATACAGTATGTAGCACCAGGGGAATCCCTAGACTGTAGGATTTCAGAAGCAGAAGAGCAGCTTGTGGGTGGGACAGAAGGCAATCAGCACACCAAGTGTTGGATACATAAACACGCATAGCTGGGTGGCCATACTGTATGTGTACACTGCATTTAACTGGCTTCCCGCGCTTCCTGTGCAAATGAAAATTATAGGAAATTGTGTGTGAATATGCACGTAGGCAAACATATGCCAGCCACTGATCGACCCCAGTTGTTTCTGCCTACCTAATGTATCAACTGTGTGCCTTGAGTCGTTGTATGTGAGCATTTGGGTGAGTGTATATTCTTGCTGATTATCATACCTGTTTTAATCTACTTTTACATCAGCTCTAATTATTTGGCCAAAAAAAGAAAATTAAGTAATTTGAGGTGAAGATTCTATAAACCACCGTGAAGATAGGAGATAGGACAGATCCCCTGGAGTCTAGACATTGATGGTGGTGGAGGTGGAGTACAGCCAGTAGGTGGTTGAAATCATACCGTTTGTATGCATGGTGCCTTTCTAGGCAAATCATGAAATCTAAAATTAAACTAATTCATACTGTAAGTAGTTACACTTGATCCACATCCTAAAATATCCCTCTTTGTAAACTTGTAAAAGTCAAAAGGAGTGCTGTGACATGGTGCCACTGAGCTACAGACCACATTGTCTAGCCTGGAGGATTTGTTTTGTACATGAAACAGAGGTATCCAAGGGAAAAACAATCCCTCACTTGTGCTTGTTATTTATGTTGGAGCCAAGAGCCAATTAGAAGGATTAGAGTGGATCACCACTGGTTTTGCCTTGATGTTCTGTGGTCACCAGATTGCCAGTTTTCTGTTGTATTGCTTCTGGCTCTTCAGAGGGCAACAGGTTCACATGGATGTCTCAAACAAACACACCCATAACTGAGGGATACTTCTTCTTCAGTATCTGATAGGATCTGAAATAAGTGCTAACTATAAATCCAACAAGAGCCACAATTATATCTTACCACTGGATAGATAAGCACTGGCAGAAAGCTTTTTATGGCACAAGGTTAACAGTAATGGTGGGAATGCTCTGATGTCACAAACACAAGAGCATCTTTAGGAAAGAAAAGAACACAGCCTGTACTGCTGCAACTGCTCATCCAGCTAATTGACAAAACTACAAACTGAGATGCTGAAAAAAATGCGGTTGATGCACTTCAGGTTCCTGGCTAAGCCTTGCCTGTGCCTCGTGGCACATTCAGGCTAGCGAGACATTTGACTCAGTCTTTTGTCACAAAATTTACAGGTTTAGATGGACTGTTGTTACTCTATGTTATACTGAGCACATCTGTGATTTTTTTTAATTCATGGCCATAAAGTCTCAGAAATGCTATTGGCATAAGTGATATGTTTGTGATCATGGCAACCCAGATGTTGAATAACATTCTATACTCCTAGCCTGAAAAAAATAACTTTTGTATACTGAGGTTTATTAATTAAACTTCAATTATTTCATATTATATATTGATCCTATGCATTTCTTAGTGGAGCCTTAATTTATGCTAAAAAGCTGGTGGGTTTTCATTCCTGATTCTGCAGAACTAAATTGAAATTATTTAGGCCTAAGTATCATTAAAACTCTGTCCTCAAACAGACATGGTGAGTGTGGGTGGCCATTTGCAAGAGTGTGCCAACAATCACAAACGAACTCTGATAAAAGTAGCAAAGCAAAGTCAGGAGCATCATCTGTTTCACTAAAAGAAACATCAGGTCATTTCATCGCCTTCCTCTGCTTATCACTGGGCAATGTTTTACTAAATTCAAGAATATATTTCACAATTTTTGTAGTGTTTACAGGCTGTCCGTCCATCTGCCTGTTCATTCATCTGTCCAGCCCGTTATTGTGAACATGATACCGTATCCCAGGAAGGCTTCGAAGAGATGTCTTCAAATTTGGCATCTGTATGTGATACTTTATTCAGACTACTCACTTCACAGAGAGAAATAGCACAGATGTTCTGTACCCACATGGGGGCTCCAGGGCTCTGAACACTGGCCTCCTGTTGCTCCTTCCTCTCTGCCTGTATTGACACAAGACATAAATTCTCCACATACACAAGAACAAGGGCAAATACACACACACCCTAATGCCAGAATACCCTACTCTCTTTTTTCTTTCATCCGCTGGTCAACTGATTGGAGGAGCAAACCCAGACTAAACACACTAAAGTATCATTCAGAAGACCCCAGAATAGTTCATAAAAGGCCCTGTTGTGTGACATATATTTTCCTCTGCTTACTAAACAGGGCTTCTGTGGCTCTTGGGAGCTCCCCATCCTCCACCCATAATCCACTTTTGTCTTTTCCATGAATCAATATCTGTCTGGGAGTGTGGGGTTGCTGATTGTTTTTACAGAGTGTTGCTGTGTAATTTGGCTAAATGTTACTTGCACCCAGTTTACTCTGAGCTGGTAAACAGTCTGGCTGGTAAAAAAAAAGGGAGTGTGCTGATAGTCTCAAAGCATGCAATCAGCTGTAATTGGTATTGTGGACTGTGGCCATATTTGATTACTTAGTGGGACAGACAGACATGAAGGTAGGCTTGTCATAATAAGTACGGTACTATTGTTGGTTACACAACAAGAATCATGTTCGTTTTACTTGACACGTCAAATCCATTTTTGTATCACGTATGTTCATGTCTATTTGCCTATTATGAGAGACAAACAACATAGGTGTAGGCCAGTCTGCAGAAATGTCTTTTAAGAAAAATTTTAAATGATGAGGCAAACTCTGATTTCTTCAGGGAGGCTGTTCCATAGTGTCAAAGCTCTGACTGCAAATACTTGATCTCCTTTGTTTTGTGATCTAAACTTAGGAGCAGTCAGAAGCCTTGTGTTTGTGGATCTCATGGAGCAGGCTGGCAGGTATGGGGTTAAAGACGTAGCTTGGGGCCAGTCCTGTCTTGTTTTAAATATGTAACATTTTAAAATCAATCCTCAAATTCACTGGCAACAAGTGCAAAGTCGCTAAAAGAGGTGTGATGTGCTCTTGTTTGCTCATACCTGCTAAAATCCTGTTTTTGCTTTAGAAAAAAGAGAGTTACAGACATCGAGGTGATGAAATGAACACAGATTTCCAGATTAATGGCATAGATAAGAATGGTTTGACCTTTGACATTTTTTTAAGTTGAGAAAAGCAAGATTGCTTAGGGGTGGGGGGTTACCTGGGTTCAGGAAGAGTGCAAATGTGAGTCAAGTATCAAAACAACAGCAGGCCTCATGCCACAGCACCCCCAAAGAATGCTGAATACAGGGCTGCAGAGATTCCCTGCTGCCAAGTAGCAGACTGCACAGAAGGTGTCTTGTTTCAAACTTTCAAATATTTCTGACTTTCATGGATGAAAGTTTAATAATTTTAATGTCCTTTGTACTAAACTTGTTAAAAAAAAAAACTCACCCACTAAATGCGTATGCAGAGCTGCACTGAATGTATCCTCGCTGTGAATGTGTTCGATCTCAGTACTTTTCCACCAATGCCTGACTCACAATTGCACTCTGCCTGAACCCGGGTACCCCCACACACCTCCACCCTCTTTTCCACACATAATTTGAAAAATGTCCTGTTAACCGTGCAATAGATTGCATATAAGACACACACATAGTTGGCCTGCTCTGTAAGCCTCTTGGATAAACAAGTTGTATTGCCTTCTACTCAGCAAGTGAGTTCAGTGTGTGTGCAAACCTCTGACAGTTTTCAATGGTGGTGTATATTTTTATTTAACTTATAGTATAATGCTGATAATATTCTATAGTCTTACTTTCACCAAATCCTCTGAAAAGACCAATGAACCACCCACTGATCTCACTAACTGCTGAAGGCTTGTTTGTCCTATAAACCGTTATTAAAAAATATAAAAAAATTTTAAAAATCCATCAATTAGCTACATCACTATAATGGGTGATATGTTTCGTTATTATGATTAACAAAAGCATTTTTATTTTAAAAAAGTCTCACAAAAAAAGCTTAAACTGCTGCATTTTCTCCAGTTTGACTAACTTTGGCAAACCTACAGTGCCTGGGTGGAAAAAATCTAAAACACATTTCTTTTTGAGCATTAGTAAAGCATTTAGTATTAAAAGCAGCCAAAGATAAAATAGCTTCAAAGACCAGTGAAAAGTCTTTTTTAAATTTTGTATGGTAGATACCAGATCATAAAACTGCTATTGTACTGTGGTACTTGCTACAGTACTTACCAAGTAGTATAGGCTATATGTGACTATATAAAAATAGAAAAATTGTGCACACTAATTAAAGCTAGAAACTGCTCATGTCTGCCACCTAGTATGACTGTATTTACGGTACAAACAACAAACTGGACTCTGGTAGTTGCATTCTTACATTATTGCAAAACACTTACTTTAAATCCTTTGTTTAGTCAGGACCAGAGTATGTGCTGCAGTAATAGCTAAATTGCTATATGTTAAAGGGCACCCTGTAGTTAGTGGCAGACTTAGATTTACTTTGGTATGGGATCCTGTTTCCTATCTGTAGCTCCACTGACCCTAAGCGTGGGTGTTCACTGGGTTAAACAGGGAGCGTGTGGCATCCTGGTATGATCGGCTTTGACTGTAAAAACTAAAAGCTGTCTTTTATAAAACAAAGGAGGAAAAGTATCTAAAACATCCTTCCTCTGCATTTGAAATACTCATTTTATTTTATGCTGTCTGACTTTTGAGATAAATCCAGCTTGAAACACTTCTTTCCATTACAGCCCTTTGATAAAAGCATAACTGTGAGAGCCTGTGAGGAATGCAGGTTTTCCGGCATGCCTGGCTGGGATCAATGTTACCTTTCAAAGGGTCTGGACACAGGGCTGACCAGGGTAAACGACGGCCACAAAGGGCTCTTTGAGCAGCTGAGAGCCTTTTTCCCATGCTGACCTAAATCTCCTTGCTCTCTCCTCTCTGCCTCATAGCAGATAGTCAGACATTCAGTCTTCATCCAGGCTTCACAGGACAGTGTGCCTAGTTAGGGAGATTTACACGTAGGAGCTTGGAACTGCTAAAGAAATCACAGTTCTTTGTATATCTGTCTCCAGTATGATCAGAGTTTACCAGCATTCAGATTTATAAATCACTGTGCCGATGCTCCTTTCTAGGGGATGACATGTTTTGTGTAGGCTTCTCTGTTCTGTCACCAGTCTCATAAACCCCATCTGCACAACTTTCACAAAGTTACCTGAACCGCAGGTGGATGCTGTGTGTAAGAAAGATCACTAGAAAAGATAACCTTTGGTTAATCTGCACAACTGATAATTGCAGACCATGATAACCCTGCACCATTATTTCATAACACTCACCCAAATTCTGAAGGTATTTCACTAACCCTCATAGACTTTTCTAATGATGTGGAATCAAAAAAGTTGTGGAATCAACTAAAAAGATGTTTTACTTGAGAAACTGATACATCACAGGGTTAAAATGGTCGGCATGTATCAATTTCGCACATTAACAGAAGCTTATCTCTGTGATCAAGTGTATGTAATATATGATTGGGCAAAGTTCATTATAACCTTTAGTGTGACTGTTTCTTTTTGCTTGTGTGTACGTGTTGACATATACTACCAGCAGAATAATTTGCCACTTGGGATAAGAAAATGACCTTTGACTTGTACATGTTTGCACTCAGTCCCTAAGGTAAACTGGACTACATTTGCACTGAGAAATCACATCACTCCACATCCCAAACATCTCAGTGCTAGTCCCTGCAGCAGAGCAGTACTCCCCTCCAGATCAGGTTGGATTGTTTCTCCAGGTGACATGTTGAGTGGAGAACAACTTGGAATATGAAACTATAACAGTGATAACATAGTGGAAGCCTGTCTGCAGTTGTGAGTAATCACTTCCAGACACTACTTTGCTTCTCTGTGAAGAATCTCAAAAAGAGAATGATTAGACTGTGCTTTAAATGAAACATTACTGATGTTTTGATGATGAAAATAATAAATCATAATAAAAAATGTAGTCAGGATACATGTATTTTAAAGACTTTTATTAAATTTTGACAATAACTTAAACAACTTTTGCTTATTTTCAAATTTCATTCACACATCTCTCAGAACCAATTTTGCAGAAATTATTTCAGGAAAGTTGCATGTTGACAAATTCCAAAATGGAAAGAAGAAAAACTTTTCAAGTATGACAGAAAATAGAACTTCAGTCAAACAGAATTCATACCGAACACTGCTGGCTTACTGTTATTTCTGGTGTGCAAAGTTACAATAATAAATTTCTTTATCATTGTGCACAAATTAAACTTTAAGTGGAACTAGAAAAATAACTTACACCCAAAAACAGTTTTAAAATTCAGTTGCAGAAACATGTAAGGCTGAGCACCATTAGTAGCTGTTGAAGGAATGATGAGTTTTTACAGTATACAAATGACATTTTACCTGAAACTTGCATAGATGCACACATCTGCATGCTAGCATGGTACAGCTAATTGCTAACAAAGCCACCAGTATGTATTAATAACATTTACCATGACAACATTAAATTAGTATTGTGAAAATCAGGAGAAGCTACAGCACCAGTAATCCCTGCCAGGATCTAAATCTAAATGGTTTTAAATGAGAAGAGCAGCCCTGTACCCTGCTAGCATACGTTTCATATTTGTGTATCTACTGTAAACTCTGAATTAATTTTGGCATTTCTCCTTCCACTCTACACTCTGTTTGACCGAGATTCTTTAAATGCAGCTATTTAAGTAAGAATTGCATAGACGAAACATCTGGGGCACAATGTGTGAAATGACAAAACCAAAATAACAGAAATCAGCAAGAAGCAAGTCTAGTTTACAGTATAATGAGACGGTTCAAGGATCAATGAAGGACACTGCGATGTAACGGGTGCCGTTGGTGGTGGGCAGGCCTTCGTGGAGATGAGTCAGTCGTCCTGGGTGCATGAAGCTCCAGCCTTTCCTCGGTGACTCTATGGAGCAGTTATACCTATTGAACCGGCAACCTCCACCCTAAAAAGGAGACGGGAAAGTAACTGTGGTTGTACAAATTCTTGTAAAACGTGGATTGATAATTGTGAAACAAATCATGGTAAATGCAGATGGCATTCCACTCTAATATCTGCCCAACTCCTTACCCTCAATGCAATTCCTCACCTGAAAGTCTCTGTCTTTGTTATTGAGGGCGATGTTGATGGTGAAGGTGGATGTGTCATGGTGAGGCTTCAGGAACGCTTGCCTGCCAGGCGTGTATTTTACCACAAAGTTCATTACAGCATAACCCTACGATGAACGTACATAAATATGTCAAGTTACGTGACAGTCGGTGTAGCTTCCAAAATATACGGTAACCCATTCCAAAACCTTTCAGTCACTGAAACATCTCCCTGTTATTTCTTCATGACGTCCCACTAACCTTAGTGTAATAGCCAGAGAAAACCTTCAACGTGACAGGCGATATGAACTCTCGGATGAAATGTAGCCACTCTTTATCAAAACTGATTTGCTTCATATGAATGTCGTCTGTTGGCACGGTCTCATAGCCTCCAGCAATTCTACTGTCCTGAGCAAAAGAAGAAAAATAAGATGAAATAAAGCGCAGTGCAATGTGATTAACGATGGAACAAATGACCCACTATCTCAGTGTGTGTGGCCACAGTTTTCAGTAATGATGATGATGTGTCTGCGCGTAGATGTGTGTCTTTCAAACCGCAGGGTCGCCTGCCTGCATGAGGCTTAATGACCCAACCAGCTCAGTGTTCTCCCGAACAGAGTTAGTCAGTGTCTGTACTTATTCAGTCTTCCAAGCAAACTGTTAAACACATTAATTACCACTGCCAAACTACATAAGATGGGCTACATGAGTTAGACACCACAAACACAAAACCGAGAAGCATAGCCTTTTAATTTCATTATATTTCAAAAGTGGAGCTGGAGATGAAGGTAAAAAAATTAAGCATGTGTGTGCAAGTCCCCTGAACACCAGTCATGTGTATGATGGTGCATATCCTAAAATAGCTTAAGAGGAGTATTCCACTTACTGCTCACTACATCTGGCTATAATCTGATGCTCCCAGATGGCTGTTAATGGTAGCTTGAAAGTCACAGCTCACCCAGCTAACAAAGACAACAACGATATGGGTGTTGCAATGAAGTTTACAGCATGAGGACAAAATGATTTCCTTACTTTCACTTTTTTCTTATTTATGTCTGGTTGTGATTATTTAAAACACACAAACAAATCATCTTTATTATGATAACTAACTCGATAACTAACTGTTCACAGTGAGCTCTGGAGTTTCCAGCTGTGCCTAATCCCAGTCTCACACAGCTGCTAGCATGCGTTATAAATGAAACGTACAGTACTTTACTGTCCTAGATGTGTAAACATAACCACAGGAAAAAAAATCAGTACATGTGTTGATTACAGAGAAAATGTAACAGGAACATACCTCATGTTTGCCTCCTGACCATGAACCATAGTGCTCCATCTCCTCCACTAGCTCATCACAAGCCTTCTCCGAGAAGACTGGGAACCAGAACACATCTGGACAAGGCTGCAACACACACGTACACAAAGACACTCCTGAGACCTGAGTCACATATATGCTATTACAAAAAACAGCTGTTGGGATTTCAGGATTTTAGATTTTTGGTATTATGTTATTCTTGTTCAGTCTCTGAACAAGAATAACACATTCAGATACACACAGAGTAAACACAAACCTCCTCTAAGTAGTTTTCAGTGAAAATTTGAGTATAGTTTTGGTGGATGTACTTCTCTCTCCAGTCCTGCAAGGAGAAAGGATTTCAGATGAGGTGTCCTTGAGCAAGACATTGAACCCCCAGTTGCTCCCGGTGATGTCACCGGTGTGTGAATGCATGAGTGCTTGGGAGTGCGAATGGGTGAATGGCCGAATAATGTGAAAGCGCTTTGAGTGTGCTGTAAAAGCATAGAAAGGCGCTATACAAGTATAAGACCATTTACCATTAGTAGACAGTTTTTGAACTCTCTGCTGACCTGCATACCTCATAGAGCCAATACCTTCTCCAACAAGGCAGGTCTCAGCATGCCTTATCAGTCAGGAGTCTTATCACTCTGAAGTCATCATTCTCAAAACTGTGCACTTCTTACATCTGTAATTTTACTGCCAATAACCTTAACAGGTGGCCACTGTTTATTCCAGCTTTTTGGAAAAAAATAAATAAATAAATGTTTTTGTGGTTGAAGAATAATGAGAGATCATAATAACTTACCAGAGGGTTTTCAAATATCTGCCACAAGTCATTGTTATAATGAGAAATGTTATAATTGGCTGTGGAAATGAGCCTCCCAAAGTCATGACGGTTTGTTATGTACATGAAGACTCCCTGGAGCAAACAGGAAAAAGTTCAGTCAGTCTTGCAATAAAATTCTCTGTAATGTCTTCTAGACAGGATTTATAACTGAACCATATCTGCATAACCATAATACACAAAAATCCACAGTACATAAGCAAACTGCAGTTATGATTATGGTATATGTTTATAACAAGAACATTCATCAGTGGTTAGCACAGGCATAAAAACTGGTATTTGTGGCAAACTGTTCATTTGCACAAAAAGTAAAATAGTCTGATTTAAGTGTGTTTTAACACACTGAAATCAAGTATGTTTAACTTGGATAGAACCAAAATAGACACAGACGCCATATAAATAATCCAAGATTATTTATGGGTGGGGGACTGCAGGGGGGTTGGTGGGTTTGGAACAGGACAGGGTGGGGCAGGAACAGAAGGGTGCTGGTCAGCTCGGGACAAAGCAAATCCAGGAATGATATTACCTCTACGGTGAAGCTTGGAGAGGGTGCTATGTAGGGATTTTGGACTCGTTATCAGACTAGGCTTTGGAAATGACATAAAATATGAACTAGGAATGGTTTGGTAATACCCCTGGTGTAAGATTCCAAACTGATGACGTTTAAAATCATCTTGTGAAAGCTGTGATTTAGACCAGGTGGTTTGCATCAGTGAAAATAATTATCTTTGGAGCCTAGTCTGAGATCAGTCATTATGTTTACAGGGAGCAGCTGGTTATAAGTGTTTGCTGTGAGTTTTGGCTGTTCGGGATAAAGCATCAGGACAGGGGACTTGCATGTGGACTGACTTTGTTCTCCTCCGTGATCTCTTCTTGCAAGCGATTATAAAACAGGACACAAAATAGGTCTTTCTCTAACTTTGACATGTCTGCTTTTAGACCTAAAGTCATCACAAGCAAAATCAACATCAATTTCCAAAGAGCTGCTACTGTCCTAATTTCTCATGTAAGAACATAGACAGCAACTGAACAAACATGTTCTGTAAATATGTTTCTGTCCAGTCTGAAATACTTGACAGTGTCCATGTACTGTCATTCCCAGTGGAGAATGCAGTGTATAAAACACTCTGTAATGAAAGTATGTCTGAAGTGAAAAACCAACACATTTATAGAATTTAACTTTAATGGGGTCAGTAAATCTGTGACCAAATCAGATACAAAGCTTTTGAGTGCTAACCCATTGGAAAAGGATGTTTCAGAAAGCAGAATAATTAAAACAATGGAAACCTTTGGGGGCTTGAGCATATGGAATGATTCCGGAGAAGGGGAGTCTTTTTCTCTGTGACTGGTCTAAAATAAAGGAGAAGCATCATGTAAATAGGATAACATAAATCATTGTTTCAGAACAAGAGACAGGGTGACAGCTGAAATATACAGTATGTCACATACATAGCAACTCAGGAGGACAGGAAATTCGCCTGCATGAAAAAGGAGCAAGATTCCCTCTGAAGCTGATGTTTTTGTGGATTATCATGGGAGGAATGCAAGCTGGGGAACAGTCCAAGCAATCCAGAAGTACACAGAGTTTGGATCAGGCATGGTAGATGTTTAGTGCTGAGCAAAGGGGACATGTGAGTGATATTAAGTGCTACTGGATAAACAGTATATAGTATGTTTAGAAGTGGAGAGAAAAACAGACAAGATAACTTTTGTTGGCTAGCCAGCCAGACACTGCAGTTTGCACTGCCTGTGGTCATATGACAATGAGAGCAACAGAAAGTGAAGGATTACTGATATGCAGTAAGTGGTGCAAGGACCTTTAACACACCATAGAGCAACCATAAACAGAGAAGGATCATGCCTTGATGACAGACAGACATTTCAAACCGCATATACTTGCCATGATGTCATCTTTGTTTTCCGCTGAGCTGTTGACTTTAGCCACGGTTAAGATTCATTGCATTTTGACACTAGTTTTACTGAATCTTTTCTTTATACAGACTTTCATTTTCTAGTATAACTTTCCCTTTAAGTGCCTAAGTTCATATTTCATGGACTATGTAACTACAATACAGCACTGACTCCCTAAAGAGGGAGGTTGGGTTTTCTTACCACTTCTCTGGCATTTCTGCACAAAGCCATATCTGGGTCCAGCTTCTCCAGAACAAAGATGTTCCTCTCCTTAAGGTCATTTCTCAAGGCACTGCCCTTGACAAGGTATACATGTGCCATGTAAGGAATGTTCCACACACCCCTAGAAACAACAAGACAGAGAGAAAAGAAGTGCTCATTTTGCAGCAGCCTTTAACATGTGCATTTATTTTTTGTTTTTGTTATGGTAATACTCACGCCAATCAGGACTACAGGTGTGTTGTAGGAGTTGTTACAGAGCAACTACTGTAAAATATGTATATGTATTATTCATTCAAACTATTTTCTTTCCCCTGAATTTTAATTTTTTCTCCCAGGTTCTGCTACACTAAGTCTCTGTCATTACAAACATTCGTTGTTGGCCTGGAGGTTCACTCTGTCCCAGGATCCCAACCGCCTCCACACAGGTACCCTGTGGAACTAGCAACAAAGGCCTGATCGCTCATTGGTTCCTTTCTTGCAGGCTCATGGGTGATTAAACCTGCAATCCCCAATGTGGCAGGTAAATGTTTATTCTTCTGTGCAGTCTGGATGCCATCTCATCTTTTTTTTTTTTACCCATAAAAAGTCATTCAGAGAGAAGTTAATTTAATTTGACTGTGGCTGTTTCACATCTCAGGCTTGGATGCTCAGTGCTAAATCACTGTGCAGGTCTGATCGTGACTTTAATCACTGTTTACATGTGCATTCTAAGATGTAGCTAGGGCATCTTGTGTGTCTTGTTGTTTATGGCTAAACATGGGTTTCAACTGTTTCAGTACGGACGTACTGAGAGATCCAGTACTCACATACAGGTGCGTGAGTTATAAAAGTGCAAAGCCATAGCCGCATGTGCTCGTAGTACACTTGTGACTTACATACGTTTTCTCTGCACAATGTCGACATAATCTTCAGAGCGAGCATAATAGCCATCCAGACTCAAGGCTCCCCAGAAGTTGGACCACAGCTTGCCGTGACGAGTGACAAGGGGACCAATTATTTTTCTGCAGGAGGCAGAGTGGAGAGATGGTAATTCTGTCAGAGCAGATAAAACTCAGTGACATCTCACAGACAGCCAACCACCTAATGCACTGTGTATCTTAATATTAAAACCAGTGTGCTGCATCAAGGAGGTCAACCTCTTGCTGGAAAGACATGATCACTGCCAAGTCAGTAACAGATTGTACAAGCGTGTAATACAAACTAGACCTGCACATCATGGTTGGCTGAATTCAAACAAGGACATGCTGCAGCAGGCTTTTTAAAGCCCATATCTGCTCTTTGTATTTGCATGAAATATAGTGACACAGTTTATCTTTTGTCTTCCAAACCCAAAACCCAATAGATTTTTTTTTTATTTTCCTTCTTTCATATTATATGAAAAAAAAGAGAAGGTCTAAAATAATTAAGTTTTCTAATTCAAAAATTTCATGGTTGAGACAAATTGGCATCTTCCTTCAGTAGTTGTTGTGCCACTGGAAAATTCTCATGCTGCCTTTAAATATCCTAGAAAAGCATGTGCTTGCATGCCTCCAACAGGTCAATGCCATGCCACGGCCACAGTGACATGTGATTTATGGGAAGATTTTTTTTTCACAACCAGAAGGGGGAAAAGGTTTTGAATGCTTGCTTTCTGTATAATGCGAAGTGGCATTATGGGGTTACTGCAAGAGACTTCTTCTCTGTGTCCATGTGGCCAGACAAAAAACAGGACACTAGAGTGGCTTATTTTTAAACTTCCATTCACCCGGCTGTAATGTTCCTGTGGTTTTACCACTTGAGGGATGACTTCAATGGTTCAATGATCACAGCAGCAGTAAGTTTTTGAAAGCTTTCCAGTGTGGCATCTATTCTAGTCTCTGTGTGATTTATATGAAAAAAAAGAGAAGGTCTAAAATAATTAAGTTTTCTAATTCAAAAATTTCATGGTTGAGACAAATTGGCATCTTCCTTCAGTAGTTGTTGTGCCACTGGAAAATTCTCATGCTGCCTTTAAATATCCTAGAAAAGCATGTGCTTGCATGCCTCCAACAGGTCAATGCCATGCCACGGCCACAGTGACATGTGATTTATGGGAAGATTTTTTTTTCACAACCAGAAGGGGGAAAAGGTTTTGAATGCTTGCTTTCTGTATAATGCGAAGTGGCATTATGGGGTTACTGCAAGAGACTTCTTCTCTGTGTCCATGTGGCCAGACAAAAAACAGGACACCAGAGTGGCTTATTTTTAAACTTCCATTCACCCGGCTGTAATGTTCCTGTGGTTTTACCACTTGAGGGATGACTTCAATGGTTCAATGATCACAGCAGCAGTATGTTTTTGAAAGCTTTCCAGCGTGGCATCTATTCTAGTCTCTGTGTGATTACCTGTTCTGCTCAATGAGGAGCTTCAGAGTCTGTCTGTTGGTGAGCATGACATCTGAGTCTATGCTGAAGTAGTAGTCGCATGTGGTGTCCTTACGGCAAACATCCCTAATGCAATTGTAAACACAGATAGGGCAGAGAAAGTAGTGATTATTCAAGCCATAGCTGATTAGAGTCAATGGCATACTTAGAAGTAATCACAGTCACAAGTTTCTATTTATCGGCACCTAAGTATAAGATGTCATTTTCGATTGCAGAGTCTGACTCTTACTAACAACCTTTGACCCACCAGTGGATAATGTGATTTTAGGAAGATTAGAGACTGTTCATAAATCTTAGGCATTGTCATTATAGGGCTGTCCTAACCAATGCTTTTGGGCTTGCTGGGAATGTGATGGGATCCCTGTGATGAGACCTCACAGAGTCACTTATCACTGTGACAGCAGACTATTCCTTAATACTTACAGATGAGAATAAGGTCCATATAGGACCGTATTACACCTGTAGGACTGCAGTGTATGCATAACACATCTCCACTCCTCTGCTTTCTTAACTAGAAATCAAGCCAGTTAGCGCTGTAAAAGTAATTTAGTAGTTTAAATCTATTATTAGGCAGGGCCATAATCTGGTTTCATCATTTCTCTAAACAAAAGATTCTGAGAGATGAAAGATTTTGAGTAGATCCACACATACATGCCCATGTTCCTGGCCTCTCCTTGGCTCAAATTTTCTTCTGGTCCCACAACCTTGAAACTATTGAACAAATTTCTGTTCTCTTCCCAGAACCTCTGGATGTGCTTCTCGTGGTAAACCTCCTGAGCAGGGAGCCAGTATTAATAAACTGGATTAGAAGTCACATCTAAGGAGACATATATGACAGAGCTGCAGCTGTGCACACTCACATTGTTGTGGACAAAAAATCTGAGTTTATCTTTGGGATAATCCAGGGCCGACAACCTCTGGAAGAATTCAGGAAGAAATGGAGTGGGTTGCTCAATGAATACTCCAACCATCACACTCGGATACTCCTGTTTAGATTAGAGGAGAGATAAATTAGTACTATTTTAAACAACCGATCTTTAGAGTAGAGACTGATCATAAACAGCAGAACTGTTTAACATATATCATTGATGATTTTGACATTTCTTGTCAGACATACAGTGAAGTTGTTTCTGATGGTGTCCATGCCAGCATTCTCTTTGCTTTATGTCACTTATTTGCACTTATATAACTGATGTGATCCCAACTATTATTTTCTGCAGTGTTCTATGTTAAAATATATATATTTCAAGTCTTAACATCTATTATTAGCATGAACTGTGCCAAAAATGCCTGGACTTGGCTCTACAAACCAGAACAACTAATGATCACTATGTAAACATGTTAAAGACTGACACATAAATGAACAGCTTTACAGGAAATCTAACTTCAAACCCAGACTGCCACATGTAAATATTTGAGAGGACAGTACGTGTACACAAAGGCTGCTCAGAAAAATAAGAGTCAGAAATGGAGAAAAGAGAGGAGAAAACATTTTCCCATGGCACTCAGCTCCAGCCCACACAGCATAGTCTGGACCTCTGAACCTCATGACCAGTTCATAGCGAAGGTTTGGGCCAGGGATGAAAAGGGATCTGAGCAGAACCATCTAGTTTGCAAGTTCCACAATGACTGTGTTGCAGACATAAGGTGAAGTCATGCATCCAAACCAATGCGAGCTTAAATTGATGTGGAAAGATGGTGGAGAGGCAGAAAAGGGAAAGGAGTGGCAAAACAGAGGGAAGTAAAAAGCTAAACTAAATAACTAAAGCATCTATTAAAGCAGAAAGAAGCAACACGTAGCAGAAAATACAAAATTGCAGTAGGCAGGGAAGTTGGCACAGTATTGTTCTTTTCTGGGATCACAGTGTCTCTATAGGCTCAGTCCCAAGACCCAAGCAGAACTGGGTTCCCCTCCACAAGAAGGTCCTAGACACTGTGTGACCAGTGTTTCCCCATGCTCTGATCCTCCAGATGTCTCTGTCCCAGTCACACAGAGTGGCATAATGGAATGAAACTCTTTCACTGCCTGTTACTAAGAAGTTCAGTTTTCTGCACTTGTTATGGAAGGGCACTGAGAGCAACCTTCTCAGATACTCTTCATGCAACTGTTTCTGAATCCAGTACAGTTAAACTACTTAAGCACAATTACTTACAGGACTACAATAAATTTGTGTTAATATTTTCTGATAAGCATTGTGTTATTTGCATCGTGAAGACCTGAATGTTATTTTAATTGCAATGGTGGATTCTGTTCCACTTTTGAACAGGGTTGTTCCAAGAACAATTTAGATAAAAACAAGGATTACAGAATGCATTAACTGGGATCTTGTGTATGTTTCTGTCCATAAGGAAAGAAGTAAAGTTTGGCTACATAT
>NW_018127935.1:770437-778875 GCF_001952655.1 Monopterus albus
TCTGGGTTAAAAAAAAAAAACATTCAGCGGAACCTTTATAACTTACTATTGTGGATAAAACCCATGCTGAGACGCCCACTAAAAGGCAGGCTGGTCAACAGTGACACCCCTTTAAATGAGCCCTTATGAAAACCCCAGAAGCCATATCCTGCACCACAGCAGTGCTGCACTTCCTCTTCCCAAGTAGTTTCCCTGGCACTTATGCTCCTCTGAATGGGTCTAAAAGGACCAACAGGCACATAACCTATTATTGCTGGAAACGGAGTGTGTACAGCACCACCAGCTTTATTTATCTGTTGAAAAAGGGCAAGCTGGGCTCTAGTCAACTGTCTAGACAGTCACTGATAGATGGATGGCTCATGCTAGAAAACCAGGCTATGTTTCATCCTTTCATATGTCTAAAAGCAGGAGGCTACTGACAAAATACTAGCTATAGAGCAACAACAAATAGAAGGAAAATGGCTTAATTTGAAGATTTTACTTTTAATTGAGACAAGTCCACAGCATTGTCATCGCAGTGGCTACATCCATGCTCATAGTTCCATGCATTGGGGACATAGTTGGCCAAGTAGTTCAAGTACATCTGCAAAGGAAAGAATTCAAAGTTGGTGAATCACTGGTTGCAGAAGATTAATATCAGACATTTCTGTTTCAGCAAAGCTCACTTAAACATTTTCATATTGTGTTTGGAATATCCTGTCCTGTAGGTATGTGGGTTGACTGGGCAGAATCACTGTTTATAAATGTCTCCTCTACTGAAAATGAAACTTGACAATCTAGTGTAATTATCCCTTTGCTTTTTTATTCTCTGCATACATTTCAACATATTGTAATCAACCTTAGCCGCTCTGAATTTCAATTTTCTGGAAACGTACAATTTCCATTGTGCTACTCCTTATAAATCTCATATCACCGGTATCAACACAGCCGCCATGTATTTGTCACCACATTGACTCTGGCCTGTATATTGGAAAATAATAATAAACGAATGGTTAGAGATCCAGCTAGGAAGCGCCAACGTTAGAAGTCACTGCTAGGACATGGATTCTCTGATCTGAGCTTCTCCACCAGATGTTGAATCCTCTGGGAAAAGTGACTCAACAGCATGGTGGGTTTGGTTCTTTGCCAAAAAAATGACGAGACCGGAGACTGGTGGTGGAGTGAGACTTTTAAAGGAAGGAAAAAGACCAGAAAAAAGTTCCACAGAAGGGTGTTGGTATTCTGCTTTTCAGCTTGCTGAGCTCACCATTCTAATTTACAGCAAATGATGGGGAAGAAAAAATGGTGGACACATGTACTAAGGTATAAACATAGTTTTGGCCTTTCTGCTCCACTGAATAATGAACTGGGCAGGGTTTCTGGCAAGTTTGCACATAAACAGTATGACTTGTACGTTTCCTGAATGTGTGGGAATTTAAAGACTGAAATGCAGTCTGTGTTGATGAATGTTATACAAGCTTGTCTACATATGAGAAAGAAGAGCAGTAATTTCCCTGGTGAAGATGATTCACTTAAAATATCTATACTGTGCCATAACAGCACTATATTAGTTGTACCCAAGGACACGATGTCTTACTTACTTTGGTGTTTCCGTTGCCATGGACAATCACAGGTAGAGAGTCGTACACTGTGTTTCTAACTCTCACTCGGTCAGTTCCAAACTTAAGAAGCATTTCATCTGCCAAAAAGAGGAAGACCAGATATTAAGTGCCAGGTTATGAAAACAGACTTGCCATATGGGCAAGAGCTGCAAAGGTTAGTAGTTTACAGGTTAATGTGTCAGGTCTACAAGTTTTACGAAAAGAACATTTACCACAGAGTGTGGGAGCAAACTCTTCAGTTCAGTTCAGTTCAGATCTTTATTGTTGGTTTAAGTTAGCACAGCAAGTTACTAAATGCCTTAGTTTTCATTCTTTCACTTACCAGTGTCAGGATAAAACTGGGTTTTAAATGACAGAGCTCAGAATATCTGACATATAATACACAAGTTAGCAAGAAACTGAATCATGGAATTCAGTTTTTTAGGATTTCTCACCAACTGCCCCATTTAGGTTCTGGAAAATCTGACACTTGTGGTCCAAAGTCATATTGAGAGTTTCCTGAGAGACATGAAAGCAGGCAGAGTTGCTGAGCCATCCAAGAACTGTTTTCTCTGTATTTATTTTAAGATTAGGTGTTGCTATTGGCACAAGATACTTACTCTTTGTAAAGGATCCACATATATTTTAGTGTAGAAGAGCTGGTCATCATCATTGTCATGGAGGTTCCACTGTGAAACGATTTTGTGTATGTACGGGGCATAGCCAATTATACCTGCAAGTAATGAACAGTTTGAAACACATTTTCAGGCATAAAGTACGGAGTGAGAGCTGTTTACAAGGTCACATACAACTAGCTGACTCTTAGCGACAGTTAAACTGTATCTACTGGCTCAGTGGTTTAAGAACCTCGCTGCCTGAATATCTTACACAAAGTGTGATTTTTGGCAGTAATCCCAAGCACACAAGGAATGAGCAGGGATTGTCTCTTCCCACAGTCTCTGCACAAAAGTGCAATAATGTCCACTGGATACTGACCACAATATCAGATTAAAAAGAAATGCTGATGGTTTGTGCCATTTTACAAGTCAGTGGATAGACATGACACTTTAAATGGGCATAGTAAAAAAAAAAAAAGGCCAAACAAACTTTAAAATCCACAAATTTTGGAAAATGCAGGGAGCTTGATGCTTTTTTCTACCAGTCCTTTTTGGAAAAATTCACAGTTTTGCACTGCACTACCCTGCTTGGTATATCAGTTGCAAAGCTACAAGAAAGACGCCATGTAGTATGAAATGGTATAACATGTTATTATGATGTGTTTTATTTGGACAGCCTGTTGAGAATTTAAGAAAACAGTTTCACTTGCAACTCTTATAATCCCTTTTCTGTCACCTTTTAGTTTTCTTAAATAAACACACACATAACCTTACTGTATCTTGATTCCACCTCCAAAACACTGTGCTCTCTGTGTGCAGATGCTATATAACATTTCTCTGTGGTCAGTTGGGCAGGAGTTGTAGGAGTCCATACAAAACCTACAATTTTGTACAAACTGTCGCACATTCGAGGGGCTAAGGCAAATCCACATGTCATGCTGATGACAGTGAATGCTGAAAACAGTCTCTGATCAGTCTGAGACAGCTAGGCTCCAGTATGGGAGGTCAGACGGGGTTGATGACCGCTGGAAAAGCAACAGTTCAGTGTCCCGAAGAACTGACAGGATGCATCAGGCTATGGATTATGCACGAGAACTTACTGTTACTGTTCCTTTGTTAAATGTCTGCACACTATTTTTTTATAACAACATATAATGATAGTAATATTTATATACCGGTAATTGTAATAATATAATGTATAATTATTCATTACAAATAGGGTGCATTGCTGCCTACCTGGGTCATCTAGGTCTGCAAGTTCTCCAAGTTTGACAGCTGATGGTGGAATGTACTGTATGGTTACCATTACCATTTAAACAAGTTTTAGTGATAGTGACTTTAACATCTACGTTTTGTCACTTTATCGCTGATCACCTTTACATTATCCAAATAACGTACCGTCATAGCATCATGTCAGAGAGATGTTCAACGGGTCATAACAGCTCAGTATTTTGACCATATAGTATAGTGAAGTTTCAGAACCCACCTCCTGAGTTGAGGTAGCGTTTGCCACGACGGACAGAGGGGTACATGTCAGCTAGTTGCTTATCTGGCCATATCAGTCCCTCAGCAGCAAAAAGCACTTTGTGATTGGTTTGCTGGAACTTCCTGAGAATCTCTTCTGGCCCCCCAGCAAAGATAAGATCATAGCTAAAAGGGAGGAGAGAATGCAATGTATGTAATGCAATAGATCATTGTTATCTTTTGCCCTTTAGGGAGAGCCTGATAGTTTTCTTAAACAAGTGCATTTTACCATACATCTGACACACAACCTAGGCTTGCACTTGCTCAAGAAAGATAAAAATCAAATGTAATCAGTAGAAGGTTTTCTGGTGAACCCACAGACACTGACTATAAAGCTAAAATAGTTTAAAAAGTGAATTATAGGAGCATTACAGTATTAAAGACTGAGATAATACCCTGACTTGGAATCTCCACTGTGCCATAAGTCTTTATTGTACATGACACACTTCTGTCAATTCCAAATTAGCACTGAGTGACGTAGCAAAGTCATACATAGTCTGGCTGTGAATAGCAACTGTGGCCTCCATTTAAGGCGTTTGACCTTTGACTTGCATGCAACCATTGTCATGCTGCGACCTGAGCACCTGCTCAGATGCTCCACAGCATAATGAACAAATTAGTTTTATTTACATTTCGGTGAATTAATTTAACATATGACACAATATAAGTCTGTAACTAAATAAGAAGCAGAAACTGTCAAAACAACTGAGGTGGCCCAGCAGGACTATAGATTCTGAAATACATTTGAATGGCTCACAGTTCAAAGCACAGATGCAGTTTATTACAATAAAAATTAATTACTCTCTAATAAAAAATTGAATTACCTGTCTTAAGGGTGTGGCAACTTTACAAAGCAATTATACCTAGGTTTTCTCATGTGACATGGGAGAGTAAGTATCACTATCTTTTGCTCTATTCGAGGAAATGTGGCCTGCAAAGCTGTTATTATGCTAAACCACTCACATTAACTCAGTGAAACTTTCCATTGGCCTCAAAAGCTCATAATTCACCTACCTGCACGTGGGAATTATTCTCCTCATATATTTGGCAATGCTCTATAATAACGGCTTTGCATGAATGAGTGGTTTAGTGCACGATTATGCAGCAACACCTCTCATTGCATTTTCAAAGCAGTTATTACAGGCTGTGATTGTGAACATTAGATTCAATTTCAATTCATAGTTCTGTGAAGCAAATAAAAGTGTTTTGCATCCCTTTCTTGCTAGAAGAATGTTTTATCTTTCAAATCCAAAATAAATCAGATCATAGCTCTGTGAAATTGATGTATGGGTTGAAGTAAACCATCTCTAAGTAAAGAAACGCATAAGGGGAAAAAAATAGCAATTTGATCTTTTTTATTACATTTGTTGGCTACAAACTTAAATGAAGTTTAAAGGAAAGACAGCATTGGTCTGAAATTACCTCGACAATGCTAAAATCATATTGGCACTGAATTAAAAAAAAAGATAAAATATGTATTTGGATTTCAACATACCTATCCACAGTCAGGACAATGAGATCTTGCTGTTCAGCCAGAGCCTTCATTTCCTCCTTCAGTAGTCTGATTTTTTGTCCTCCACCAATAGAATGACCCACATCACCACCTTTCCATGCTTCTCCCATTCCCAACACCTGAGACACAACACATGTACAACCTAACATCAGTATAAGTATCAGTTTTAACAAGTCCCTCACTCATTTTTTAGTACTGTAGTCAGTAAGTGTCAGCTGCACTGACAGGATATGGAGAGAGGTATAAGGGTATACTGAGGATTAAAGCCATGGATGTCACAACACTGAAGAGGCTACAAGTGACATCAGGGAAGCAAGACAAAAGGCCTCAACTCAAGAGTATAAGTAATATGAAAAAGCTGAAAAACCATTGGGGAAGATAAAGGATAGTGCAACTGAGATGGAGGGTGAATGACTGTGCCAGTGTTTCTCTCTCTTTCTCCTGCCCCTCCTTATATTCCATCTTCCTAAGTTGATCCCAGTGAGAAGGAACAAGACAGACAGAAGGAGAAACTGAGTGAACGACCAGAAAGGCAGTAGAGAACCAGCAGTCAACTAGACAGACAGATAAACAGGAAGGCAGAGGACCAAACGGCTAAGTGGAAATGTACCGGTAGTCCCAGCCAGTCACCAAATGACCGTATAACACAATTCATAATGATCATACAGTTGAATCAACACCTCTCTAATAAAACAGTTTAAACACAAACTGATCATTATCTCCTTCATGAAAGAGGGCTTGTTGCAAGACTGTTGGATTAGACTGCATTAGTTTTAGCTTGGTGTTCCTAATAAAGTGACAACTGGGTGTGTTTTGTCTCAGAGGGACACAGTATTAACCCATAATAGTTTATACACTGGATACAATTCAAAAGGCTTCAAACTTGACTCGTACTTGTGTTTTGTGACTCGTGTAAATCTCCAGAAAAAATAAACTTCCACAGTTCTAATTGCTTTGTAACACAACCGTGGAAAATAGAAGCACGCAGCTGATTGAGAACTTTAAGGTAGCCTCATAGGATAATTCACACAGCATGCTAAGGTAACACCTGAGCTGTAGCCAAATTGACAGGCCTGTGTTTTTCTTTGCTTGCTGATGTGATGTTTGGGGGCTTTGGGAGGTTGCAGATTAGCTTGAATGTGTGTGTCTGCAGGAGCTGGAATACAAACTAGAGCAGCGTGATCACACAGGACCACACAAATGCATGCAGGGCATGAAATCAAAACTCCAAACCAAAACAACAAGTTTACTATATTGTTGATTTCAACCACAGAGGGAAATTCTGGACACACACTGAGGCGTGTCCCTATAGGAAGGATGTTTTGCAGCTTGTTGCACTTCATTGTTTCCATCTTGGGAAGTGTGCCTTAAAACATTTGGCTGCAGTGTGAGTATAGTACTGTTTGCTGTGACAAAGGGTGCAGTCCTGGAAATACATTTTGGAATATGGGAAGGCAATATTACCTTCACAGTGTAGTTGAAATAGTTTGCAGACTGCATAAAGCGGAGGAAGCCATCTGTTTCCTCTGTTGCAACAGTTAAGACAAGCAAGTTCTCTGAAAAAGAAAGAAGACATAACATCAGTGTATGACCTATAAAGTCATGACATATTTCTTTTTTCTTTCAGTTTTCTGGGGGGATATTTGTACTAGTATTAGGATTCCAACATTTGTGCACCAAGTACCTTGTAAACCTCAGGCCTATGTCAACAGACTGGTTTGCTTTAGCAGGCTAATGGTGCATTCCATTTGAACTGGGAAGTCAGAATGTCCCAGTTCCAAATCAGAAATTTCAACTTGAATGCCCTCTAAGTTCCATAGTACATGGAATGCACCAAAGATTTACATCTGAAATTAAGAATATCTATTGTAGTTTTAATGTGATCAGAAAAAGAAAAGCTAATGTTTTTAAACATGGGCCCAACAGTTTTTTTCCTCTTCTTGTGCTAAAGAAAACAAATCTCCAGGACATTTCTGGTGGCAACAGGTGCTGAAGTCTGAGGAAGGGTTAGACAGTAGACGGACCACAGCTAAGCTAATTTTCACTTGTTCTATTATATTTGTAAAACCAGCTGGGGGTAGCCTCGATCTGAAAGGCTGCAATCTGTTATTGTGCCGCATCTAGATCTGGTACATCAAACTCTATTATTCCATGAAGGGGGAGAATTAATTAATTCCCAGTTAGGAACAGATCATTTCCATATGTGCAAACTGTTTTTCTGTGCTAGAAGTAAGACAGACCAATAAAAAGTTGATCACACCTTTATAGGAACACTTGAATACTAATCCTGGTTTTCATGTGTCGAGAGCCAATCTGCCATCTTTAATATAAGCCTCTAACCCCTTGTGAATTATTTACACTCCTACACTAGTAAGTAGGATTGAATGTATGAAAGACTACATACCTGAGCCCTGTAAAGACCTTTGCAAGACCTAATTCAAAATACACTCTGCCCAGAGTATGGCTAGAAGAGTTCACATTATACCTTTGCAATACAGAGATTATCAGCTCTTCATTGTTTCATTTTTATGGTAATTTGTAATTTGGTTTTGTCACACAGCAAATCTCACCTTCCATGTAAAGATGAAAGCTATCAAGAACATTTCAAATAGAAGATATGTGTTGATTTCACATTTTCATGTGGTAGCCTAGAACCCATCTAATCCCACCAACCAAATAAAGTCGCTGTGGCCGTCATGAGAGGAAAAGTTGTATTGAGAGGAAAATATTTATAGAAAAAAGATTAATACAACATATGAGACAGTAATTTCTCTGTGAATATGAAGCCCCACACAAACAACCACAGTAAAGAACATTACAAGCAGCCTACTTCTACATTTTTTCCCATCTGTCCCGTTTTTGTGACACAGCCATTCTCTCATCGCAGTCTAGCCTGTGGCCCTGTCATTGCTCTAACAGTCATTGTAATAATCCCCTGACACAGACGGTCTGTTACAGTTTGGAAATAGTTTCCTGTCTGCCTCAAATGTAACATCATCAGCAAAGAACTGGTCAGAATCAGGAGCACATGAGTTTCAAATTGAGCACTGCACAGAAGTAAGGGATGCCCTTTCTGAGCCGCATGTGTCCCTGTTCTTGTTCTTGGCTTGAAGGTAGATGATGGAGCGCATGCTCAGTGTCTCCCACATCTGGCAAACACATTTTCCATTCCATGCCTTTTTTGTTTTTTGGGGGTTTTTTTGC
>NW_018127935.1:779243-785563 GCF_001952655.1 Monopterus albus
TCAAGCAATTAGATATTCAGCCCGTAACACAGGAAGGCAAATTCCTCTGACAAGTTGTATTATAAATTAGACTAGACACATTTTTGTCTTTCTTTGCTTTGTGGTAAAAAATCCTGAGTAGACGTCATCATGAATGTTTGATCATCAGTTTTGCAAGCCGTTCTGATAGGGTGTGCTGGCGACTAAAGTCTTTTCTGCTGGGATTTCTTGGCAATATTTCCAAACCTCCATGAAATTTCTCTATTACATAATGATGCGATTACAGCCAGGGCATGTGTTTTATATTTCTCCCTGTAATGAACTCGCTTCTTTTTTCTGCTGCCACAAAGTGTGACTCAATCACCAGTAGCTTTACTTGTTTGTACAATACAAGCAAACAGTGAACTGCATCCTCTAGTCCAGGGGTGCCCAAAGTGGGTGCCCAAAGCTTGGCCCGCGGAACATTTGTTTTGGCCCGCGTGGACATTTCTTGGCCCCCCACAATTTATTATGCCACCCCAGTTGTCAGGTCAAGCAGCTCCCAGCTCAGCTTGCAACCCGCCAATAAAACAAGGAGAAGAAAAAAAAGAAGAACAACCACACGAAGAACGGAGCAGTAGCAAGCAACATGGAGAGCAGTAGACAGTGGCACACAGACAAAAGGCATTTTAAACGAACCTGGGAGGAAGAATATTTTTTCACGGATATTAATTCTAAGGCGGTCTGCTTAATTTGCGGTCAGTCTGTTGCTGTGCTAAAAGAGTACAATATCCGCCGGCACTATGAAACGAGGCATGCAGCATTCTCAAGGTTCAAAGGCGAGGCACGGAAGACAAAGAACCAAGAGAGTTGTTAGCTAAACTTCGCTCACAACAAAACACGCTCACACTGGAGTTTGAAATGCGCTTTCAGGACTTCAGGAAGAATTCAGGTGACATGGAGCTGTTTTCCCAACCCTTCAGCACAGGTGTGGACTGTGTCCCTGATCACATTCAGATGGAGCTGATTGAGTTTCAGTGCGATTCAGAGCTGAGGAATAAATTCATGTCACTGAAACTGAAGGACTTCTACACACATCTCACCAGAACGGTACCCAAACATTAGGAAGCATGCACAGGTGATGTTATCTCTGTTTGGCAGCACCTACATTTGTGAACAGACTTTCAGTGTAATGAACCTTAACAAAACCAGGCTCAGAAGCACTCTGACTGATCTACACCTGCAGGACGTTCTCACCCTCTCAGTTAGTCAGCTTCAGCCTGACATTGAGAGGCTGGTCAAAGCCAAAGACCAGCTTCATGTGTCTCACTAATAGTGTCAAACTGCTGCTGTTTGCTGTTAATATGGACATGCATATGGACATAATTTGTGGCTAAATAAAGATTCATTTGCTTTGTATTTGCTTCCTGTTCTTTGTACAAATAGTGAAATGTTAAATACCTTTATAATAAACACATATCCCCGCCGCCGCCACCCACCCGGCCCTCGGCCCAGTAACGCATTTTCATTTTGGCCCTCTGAGGGGAAAAGTTTGGGCACCCCTGCTCTAGTCAATTCAGGTAGTAGGATGTATTATTGGAAAAAAAATGTTTAATGTCAGGGAGACATTTCCTGTCAGGAAGAAATAGACATCTACGCTAATTAGCCAGCTGTGCCTTCTCCCTGACCTCATGGAAATACAGTACACACTTTCTACACTTTCCTCCTGTCATAAACATGCAGGCCACACAAGTGCATCCCCGGAAGAGAGCTCCAAGTAAAGTGCAGCCTGGAGAAGCAAACCATCTTTGATTTAAAAGAGACAGCCAGTCACTTTTGTTTACTGCATAATAATTGTATTTAAACAGTTCAACAACTCTCTTTCATGGCTGTTCACTAAATCTCAGTTGGGGAAAAAATTTTCAGGATTCACAGTGGCCTCATGTGAACTATAGCTGGAAACCTTGGAATATAATTTCACTGAATACAGTACAAGCCAAGGCCAATTACTGCTATCTCAGTCTATACTCATGGAATCTAAAAACACACCACCTGTACTGGTATTAGTGGTATTACTGGTGCTTTTTTTTTATTCCATGAGTATATACTTTTTTATTTTATATTAAAGAGGAATTATCAATGAAGCATTTTAAGTTAATTATTTGGATTGCTGATTGGGCTTTCCTTCCCTTACCTGGCAAGTCTCATGCTGAATTGCACATCTAACTATGGCTCATCTGTACTGAGGTACAGATTTTTTACTGAACAAGGAGATTATTTTAAACTGGCTTTCAGCCACACTTTATGTTCTCACACAGCTGCAGTTTGTTGTTTCCTGCTCCAAAAGACCCCACTCATTGAAGTATGAAGTGACCCAAGTCTTCCTGCATGCCTAACACTATGTAAAGGGACCTATTACTAGACAGAAATATGTAAAACACCTTTAAACCCACAAACATATACATTCATGTTTTGGTAAAGGCATTCAGAGTGCAGTCATATTGTACCAAAGACTGATTCCATAACTATGCCTTTAACTTTAAACTACATACAGACGTATCAAACTAGATTTCCAAGATGAAAGTAATAATTCACTCAGTCATAATTCAGAACTACACATCTACCTTCCAGTGTAACCACACAAGCCCCTGTTCCAGTTGGCCGGTCCTTTGATATGCTTTCTTTTATATAAAAATCATGATCACACTAGTAAGGAAGTAGCTGCGAGGCAGATGGTGACACGGAAAAGGAGAGGTTTTCAGATAACTGTGATTTTGGAAGCTGTGTGTGTCTAGTCAGAGTAAACACAGCATGGTCTCTTGTCAGGACTGCATGAACAGCCCACAGGATGAGACAAATTCTGCTGTAACTCTTCTCCAAGAAAGGGCATGGATGCCACGTAATCTGTCTCTCTCACTCTTTCTCTGTTCTGCATGGGCCTGCTCATCAAGGCAAGTTTCCAGATTTCCATGAAAAGAAATGCTTTAACTGGCTGGATGAGCTAAGCTAAGGAAGTATTTCTTGCAAAAAGGCAGGGGGCATCATGAGAATGGCAACAGAGATGCCAAACCGTCTCATTACTCATTTCTTTTCTCACTTTTAGTTCAGTTAAGCTGTTGTTATGTTGCTGGGTGAAGCAGTGGAGACGGGCAAGGTTTAATTTAGCAACTGCTAAATTAAATGCAGACTATTGTCACTAAAAAATCGTTAGTCTGTTAATCCATATAATTAAGTGCTTGTTGTTAAGGCTTGCCCATTATGCTTTCACACTGACCCTTGGCACCAGTAGGCCTCCTATGAGGATATTGGGCTGGTCTTTACCATTATTTGTAGCTTGTTTGCAGTGAATAATACAGAAGAAACATAATTATAAACAACTGCATATTAAATAGCAATCACCACATTGCTGTAAAAATTCACAGGTAGATTTCCCCCCAATATTTTCAGCCTTACTACAGGAGACCTCTTTCACACTGTCACTTTGTTTTCACACTGACATTTGATAGTGTATAGCCTCTTTAAGGTCTAAGGCCCAAAGGATTCTAGAGAAGAACTAGCTTGTACAATATGTTGTCCAACCAGGATGGATATAAGTGTTTATACCTGTTCCAAACAGCCAAAGGTGAAGTGAGAAGCTGGCTGTGTCAAATATTATTTAAAAATAGGAACAACAGCTTTCATGGAGTCTCTCTTGGAGAGCAATAACAGTGTTGCACTTGGTTAAAGGCATAAAAAATGACATGAAAAAAGGGAGCAGAGGGAGAAGTCCAAATCCTGGCCCCTTTTGTATTTCCTCACATGAATGTGTGGAATGTGTATGAATGTGGAATTGTAAGTTTTGGAAAGTTACAAAAAAGCTCTTGCATTTCTTTGAATGTTCAGACCTTCCAAGTGTACCTCTGTCATGTCTTCACTTCTCAGCAGCTAAACATAGAAACATCCTACCCAACCTACACTTACTTTTAAAGGTTTCCCAGCTTACTTTTAATGTAATCACAAGCAGTTCTGGCACAGAAGTAGCACTTCTAAAATGGACAGGACAGGAGACCCTAGACATGCAGACATTTCTTTTCACCTACATGAACAAATGCCATTGTTGCAACCAAGGTAACTACTCCATCTGTTTGTAATTTGCCTTAGTAACTTTTTTTTATTGAAACAAAGTAACACATTAACAAAACAAGTCCGGACATGGGAGACAAGACAACGGATACATGACATTACAAAAAGATGTAGTGTTTTACAAGATCGTGGTGTGTGAGGCTGTGAAGTGTGTGTATTTCCAACTTATGCAGTCTATGAAGGGCAAGAAAGGGAGAAGGAGGGAAAAAATACAACAATAATGATAAGATACTACCAATAAAAGCATCTTATTACAATTTGAAGGTTGGTGGGAATGTGCATGGCCTCATCCCCAGGTGTTTGGTTCAAGTCAAACTGTGTTAGAAATGGGTTTCATGTGTCATTAAAAGCTGATAAACTATTCTTGTGATGTATTCTATCAAAAGGTTTTGATTTCCAGTTTTGAAAGATTGTTTTTTTGGCAATAGCTAAAGAAATGAGGAGCGGGTTTTTGTATTTAACTGGTAGGTGGTCGACTTCTGTGATATTACCGAGCAAGCAAAGTGATGGAGGAGGAGGGCTTCTACAGCCCAATATGATGGAGAGTTTCTCTGTCACTGCTATCCAGAGGGAATGAACTGGTATCAAGTACAGATTCAACAATAACAATACCAAAACTCAAATGGGAAAACAATTTAACTCTCTCCCTCAGCTCCGACTTCTGGACAGAAATTTGTAATATCTTTTCTATGACCAGCAACGTAAACTTACAACTTATACAATACAAGACCATTTACAGGACTCATATTACACGTAAAGTAAAATGTTCAAAATGGGTTTCACTGACACAGACATCTGTTCACAATGCACTCTAGGTTGGACCTGCCTTAGTAACTTTTAGGGATAGATGCACAAGGCACTAGGAAAACCCAAGTGCTCACACACTGTTGGACATTATTAGCTACCCACAGCAAAAACAGAGTTTATTTTCTTGTGAAATTTCTCTGTTGTCATAATTGGTATAACTTGCCAGTTCCATAATACAAGAGCCGTGTAAGGCAGCCGCAGAAAAAGGCAACACATGTCAAAACCACAGGCACCTCAGCCATAGGATGTGGCAGGATGTCACCACAGCTGGGCCAGGAAACAATTCTGTAGTCTTGTCATACATCGTTTTAGTCAAGAACAGTTGATGAACTCTACAAAAATAATTAGAAAGCAGAGCTGTCAGATTCTTAATTTTTGACAAACACACACAACATAATACTCTTAATGTGCTTTCCCCTTAGTGGCCCCCTGTCAGTTGTATCAACATAAGATTCAAACAAAATGGCCCATGCTAAAGCTCATCAGTTGCTATTCATAGTCATTATTTAAACATTCTTGCATGTAGAATAATGGAATATTTACACTACAGCACATAGTCCCAACAACACTGCTTAAATGTCATGAGTTTCAGTAGTGTTTAAGGGGAACTGACATCTCGGTATCCTGGTGTTCTTATTTGATAGCAGGCAGAAAATACCTCAAACTCAGCTAAGAAAAAAAAAGAGAATAAAAAAGCACACAACACATATTTCATGGAAAAGGAGGCACAGAACCGACCCTGTGGTGATAGAAGGATGATGTCCTAGCACAGACTTGGTCTGCCAACAGGGTTTGCTGGTTGATTAGACTAGAATTGCAAGCAATAGAGAACACAACTATACGGTTTACAAGGCAGGGGAAACTGTAGGTGGAGTTTCCTTTTCTCTTCTACAAAATGATGCCTGACACGTCAGTGATGTCTGGATGAGGTTTACGCTACGACACAGGAAAACTGTGCCACTCACAATTGTCTTTGCTTTGTCTCCTGAGAGGTAAACATTCTTATTTCAAGTGGACAGAAGTCTGAACTTCATCTCCTAAACCCTACCTTTCTCCTAAGTTACATAGTGCTATTAACAGACAAACTGTGCTAGATGGCTTTTCTACCAGGAGCAACGTGGATAGGAGGAGCTGGGGACTGAACCGACAACCCACTCTGCCAACAGAACACCAGCCACCTATCTTTTAGTCCCTAGCTTAATAAATATTAAAAATTATATGCAAGCAGTAAGTGTTGAGTGTAATCTAGCTGTTCTCTGATTGGTCGATTCTGAGAGTACATTGCCTTTCAGTCATGCAGATCACAGCTACTTCAGTGATGTGTTTGTGCCTTTATATCAGCCCTTCTGCTTTGTGGTCTTCTGTTGCCAGTGATGAACATCGCTGTTAGATCAAACAGCTGTGGACCCAAGTGTGAAGCGGCTGTGGACAGC
>NW_018127935.1:785870-816298 GCF_001952655.1 Monopterus albus
TTGGGCAAACTCCCATGAACCCTCCGCCACCCTGAAGAGGGTATAGAGCTGGTCCAGTGTTCCACGGCCAGGACGAAAACCGCATTGTTCCTCCTGAATCCGAGGTTCGACTATCGGTCGAATTCTCCTCTCCAGTACCCTGGCATAGACTTTCCCGGGGAGGCTGAGGAGTGTGATCCAACTATAGTTGGAACTCACCCTCCAGTCCCCCTTCTTAAAAAGACGGACCACCACCCCGGTCTGCCAGTCCAGAGGCACTGTCCCCGACCGCAGACGCATCTTGCCACACGTAAAAGGAAACTCACTCTTAAATACTAGGTACAAATTGTTATTTTGGACACGGTGGATTGCACATTATCTGACTTTGTTCTAAAATAAACTTATTTAGGCCTTAATCCAACTAACACTCAACATGATTCTAACAAGCCATAAAAGTTTTCACAACAATCCTCTGTATACTTTCTCTGAAAAAGAAATGAGAAGAAAACAGCTTGAGATCTTGGGAGGGGAAAAAGATCTCATCAAGTTGTTATTCCACACTGTAAACACACAGCAATAGGTGTTGTTCTGATGTTATGACCCAAGGCTGTAGTATTCCCCCCAACAATTTTTGAATGCATTAGCAAGTAATGAATTTGAGACAGCAAGGTGTTAAAAACTGCCTCTCTGTCTCCATGTGTATGTGTGGGGGCTTTCTCTAGTAAAAGGGAACCTGTTTAGGTCCCAGTAAATACAGCTGAACCCTCCCAAGCTGTTAAGACTTTTTACAAGCAAACATTTTGGCCCTTGTAAAGGCTGAAGGGGCTATTACTAAGTGTGTGCTGTGTGACACCTTGTTAGTCCAGATCAGGGGACAACAGAAGCCTGTGGAGAGTGAAGGCAGATGTTGTGCCCTGAATATTTGCTGCCTCCTTCAGCAAAAAGCATTCTTGGAAAAGTACCAGATTTCCTGAGGTAGATGATAAATAAGTCCAGCATAGCCTAAAACATATGCATCCACTTCAGATGACTGTGGGTTTTATAAGACAGTGACTATGAAAAGATCTATCTTTAACTGAAATTAAATTTTGAGTAATTTAGAGCAATTTAGCAAGGCAACATGTTAACTGGGGAAGGGCTTTCAAACAAGGGAATAAAATTGTGACACATTGAGGGTACTTGAGGCAGCATACTGTATGCCTTATTGCTTGTCTCAACAGCTGAGCAGTTAACATTGAGAGCAGGTGGTGCTAGGCTCTGATCTATCAATTATAACAGGTTTACAACTGCTTCTCTGTATGTCAAGCATAAGATTGCTTATTTGCTATTAAAATGAAACACCAATGAGGTTTTACGCATTCCGATGTAAAGCCAATCATGGCTAATTGTGCAGACTCGCCTCCAACAGGTTAATTCTCACACTGGTACTTTACAGCTTCTATGAAAAGCTGAGCCAAGCAATAGGACATAAAAACAGGGTTGTGGGAAACCGCATACGGTTCTTTTGTGTCAAGCGCAATCCGGCAGTTTTACGCTTCAAACTTATGTCGCGTTAACCAAACTCAAGGATCCACCGGCATGCAACCTGCACCTCATGTAGTACAATTCACATGGTGATGGAAATGAACATCTTCGAGGACTGATTTCTCTGTTTGTGTAACTGTCACGACAGCTCTGGAATATATAGTCACAATCAATGTGACTAAACAGCGCGATCAAGCATGGAACAACAAAAATGTAATCCAGCCCCGTGCGTTATGGCTGTACAATGGCTTTATTAGAGGTCTTGGTAACCCACCGACAATAGGAAGGGCGAAAGTGTACTTACCTTTAGGAATAGGCGCAGGAGCGTGAGGTGTATGAATAGAGAGGACGGAATTTCCAAACTTCATCCAACATGCAAAAACAAAACTAAACATGAGGTACTCCATTACTGTTGTAGTGCGTTTTCCCGAACAGAGTGTTCGGTATGGACTATTGCCTCCCAGACAACAGTGATCAGGATTATTCCTGAGGGTCAGAATGCTCTCGCGATATTTAAGAAAATAACTCCTCTGGTAAATATAGCGTTTTCTGGCCGTGCAGGTCTTGAAACAGCTATTTCTGCCTGAGGGAGGAGTTGTAAAAATACAGCAATTCAGGGTTATTAGAAAACTACAGGCGTGGTTGCTTAATTGCGACTGCAGCTACTAGTGAAGTCACAGACCATGAAAAGCGAGTGTGAAGATAACGGTATTCACTTGTGACACATGGACTTCCAGCGCGAAACGTGGGACTTAGCACAGCTGCATTTGAACCCCTCCACCCCTGGATCTCAAATATCTCTCCCCTGCTCCCCTCCCCCAGAGCTCGCAGCGCTTGGCTGACCCACACTGCTCCTCCAGCAGGATAACACCCTCTCACATGAGACTTTATCCAGGCTCATTAAAGTAAGACATGGAATAAAATGACAAAACCGCACCTAAAAGACTAAATCAGTAAAAAAAAAAAAATTTTTAAATGTAATATTTGCTACATTTATCAGCCTCTCCATTCTTTTGAATCCATTTAAACCAAGCCAACCACTCAGGAAAAATACTTTCTGTATTATTAGCAAATGAGTCAACATATGAATGTGACCAAAATCACAACCAGGGTGATACCTGACTGCTAGATATTTATTAGGGCTGCACTATAAATCGGTTTATGAGTATGATTTACTAAGCTGTATTAACCAATAGCAGAGAGCAGTAAAAGTTCTAAAGATGTGTCCATACACCAGGTGGATAGCTTGTTGGTTAACACCACTGACTTTGGTACGGCAGGCTGGGGTCCAAGCTCTATGTGTTTATCTGTGGGACTGCAATAACCATCAGCTCTTACCAACACTTCAGCCTTTCCTGATGTAAACGGTTTTATTTGCTGTTGCTGTGCATCTCTAGAAGATCAATAGTGCCAAGACTGAGTTATGCTTCTTTGTGCAATATATACTTGCACAGACAATTTGTGAAATCATTCAAGAAATTTTAAAACTTATGTCATTATTTTGAAATGGTATTTCATCATTCTTACTTAATAGAATTGTTAGGGGTTAGTTTTATTGTGATTATGGACATTATTATTTCAGCGTGCTATTTTTCAAAAGTCTGTTTTTATTTCATAATGCCTTTTTATGTCCCGTTACTAGGGTAGCCTAAATGGGACATTATGTTCATGCTGCTGTCTGCGACTCTGCAATAGACATGCTCTTTAACACATTAAGTCTCGAACAATTAAAAGCAGAAACTATATTTTTAGAGTAGATGGATAGGAATTTGCATAGTGGTACAGCACTAATAAATATCTATTTCAGTAGACTTCTTACAGTGGTGGAGCCGTACAGTTTCTGTATTAATCTGTATTCACCCTTTCATTTTAGAGTACTGTAGAGCAGTCAGGTATCACCCTGGTTGTGATTTGGGTCACATTCATGTGTTGACTCATTTGCTAATAATACATCTTTAATTACCAAAATGTATTTTTCATTAATTTTTTGTTGACTGATTCATTTGCTAATTCCTGCAGCTCTACTTTTTACCACTTCTCTATACTGTACACAGTATTAGAGAGACCATCAAACAGTCTCATAACTAATAAATCACAAATATGGAATTTAAATTAATCATTAAAATGTCAAATAAATGGAAACGGGACAATTATTACCATTTAAATCTGATTATACAGTAGTTAATCACATAACCTCGTAGCCAATGAAGGCCTGAGTTAACTAATGTTGTGGATGTTAGTGCTGCAGCAGTGTGCACATGCAAAACTCAAGAAATGAAGAGGGAAAAGTACTGAAAAACAGAAACAAGACATTAAATACAGCTTCAGTTTAGTGTTGGACTGTACCTGTGTCCCAGCATCTCAGCCAACCTTGAAATCAATACTTTGTCTTGTTTGCATCTGTCACTCCTAATTAGGAAGAACAGAATTTCCTGTTCAAGTTTGCATGGTAGCTGCAGTGACTGCGAGCAGCCAGATTGTTTTCCTTAATAACGTCACCAGGTTTATGGTTTTGAGTTGAAAGGGAGCAGAAGCTGACTTTTTTTTTTAGTTAAATGACTTCTTTCCAGTGAGGCCCAGATAAACCTTATAAATAAAGAGCCATGCCAGAAAACTGAACACTGAGTACTTTACTTGGCTGTTCTTTTTCAGCACCCAGCTGACACTAAAGTGACTGCTAGGCATGCATGCACTGTATATGGAGAATAGTATGTCACAAGAAATGTACCACACTGGATCTTGCGTCCTCTCACATATTCAACCACAAAAGGTAACGTCTAAATTACTAAAACCAGACAGCACAAAGCAAGTTAAAACAAACACGGTTTTGCAGATTTACAAAGATGTCTTTCCTACATATTTGAATTCCAAATGAGTGTAATTTAATGGCACAGTGACAAATATCTAACAGCGATGTTTGCCATGTGGGTTAGTGAGGAAATTCTCTGCAGCTGGAAAATAAGTGTGTTTGCGGTGCAGGATCTCATTGCTGTATCTTGGCAGCATGTAATAGGATATGTCTTGCTTCACTAGCTCAAATCTTAGCACCTACCAAACATGGAGAAGCGCTAGTGAAACTGATTACAGCTGGACAAAATGTAAAAAGTTATACAAGAATGATGAAGTCATCCGCTTTCATCTTTTTAGGTCAGAATTTGCAGAAATGTGGATCATTTTAAATGCATGCAGCAGTGGCTACGGTACTGATGGCAAGTTGTGGCAAGTTGGGTTTAAAATGTTTGTGGTCTGGCTGACAAAATAACATTTAATTACACAAAACTGGCAGATACAGAACACAGAATCTGGGAGACTGCTGCGGTGAGTGGGGTGAGGAAGGAGGAGAAAGCCAGGAGCTCATCAGGACAATGAGGCACACCTGCACATGATTATTCCTGCTATATATCTGCCTGTGTGTATGTACTGTAGCAGACTTTGGCCTGCAGCACACATAGATTGCACAGCTAAATTTGGCTGTTTAGCTACCTGAAAAGAGGATACTTGCTGTTGGGAACCTTCCTACAGCACAGGTGGCATGTTCTTAAGCCTCCTTTTTAATTTTGGCTTATTTCAGGACCAAATAAAACATACAAGCCTCCAGCCCTCACTGCCCTTGAATTAGCAAAAGACTAAACAGTCTGAACCGTTGAAGCTTCCTGACGACAGTAGACCAGCCTCTATTTCAGCACTGTTGTGGAGACAGTGGGTTTGCAGGCGCTGTTTAAATTTAATCAAACTGAATGAAGAAACAGGATACATTAGGAGAAGCAGACTGTAAAGGAGATGCCTAATATTGAAAATAAAGCTAAAAATTCCTTTAAGGGAAAAAAAGGACTCAATAAAAATTGGACACATTAGGAAAGTAAGGCAGAAATTGCACCTCCATTCATTCACGTTTTATGACTACCATTGAAATGTTTGAATATATAACCTAATAAAAAAATAATGTGTTGTACTGCTTTAGGCAATATCTAAGCTATCATTTTTTGTAACCCTCTTTTTGGTAGTACTCTAGGTCCAGATGGTTTTGCATTTTCCCTGGTGAGTCACATTTCCTAGAATCTGTGTCCCCAAACTTGTGATTGAGAACCCACAATTGCATCGTGATTGTAAAATTATGTTTTATTTTCATCCCAAAAGCTTTGTTCAGTCCATGGAAAATTTAATTACTAGTCCAGATACAGTAAGTGGAAAGGGGAGCGCTCCCGGCCTTCGCTCAGCTCATTTTTCTGAGGACTCATCACTGTGCCATCCATGGACGGGATCTGTCTACGTTCATTCTGCTCACGAGGCCACAGGGCATCCATTGACATAAGCTGTGGTCTAGGCGCTTAAGTTAAGTGTTGGTCAGTTTTTGGTTAAGTACTGTAAAAATTCTCATTCGTCAGCTTTCCTTTATTTCTATGATATTTAACCAAATAATTTTAGCTGAACTGAATCATATGTCATAAACAAATGAAATACCTTGGCAGCTTTCTCATTACATCTTGTTAGAAATGAACTCAGTCTAAGTGGCAGTGTGAGTGTTACAAAACATATTTGTTAAAGTGCATAAGTTGTGTATGAGCATAATTTTTAGGAAACTGTATTGATGTGGTCTGAAATATTTCCAGTCACTGATTTGTTCTTAGGAGTGTCAGTGTAAAAGTAAACAACCATTCCCCATTTTGCTGTCTTTACCCCAGTTGTGTGTACAGTATGTGTTGTTTCCCAAGACTGCGTTTACAGAGATGCTTCAGCCGTTTGTTTGTCACAGCGGGTTTATACCACAAATACCAGAAATTGCAGTTACTGTGTACTTTTGGGAGGCAACTGCAGACACCCTAATACTGAAATCTGGTGTGTATTTCTTTTCCATGTTGATTAGAAACACTTCATGCATAGTTTCCAATAGGAATCTGGTTTTACTGATTTGTTATCATAACCCTAACAGAGCATACCGGACTCAGTCTTCACAGTACCATTTAAAATCAACTAAGGTCTTTCAACAATATTCAGAATGTGGCTCGACTTATGGATGATGCTGCCGGCCTACTGAGCAGCCTGTCTGTCCGTCCGTCTGTCTGTCTGTCCACACATCCTCTCTCCAGTTCTTCAGCTGTTCAGCCTTTGGGCCGTCAGTCCGAGTTTCTATGCTCCTGAGGCCCCTTTATCTAATCTGCACAGTCGTTCAGTTTATTTCATTCACTACTAGACTGGCCATGTAGTAATCTGCTCAGAGACTTTCCAGCTTTCATTTTGGATACCTGTTTTGTTATCGACCCAACTAACATGCCTGCTGTGGTGGTGTTAGTTTGCAGCTCCTGTCTTTCATACTTCAGATTCACTTGTATAACTAATTGTTTCATTGCTGCAATGCTTTGACGAGTTTAATTATAGGGGAAGTCTATGAAAGGGAATGTCACTCAAAACAGAATACCACTTAGTGTAGATGGAGAAAACATCTGTGTTTTAACAAATCACTGTTGCAGTGACATCAGTAACATTGTTTCTGTGTGGTGTGAGTGTTTAATTCATACCAAACATAGAGTGTGCCATTCTAATATTATAGCACAGTTCCCACAAATACAGACATGTTTTTTTTTGTTTTGACAGCATACCTCTAGAGAGGGTGATTTCTAAGGAAGTCTCAACAGTGAACTGCACTAGGAATTTGTATGCAATAGTGAACATTCAACTTTGGTAGTACAAGTCTCTGTACTGACATTTACTGTATTTGGAAACAGTTTTTAGTGACTATAACTGAACTTTACAAGGAGTTCAAATGTAAGAGTGATCATCACCTTATGGTGCCCGTCCAGCAAAACATTTACAGCAGCAGTTAATGTCAGAAGTGGTTTTGATATAGAAAAAAACAACAGAGAAAAAGGAGCTTATGCTAATGTCATTATGTTTGTTTATGCAATTTATGTAGATAGTGGAATTAGCATGTACTATTTCCACCAAGGCTATACAGTCTTCTTGTTCTTGGTTGTGTTTGTCAAAAAATGTGGGAAGAGATTTCCATGAAATCTGATACAGTGTTAGGTCACAGACTAGGAAACAAGTGACTAATTCAAGATGTACAGCCAGGGAGTTGTTGAAGAATTTGTTAACATGGCATAATGAAAAATGTTTTACTTTTTTTAAACTATTTTTTCATGAACTACTGCAGCTACTTAGAGGGAAAACATATGGCACACATAACACGATGTCATATCACACTATACTGTATATTTTAAAGGAGATATACAGTAGATCTGGATGCAGATTTTAAAAAAAAACTAGGCATAAACAGGATGGAAAGCACTCAGTAAACACACATATCTACAAAATGCTGAACAATACTTGACATGTTTTAAAATCTATACTTAAACTCATATTACATTATTTCATAAACTAGTTTCCATTTTCCCAACAGAAGGTATTGTTGTTTGAAGACTTGTCTTTTGCTAACAACAACAGCATATTGACATTAGAGTGTATTACCATGACAAACACAAGGAAATGTCAGTAGTTTTACAGGCACATTTGGTAATAAACCAAAGAAAGTGGCAAATTTAAATTTTATCCCTGTCGCTAGATCACAAGAAAATGGAATAAAAAATCTCACCCTGCCCATGTCCTCTTTGGCTCTACATTTACATGCCTCCACTGTTCACGTTGTTTGCCAACCACAGCTTGATCAGCCCTCCTCCCTTCTCAGCCTGAGAGTAGCTCTTTTCATTGAATCATGTTTTAGTTCTTTAGGTTGTACCCAAGGTTAACTACTTGAGGTTACTGGCTTAATTTAAAATGTAAAATAATGTGTTGGACAGTTAATGATAATGGACAGTTTAGGAATTTTGCTATACAAGGTCCTATCTACAGTAAGTGGTAATTACAGTACTCGGAAAGATCAACTAATTAGACAAGCAAGTCTCAGTGGTTTTACATTTTACATTTACATGATCTGACCAATTTAATGATCAAAGTAACTAATTGCATTGTAAGAAGCTCACAAGGTCCCTGATCATGATTACTGTTTAAA
Organism: Monopterus albus; assembly: GCF_001952655.1. Taxonomy (NCBI): domain Eukaryota; kingdom Metazoa; phylum Chordata; class Actinopteri; order Synbranchiformes; family Synbranchidae; genus Monopterus; species Monopterus albus. Next base: position 794,380 of record NW_018127935.1, read on the forward strand.
AAAATTAGTTTTGAGGATCACTTGTTTTACATGCCTAATCCATTGTGTTTGGTGAAGAAACAAAAATCAAAAGAACTGTAGACATCACAATATCACTTAAATCTTTTTATTTTTTTTATTTGCATTTTTTTTTTTATTTTGCATCAACTATTTGCACAATTTAAGCTTTGCATTCATTGCATGACTGAATGGTTTCTAAGTTCACAGTATCAGTGCAAAAGTAGAAGAATAAGGACTTTTAACTCTTGTAACTGACCGGGAGTAGCTAAATTCCCTTTACAGTATATCACATTTTGACTTAAATCTTTTGGTTTTAAACACAATCAAAGAGCCTTCAGATGACATAGCAGCAGCATCTTGTACTGTTAATGCATTCTACCAAACAAGACACACCTGATCTAGCTAAAGAGTGTGGCTTCTCTACAAACCAGTTTAACTTAAGCCATGTAAACAGGATAGACTGCAAAAACAACCATGTTACTTAACTGTGTTGTTAATCTTGAAATCAAGTTTTAAATGCTGCTGCTAAAAATAAATTTGCTTATAGTAATCTAATTCTATTAATACTACAGTGTAAACATTAGCTCTTCAAACTGGCAGTTTATAATGCTTTTAATAACACAAAAGCTTTTAAAAACCTAAAGCTAGTAAAATTCTGTTAATATGGATTTTTCTGGCTGTTTCCCAGAGTCTCAGATGGCATACATGTGGAGAAAAAATTGTATATTATGATGATACAAAATAATTCTTAATGCTGATGTAGCACATAGATAATGTCTTTGCTACAGTGCTTTACCTTATACGATCTCTACTCTGACTGATGGCCATACTAATTAAATCATGTTTGAATTTTACTATGATGCACGGTGCACAAGAGTACGTATATGGCTTTTTCATAGAAAGGTTTTATATAACTCCGTATTTTTGAGACAGGTAGAGTTGTCACATGTAATGAACAGTGACACACCAGGACATTTATGCAAAATATAACATACCATATGGATATTTAGGCAATTTAATGTACAAACCTCCCTTAAAATATTATTTTGTCTTTATACATCAGGTGCAGGTGTGTAATTCACAGAGCCAGCAGTAGCCACAATGACAGTAGCATGCATTTTAACCTGAGTTTGTCCAAAAATACAGTGGTCAGACACTAATATCTGAAAAACCTATGACATAAGCATGTTTGTTCATTTGGGTTGTGCTGAGTTATTCTTAAATGAAAACCTGGCTCCCTCTTGTGGTCCAGACTGAGCCAGTGCATCAGGCTGTAACCCATCAGTTTCCAAATCTACACAGTTCACACTGCATTGCTATAAAGGCAATAAAAACATTGCTTTGTATCCTATGATAGCTTATGTTTCCAGTAAAACACACGCAAGTGCACTCATAACACACAAACACACACACAAAGCAGTGCACCCATATTGCTCTATGTGGGCAAATTGTTAAATACCGGTAGACCAAAATCTAACTCAATAAACAGGGGAATTTAATATCTGAACTACAAATTACTACATTACCCAAATCTTTCAGTGCTCACACAGTATAGCTACAAGCCTACTGTTGTATATACAGTAACATCTTGGCCTGACCACCTTTGCATCCAGACCATGACACCAATCTGTCTTTCACAAACTGTATAACAGCATCTGCCTTTTAACTGTGTTCCATTTTAATTTGCTTGTATATGAAGGTCTATTCAAGTTTTTATAGTAGAAACTAATGATTCTGGGCCCACATACGCTCAGCAACCATAATGCAAACACAAATGAAACCTTTCCACACCAACACTATGTAAAAACACTGCACTGTGTGACCACAGCCCAGTAGTGTGTTTTAACAACCAACCTGAGCAGGTAAGACTACAACAAACCTTCTATTTCATTGCTCATGCAAAATTATAACATTTATGTGCCTTTTGGTACTTTCATTAATCTACCCATTTTGTTTGGCTAGAATAATGAAGGTAGATTGTTCTGTATTAGGGCATTTGGGACTCATCATCATGGCTTTGTGGCCTTGTACTTCAAAGAATGTTGCTTGTTTCATGGAAATCCAGCTGGAATCCTAGTTAGTAGCCTCAAAGTACATGAAATCCTGTACAGAAACAAAAAAGTATTAACAGAAAAGCAGAGGTGATAAAGTAACTTTGATCTACTGCCTAACTGCAGTTAAACATATCAGCCAAGGCGTATAATTTATTCACTGATATGTCGCTGCTATATCGCTGAAAACATGCAGAGAGTTTCGCTGTTTTAACAGATGTAACTTTCACTACTGTAGAAAGTGGCTCTGACAAGCTGTTCTGCATTTGCAGAAACTGGGGTGGTTGGAGGTCACATTTCCCACAAACTGTAGTCTAAGTGGTGCATTAAGTGGCAGGCACATTTCCAAATACTAGTGAAGAGGGACATGAGGTTACCGCATCTGTAATGGCCACATTCTGGCAACAGTTAATGTGCTGTGTGAGAATCCTAAATGGAACTTTACAGGATGTTACTTTTTGAGCAAGCTGAGGGCTATGAGTTATATTAAAATGCTAATTATTGCACTTACAATGAGAAAACATGCGCCGATCATTACAGCCTTCATTCTCACATCCAGATCCATAGGGAACTGGATACCAAAGTTGTCTGCATCGGTGAATGCTTCCCGCAGAAGTCCTGTCCACTGCTTACTAATTTTTCCAATCTTACTGACTTCATCCATCGTCAGTATCTGAGGAAAGAGTTAAAGACAAGAAAAGCTGCTGACACGTGTTGCATTAGGATAAAGATCAAACCCTAAAGTTGTTTGGTTTTATTGGACGGAGATCACGGAACAATTCACAGTCTCATCGAACTGCAGCTTTTTTTTCTGCTGCCACAGCAACTTAAGTTTTGTAACCTCAATAACGACTTCAAAGCAGTTAGAGAGGAACTGAAATGGTAATGTAATGCTTCAGTTGCCTTTTCTCTGGGTTCTGGTAAAAGGTCTTTATCACTGACCCAAATCCCTTCACAGCTCAGTCCAATAAAACCAACTGAGCTGTGAAACAATGGCCACACTGTACCACACAGGAGCATTCCCTGTACAAACGCTGCATCCAAGCTACAGCCTGCTCTGATTGGAAACATATTTCTGGCTTCAGAGCATGAGAAGGATCCCTTACAAAAAAAAAACAAAAAACTGGGGGTGTTAACATTACTATGTCATGTTATAGCTTCACAAATTTAATGGGTTTCTGTGTTAAAATAAAAACCACCTCAAAGTCAACATCTGGAAGGCAGCTCCATCCACAGAAGGGCCCATGGATCTTCAGTACAGGCTCATTGTGCTCATTCGCAACGATGAATTTTGGGGACAATGGATGCCACTGTTGTATAATGTAGCCCACTATGTTACCAGGGGGAGCCTGCACCTCCAGCTGAGTGGGAGATTGTGAAAACAGCGTGAACTGTAGCCGTGTCCTCAGAAGAAACAGTTTTAAAAATACATGCAAAATTAGAAGATGTGAGCTGTGAACAGTATGGTGAACAGAGGCCTCCTTAAAACATTGTAATTTCAAAGTGAGCACATCTAAAAGTGATTCCACCCACCTCTTGTAAACAACAAGGAAAGAAGCAAGACATGCACTTAAGTGGTCTGATGATGGTGATAACCTCTTGTCCGAAATTGTTGAGAATATGGATGGTGAAGGAGCGCATGGGACCGCAACACTGGCGACTCAAACAGTCATTCTCCTCAACGGCGTAGAACACATTCTGACCCATGGAGTTCCGGACCTCATACTTGTTGTTGCTTTCAAAACCAACAAGAGCTGTGGGGATGAAAAATATATCATAATTGGCTTTTGTTAAACACACTTGTGCAGAAAATTAGCAGCAGAAGGCGTATTTCCTTACTGTACCTTCAACAAGCTCCACTTTCTGTTTGATGAGTAGCTGATCCACCTAGAATAAACAGATAAGCATATACAGTACACTGGATTAAAATCTATTCACTTATGTCTTTTAATTGCTCTAGTTATGTGGAGTAGCCATAAACATGCTAACATTTTGCATCTGACCAGTAAAACCACATTCTTGCATGGGCCTCTGAGCTGTTGCATCAGAGTAGTTCAGCGATGTAGTGCAATGATGTCACAACGTTTTCATTTGACCTGTAAATTGTTTTCTGCTGGACATTTTAAGATACTTCTCAAGCCCCACTAAGGTTTATAAATGCTCCAGCGCAGACTCTGGTGTGCAACAAACAGCTTTTGGGCTCTTAATCTGCTGAGTGGAAAAGGTCAGCACCATCAACTTACAGTATCATCAGCTCACTTCCCATAGGCCCTTTTCACAGCTGACATTTTGGCTTGCTATAGTAGGAAAAGCACAAGGATAGCTGATACAATTCCTATATCTAAGTGTCCAGTATACTTTGAGGAAGCTGCAGGATTTCATACATGCTAATATTACTAATATCATATTCATCATGAGCAGCAGTTGAAGTAACTAAATACAATTACTCATGTACTTAAGTGCAATTATGAGGAATTTGTAGTTATTTTTATTTTGTGCTACTTCATACTTTTATTTCACTGTAGAGGCAAATAATGTACATTTTACTTCACTACTTTTATTTTTAGAAATGTATTTACTAGTTACTTTTCTGAACCTGATTAATGTGTTGAAGTATGATTTTTAATAGCACAAGAACATATGTTTAATGTCAGTATTTGGTATAATTTTCTTCAGCACAACCTCATTTTTTGACCTGACAATTATTTGTACATATTGACATACAACATCAATATGCATAATCATCTACTCCTGTACAATCATACGACTTTATTGAGCTTCACTGTAAAATTCACAAGCTACCCAGCAGAATGTAAAGTGCCTCAAAATATAAGCATATAAGCTACTTAAAACTAGCGCCCCCTTTACCAGCTGCAACATTAAATGTGATGTACATGGCAATACATCAGTAATCCAATAAGGTGATATACATTAATGTTAAATGTGCCATTCTGTATAATGAGTACTTTTAATTTTAATTAATTCTTTATTTATAACACATAGCTTTTCCAACTGTGACACACAAGGTTATCAGTGGTTGCTATACCTCCCACTCTTCAAGGTTATCAGTGGTTGCTATACCTCCCACTCTTCACATGTACGGTGTGAAAAACATAAGTTTGAGGAAATACACTACTTAAGTAAAATTAAGATGAAAAATAGCAGTGATAAATTAACAGCATTTCATAGTGATATATATAGAATGTACTCATCTAAAAAGGAAGTTACCATCGAATGGATATGGGGGCAAAATGTAATCCTGTTATTCCCTCCTTTTTCTCTTTCAGTTTCTACTGTGCTGATGTTTTGACCGGTGATGCTGGCAGGCTGGAACTGAGTAGCCTGGACTGCTGTTTCCTGTTCCTGAGGTAATCGTACTCACTTCCTGTTTCCTGTTTCTTGTACTTGTGTCATATTGTGCTTGCTACCAGATTGTTTACGGACTAAGCTAACTATTCTCTAGGTTTATCTGAATTTTTGAGTTAACGACATACCTGTACTACTTAAGCACCTGTGTTACAGAAGTTCTTGCTAATTACCTAGTTTAACTTGCTACTTTAGGTCAGCTAGCTAAGCTAGTAGCTTTGCTAGCTTAGAAGCTACCTAAGGTAGTAGCTGAGTAGAGAGCAATGGCTTATCCCTCTTCCTCTCCTTTCTGTTGCTCGGAGTGTTGCATGTTCAGTTATTCCTCTGCCTCTTTCAGCAATAATGGTACTTGTAATAAATGTCAGATGCTATCAGCATTGGAGGTGGCGCTGCGCACCATAGAGAACAACCCAGCTAAGCATGCCCATGTAGTTGGTACAGAGGATCCTAGACATAGCTTAGCCATGGCTAGCTGCCCCCCAGTGCTTCCCTAGCAGCCAGGAGCTCAGCGAGGTGGCTGGGTGACAGTTCGCAAGAGTCGTAGCTCGAAGCGAATGCCAACGGTGCATCACCTGCCTGTTCACGTTTCAAATTGATTTTCCCCACTCAGCCACACACCCGCTGAGAAAACAACTCTGGTAATTGGAGACTCCATAGTCAGAAACGTTAAGTTATAAACACTGGCAGCCATAGTTAAACGTATTCCTGGGGCCAGAGCGGACGACATGGAGTCCTGTTTGGAGCTGCTGACTAAGGATGCGTGTAAATATGGTAAGGTTGTTATTCATGTCAGTGCTAATGACTCCTGACTTTACAAGTCTGAGGTCACTAAAATTAATGTGTAACTTTGTCGGACTCTGTAGTTTTCTCTGGACCCCTACCCAATGTGACCAGTGATGACATGTTTAGCCGCATGTCATCATTCAACCGCTGGCTGTCTAGGTGGTGCCCAGAAAATAACGTGGGCTTCATAGACAACTGGAAAATATTTTGGGGAAAACCTGGTCTGATTAGTAGAGTTGGCATCCATCCCACTTTGGGTGGTGCGGCTCTCTTATCTAGAAATCTGGACGAGTTTGTTTTACAACCTAAATTATGACAACCCAGAGTTGAGTCCAGGATGCAGGGTCGCAGTCTTACACGCCTCTCTGCTGTCTCCTTGCAGCTGCTACCCACCCAACGCTCCCAGTACCCCATAGAGACTGTGTCTGCCCCCCGCCCACCTAAATTATATAAATCAAGAATCAACTCCAGAGGAGTTATTCATAAGAACCTAATTAAAATTAAGATGACTCCTCTTTTAGTAGAAAGTAATAGGGCAATCAAATGTGGACTATTAAATATCAGATCTCTCTCATCTAAATCTCTGTTAGTGAATGATTTGATAAGTGAACATCACATTGACTTATTGTGTCTTACTGAAACATGGTTACAGCAGGAAGAATATGTCAGCCTAAATGAATCCACTCCACCTGGTCACAGTAACTGTCACATCCCTCGAAACACAGGCCGAGGTGGTGGCTTGGCAGCGATCTTTGACTCAAGCCTATTAATCAACCCTAGACCTAAACATAGTTATAACTCATTTGAAAGTCTCACCCTGAGTCTCTCACACCCAAACTGGAAAACTCAAAAGCCTGTTCTGTTTGTTATTGTATACCGTCCACCTGCTCCTTATTCAGAGTTTTTAAGTGAATTCTCAGACTTTCTGTCTGATTTAGTGCTTAGTACAGATAAAATAATCATAGTGGGTGACTTTAATATTCATATAGATGTTGACAATGACAGCCTCAACAGTGCATTTAATTTATTATTGGACTGAATTGTTTTTTCTTAAATTGTAAATAAACCCAGTCACTGCTGTAATCACACTGTTGATCTAGTTCCGACATATGGCATGGAAACTGAACACTTAATAGTTTTTGATTTGGCGCAATACTAACAAATTTGAATTGACTTGAATATAGTACCCTGAGCAAGCTGATGTGAAAGAAGGTAACCTGACACTTATTATTTCCTTGGCTAGCAAATTAGCAGGTAAAATGCAAGTTGGCTCAGTGTACTAAGTGACATATGACATAAGAAAAAAAAAGAAAGTTTACATGGATACTTACTTGAGTCAGATATTCTAATCCAGGTGGACAGCCTGGGATTCCCGGGCTGGGCACAGGAAACATATTCATTTTGTCAGACTGAAGGGAGACCTGTTGATGAATGAAAATGTTTTAAACTGATGTACAGCGCCACCTTGTGTTTATGTAGGTAACATTCATAAACAAGCCTAAATAAATAGCAACAGATGGACAGATGTGTTTTATTTTTACATATATCTGTCTGTGTATCGTTATCGAGTTAATTAGACATACAAGAGCGCAGCTGTCCTGTTTATTCTAGGCTACCGCATTTGCCTTTATTATTAGCGAACGGCGACCAGCGCGTCACACAGGCTGCTGCAGACCATGGTGGGCGATGTACAGTGGATAATCTTGTTTGTATCTGGAAGTGACGGGCTTCATGACGTGAAGACCACCTGCAGAAAAAAGCCCCACTCCATTTGTTTAGACGTAAACAGACCTAAACTCGTCGCATCTAAACTGCAGCTCATTTTAGAGCAGATCTCAGTGACCGATTGTGTTAAATGTGTGATTGTTTGCTGCCTATGAATATTTCGTCAGTTGCTAAACAGAGCGCACGCCGAGGTTTTTTTTTTCTGGTTACTTTTTCATTCACACGAGTCAGCAAATGGTTAAAAGCAACGAGATATCGCCAACAGGAAAGTCTGTCGTGATATATATATGTATTAGCTTGAGGGAGACAGCGTTACCTCAGATTCAGGAATACTCACCGATATTTTATCTGCTACTTAACAGGCCACTCCGGAACCAAGGCTACGGAATGAAGCTCTAATCTCACTGGTCGACGACATCCTACGTCACATCTTTATGGGCCAATGAGGAGGCAGGCAAGTAAAACATAACATATTAGACTCAAATTAATTCCTCCAGAACGACATGAAATAGAAAAGATATTGAATATCAATTTAGGTCAAGTCACAAGCGCAATGAAACAGTCTGCTGTATAGATGGAATAGGTCACTTCACCTAATTTCACTTAATCTTGTAAATTTTTCTGGTATGTATATATGTGTGTACTCCAAATACACATGTTCACGCAAATATTCCAAATACCCACTGAAACAGTCAGAATAAGAGTCAGTGTGTTTTATTAGAATGTTTAAAAAAATAAAACAAAAATGTTTCTAAATAATAAAATATGTGTATGATGATGTGATATACAGTACATAAGGACTGACGGATGCATGCTGTGCTTCCATCTCCTGTTAAAACTGTATTTACACTATCACATATCAAGCAGTTATCTTGTTATAGCTACTGTATTCTGCAAATTGCATGTTATGACAGACACTGTACATTAGTTTTTTCAGTGGTAGAGTAATATTTAACAGCTGTAACCACAAAGCTTTATTCCATGTGACTCGGTGGCTTACACAGTCAATTCAGACATGAAGGCAAAAGTTCTCTGGATACGCTTTTGCACAGATAAAGTTCATACTCATCAGAACATTTTAAAAGACTTTCATGGGAGTCATTTTGACATAATATAGATGGGTGTTGCTGATGTCATTGTTTTGTCATTACTGCTGATATGGAATGCTTTTTGTCTTTTTCTGCATATATTCTAAGAAAATACATTTGATATGAAAATTCACTCTGGCCAGATTTTGTTGTAGTACTTTGATGACTGCTTGATTTCATCTTTCAGAGCCAGGTCTTTCAGCCATGTGCAGCATTACCTACTGACATGTACTTTTTTATAAGAAATTGTTAGTAGTTAGTTAAAATAAAAAGTAGTGGAAGAAGTACTGTGATTATTATTTTTTTTTTACTCAAGTAAAGGTAGTTACAATAAAAGTCCTACTTTCAAAATGTTACTTAAATAAAAGTAGAAAGTATTAGCATCAAAATATACTTAAAGTACAAAAAGTACAATGACTCATTATGTAGAATGGCACCATTGACATTAATGTATATCAGACTATTGGATTATAATTACTGATGCATTATTGTGTTCATCACTTTAATGTTGCAGCTGGTGAAAGAGGAGGGAATTTAAATATTTCATATGCTAAGTACATAGCATATGAAGCTGGATAGCTTGTGAAATTTCCACTAAGGATCTATAACATCTGATGATTATACTGTATTTTGTTTTTATAAATCTCATTCTGAAAAGTAACTAGTAACAAAAGTTATCAAATAGATGCAGTGAGTACAAAGTACAATATTTTTCTCTGAAATGTAGTGAAGTCAAAGTATGAAGTAGCAGAAAATGAAACTACTCACCTACAGATACCTCAAAATTGTACTTAAGCACAGCACTTGAGTAAATGTAATTAGTTACTTTCCACCTCTGAAAGTAATTCATGCTATTACACATTTCAACTGAATCTGAAAAGGGAACAACTGATGTACACTTTGTGTTATTCTATTTTACCTTGTTTCCACTGGAGAGCAGTGTTGAGCTAATGATGCTCGGCCCCATGGTCATTACTAAGACTAATACAGAATTTGCCTTTTCATTGTAAAACAGAACACTCACAAACAGATACAGACACACAAACACACTATGCTGCTCTGTTACAAATGGCAGCATATTGTTGGGTCGAGTATCCTTATTTGCGGATACAAATTACCTGATTTGCTCAAGCACTACTGATTTCTCCAAGAAACACTAATGAGAACAAATGATAACTTGCACACAGATCTGCTGACACTTCAGGCACAGTCAACTAAAAGCACGTTTTAATTGATTCATGTTACACCGATTGCTTATAGTGACCTCAAATAGTCTAGAAAACACGTCCTATACCATGTAGTTTTTTTCTGCTTTACAAATTAAAAAATGGTTTGAATAAAGCATAAATATCTGCTTATATTTTTACAATAGCTACACATTTTTACAGTTTTTGGTATCTGTTTAATTAAGCGAATGCACATTATATGACGTGAAAAAAAATTGAAATGTTTGTAGCATTATGTGCCAATTTTATCATCCTGACTCCCAACAAGAGCTCTGAAACTTCTGTTTTTCATCAGTGAGATCAAAACAAAGTAAAGCAATGACTTTGAAATGGTGGCCTTCTCCTCTCTCATCTGAATAAACAGACTGGACAGTCAGGGGTCTCTGAAAGCCAGTCATATTGTCTTTCTGACTCCAAGAGCCAAGTTACTCCCACCAGGGGCTTGTATTTGTGTGTGTGTTTCTCTGAGTGTGCGTGTATGCGCCAATTGTATGCTGTCTACGCTCTACATTCCTACCTGTTATCCAATTTTTCTGTGTTTGTGGTTTTTTTTGGGGGGGGGGTTGCATGTGTCTGTGAAGGTGGTGCTCTTTACCCGCATGGGTAATCTTTTGTGCACTCCTAACGAGGCTGTCATATTCAGCGCATAATGAGGAGCCTAAAGATGAATGTAAAAATGCTTCCATTACACCGCTTTCAACCGCTTGTTCATTAGGTTAGCATAAGGTTACAATACATTACTCTAGTCCCAGTATTCCGCACACAAAATTGCATGTGTCACTGAGGGGTTGTGTGTTAGTTTGCCGTGATAATCTTCATTTGTGTACACACAAACACACACACAGGCACATAGTGTTACCTGTCCAAACTTAACCAAGCCGCAACACAACACTCATTCTCAGTCTACTCTAAGTCGGACTTTTTCATGTAATGTTGAAGAATATCTTGGAAATTTTTGCAACACAAGGGTTTTCTCCTACTCAATTATTCACTCCCCCGACACAAAAAATGCAAATATATTTTGTATCTTTCCATCATTTGTGGATGTCCAAATTTGCCACAATCACTGCTTTTGTTATCCCTGTCTCTGTCTCTTCACCTCTGCCCATCCCTCACCTCCCTCGCTCTTTTTATTTCTCCCATTTCTGCACCCCTGTCAAGTGCTTTGTTTGCTGTGACTTTCCATGCGGTTATCTGAGCAGAGACAGTATGCCTCACCCTGGCACAGGACCTCAGTTTCCACGGCAACTTTATAATTGTTTTGGATGCGTTCCAAACACCACTGGATACCGAGGCATTATTGATGTCAAAAGAAACATGTATGAAATGAGGAGATGTGGAGGCGTCCATATGGTTCCGAACACAGCCTCATGCAAAGCCATTTAACCGTTTTTCAATGGGAGTTTTGTAGTATCCCTGAATAGATCCCACATGTGTCACATGATATTTCATAATTTTGATCTTTCTGTGTTACAAAGGGATAATAGCACAATACAAGCCACTGAACTGTGCAATATTTTCCCTATTCATGTCATTAAGTCATTGTCACAGTATGCACTGCTGTGTTGATTATGGCAACCTTACTGAACAATATGTCCATCATGATGCATTAAAAAAATCACTATTGACAATGAGAATGAACTCCATCTGAACACATGAAGGACAATAAAAGCTATTGCTGCCAGCCTCATTCACCTCAAGTAGGCTTTATTTTGACAGGAAAGGAGGTATGAGCTCTCCCAGCGCTTGTCACTATAACCACATTGTGACCCCATTCCCCACAAACTCATCTCTGAACACACACATATGCACCTCTGAGCCATGAACTGTGGCCACATTAACCACTACACGGCAACGCTCATTAAAATAACATATAGTGTCAACAGCAGTGTGGCCCCAAGTGAATAAACTTAAACTGCTCCATCTTAAATCACAAATCCACATACTTGTTTTTACATCAGAGAATTGCCCTCTGAGCTGCAGACTTGCTTCTTACTGTTGCTTTTTAAGCTTTGACTATTTCTGTACTATTTATCACAAAATATGTGATTTAAAAAAAACTAACTGAAATAAGGGCCTGACTGATCTTTTTCTTATGATCTCAAGCCTCCCCACCCTCCGCTTAATTTATGACCTGTGAGGAGGAACCCAGGGAGTGAGAAGTGAGTGAGACTGGTGTGAAAGCCCTGAATAGAGAAGGGGCAACAGGCCCTCCAAATAGCACAAAAGAGGCACCGTAGCTGTTTGGAGGCAACACAAGCCTTCATGAGGCACTGTCTTCTGCACTGCAGAGCTTCCAGGCTGGCACTCACACTGACTTTGTAAGCAGAGTTTTTATACCAGTACTGTAACACAAGCATCACATTAAGTTTGTAAGTAGAAAACAGACAAGGACTAAGAGAAAGTCTATGTGAAATGGAAGTCTTAAACAATGGGAAGTAATATTACCAAATAAGTATGCTTTTGTACTTGAATAAAATCCATCATTTTTCACTGGTATTCATTATGTGCCTTTGAATGGTCATTAAAAAGAGCATGTTCATACTCTAACGCTTCTCTTTGATTTGTTCTCGTTTGGTCTTTACTGAACAGAAAAGAGATCAAACCTGCTCCATTCCATAGTGAGAGTCAAGAGGAGGGAAACTAAAACAGCACAACAGTTGATCACCTTTACATACTGTGAAGCTGGGTCCTTCAAGGGCCCCGATGAGTTGCAGAAAAGTCTCATTAGCCTTCATGAATTTGCTGTCAAATGCCAGTTATTACGCAAATATCAGCTGCAGTTAAAAATCATTTCGGAATTTGGGGTTAGAAGTTCACTTCCCCCAGACTGATTTATCTCCCCCCTAGTCAAAATGATGTTGGCCCGCTGCTCCTATCTTTGCCTCATAGTTTTCCACTCGCACTCATTAGCTAGCATCAGGCAGGACGTGTGAACTTTGTGAATGACTGCAGCTTTTTGCAATTGTAACTCATATTAATCATCATGACTGTGTTAGAGTAAGCACTATTGAAAATTTACTTACTGTTGAGCATCTTTTTGCGCACGAAGCGTTACACTTCCTAAGTGTTATCTTTGCCATAGTAGTCTTTTGTTGGAGCACAAAATATCTTTTCAGCATCTGGACACACTTGAAACTGCATTGTTACAATACAGTGATAAAAGTACTTAGTGCCAAGAAGAGATATTTATTTAGTTGTATTAATTTGAACCTTTTTGGACATTATAATCCTCAGACTTCTCCAAAACATTTTTCCCATGTACAAAATGGGTGAAGAAGTAGCTTAGTCTGTTGTCTTTCTTTTTTCTCTTGCTCTGTCTTTCTCATCCTGCCATAGAAGACAGTTTCTGGAGCCATCTGCAGACTACGATCCATTCCCAAACACTGGGGATCACAAAGGTGTTATTTTTCAAAGCTGGCCCTGTCCACCTCCTGCCGAGGGTGTGTGGTTGTGGTTCAAGGGAAGGTGGGGAACTTCTGAGGCCCAGTTCCCCTTGTACCCCCCTCCCTGTCGCCTGCCTCCTCGAGGGCAGCCCTTTGAGGGTGTCATAACTGCGGCCTGTATAACATGGGTTACTGCTGATGGTGGTTGGTCACAGTTGATGAAGCCTTTAAAGAAGCCTCCCTTCTCATGTTTTCTGTTAAAATTTTGGAGAGCAGGAGCAAGGCCTGGCTCCCAGACAATTACAAACATAGTAATCTGAGGACTCTGGCAGAGCGGGCCTGCATTTTGTCTGGTAATTGATAGAGGGTGCTCCAAGTCCATGTTTGAGTAGAATGTTGTTCGATGCATTACAGCCCCATTGTACCGCCTTCTCTCCCCTCTCCAAAAAATGTAATAACCCTCTCCATTTTAGTTTTGCCTCTCTATGCTTTCACCTTGCTTACACACAGACTTGCTTACACACAGCGAGTCCTCCATGGTTTGCGCTATGAGGTGGTGTCCATTTCATAGAACTAAAAATCCATAAATCCTATGAAATATGCTGTAAATGGAAAGAGCAGCAGAACATGCAGCTGTTGTGGTGCCATCCTCCTGTCTTGTGGGTTGGGTGTGTGCAAGATAAAATGGGACAGAAAGCCATGACTGTGTGGCGGTAATGGCGTGAGGGTTTGCAGTACCTGGTACTCACCTCTCTCGCCAGAGAGACCCTGTGGACATGGTGTCCTGCAGGCACATTGTAAAACTTGATTATGGAAAACACCCTCATGCTGAGACCGATAAAAAGAAAAATATATGTTTTTATTTTCAAGTTTTGTTAACAACAGCAGAGCACAAAAGAAACTCTTCCATAAATAACATTTAAATTTTTTATGCTTGCTTCTAAAACACATGTATGATTGTAAGAAGTGTTTGTGCAAATGATTCTGAATGCCAGCTCTTTCTTGTGAAAACTGTCAGTTACATTGGCACACAATCTTATAGTACGAATAAATATTTACTTGTGAAGTGTGAGTTTTAAGGTGATGTGCCATTATAGATTTTTGGTGGATGAAAATAGCTATAGCATTTTTTTGTTTCTTTGCATCCAATAACTACATTTTTTAGTTTGATGGTCATAAATGTTTAGCAGGCTAACTCATTAGTGATTTTATTATGACATCTGTTTGCTCCATGACAAAACGTTTAGAGAACATCAGTGATTTTTCTAATGGCGCTGCATTTTCAAGCGCAAACTGCAGTGCAATCAGAAAATATTAAAAGTGCAGTATTTTCAATTTACTGTACTCTGTAGTAAAAAGTTGTTACATTTTAATACATGAGATTTTCTAAATGTTATACCCAAAAATATATCCAATGCGATTGGGCTAGTGTACCAGTATAAATTTTAAAAAATGCATAATAGCATAATATATATAATAATTATTATAATATAATATACAATTTTAATGAATTTTTTATCATCTTCTATAGCTGTACAAAAATGCCCAAGTAGTATTGCAGTATTATGAGCAGTATTTAATGTTAAAAGAGAAGCAACTCCATTTGTACAGTGAGTTTGCTGTTTCTCCCTGGCAGTATGTTGAACTTGGCCCATCCAGACAGATACAGCATCTTACCCTGTGAGAGTCAGTGTCAGGTCAAAGGGCAAAGGTTACCGTGGTTGAGGCCTTCTCCCCAGGCTGCAACATGTGGCTGACGCACTCAGAGTGGACCTGAGCAGGCTCAGCACTGCACAATGCTCCTCTGTTCTTTGTGCTGTGCTTCTACTGTATCTCACATTCTCTTTCTGTCCTCCAAACACACACTCCCTCACACACACTGAAGAGTTCTCTCCACACAGTGGGAAAGACAGGGTTCACTGACTGGATGCTCCCAGCTGACTACTTCAGTTCAGCCCTTCTCTGATACACACATAAACATGCTTGCAGGCGCACACACATTTGCACATCTACTGTGTTAATGTATTTTTCCATGCTGGCATCCTCTGCAAAGCTCTAGCAGTATTGTAGTTTGCTTTTCTCTCTGAAACATGAGAATTAACAGAATGTTTTTCTACTTCAATACATGAACCCAAGTACAAAATGTTTCACAGAAGCAGGGGACTACTGACAATATTGCTAAGAACAATTATCTTCTTTAAAATAGTATTAATTCTCATTTAAACTTAAGCCTTTTGTCTTTTCTACAAATGTATTTTATTGAGAACATTTGTGTCTACAAACCTCCGTCCAGAGCAAAGCCTGAACGGTTTAAGACAATTAAATACAGATAAACATGTTATTTGGAAAAAAAAAAAGGTTTGTGGAGTGAATGCATATTGATTAGTTTTAAAATGGTTGCCCAGCAGAGATTAGCTAGAAAGCTAAAAAGGTATTGAATTTCACTTCATTACAAGGCTGGGTTTTCATACTCTATTATAGTCAATTGTAATAAAAATATTGTTTAGCAAAAAACAAAGTGAACTTAGAAAAAGTATGGAAGAAGTGATTCAATTATACATGAGTAATAGAAGTTACTCTAACAGAGCATTTTCTGTTTCAAAGCTGATGGATCTTGGTCCACAGATGATTGAATTGACAACGTCTCAATGCTCCGCTGAACGAATCACCACCATAATGTGGCGTATCGATCCAAATAATCCAGTGGCCGTTAATCATTTGTGTCAAATTGAGATAAACACAACCAGGCAGTGCAGAGGAAGTGGAATGCATGAGGAACGAGGAGGTTGATCCCTCTGCTCCTTGACATCAGGCATCCATCTACTGGTGTTATTCCTTAATCTGATTCACTTGGCTGCTCAGCAGACCAGTGTGGCCTGTTGGAAAGGTTTTGTGTCTGTGATGGATGCTATTGTCAGAAATGTCAAGGTCAATATGTGATGTAGCAGTAAAAAAAAAAAAAACAGAGCTTTCTTATGGCAAAAGTGCTTACCATGTATCATCATCTTTGCAATCTGACCTTGCTTCTCTCTGTAATAACATTCAGAGGGAGGACTACCTGCTGAGTGCATGCTCATGGGCTGGTGTTTATCTTTAAAATGGGTCACAGTGCCACAGAGCAAAGGCCCATGTCACTCATGACAGTATGCAGGCATATTACTTACTCTAAGACAGATTTGAAAATGGAGTTGTGGTGTCTGGCAAGAATGCTGGATGACAATTATATCTTGATTCGAGCATCCCAACAGAGGGGCCACGGTTTGACTGCACGCTTTCTGTACAAGAGCAATTAGCTGATATCAAGGCACATCATCAAATCATCATGTAAACAGATTTAGAGTAATGAAATGTCAATTTTGGCAAATAACAAACAATGGAGGAGAACTTGTCGCACAGAAAGATGAGAAATTTTAAACAGTTTGTCAGTTTGACTGACACTGTCGGCTGAAGTTACTTTTGACTCAGTTTAAATGATTAACATTAAAACTTAATCTCAGCACCGGCAGTCATTAATACCACATGAGGCAGTAGGCAAGCTTCTTGTGAAACATCAAAGTAAGATTTTCTTGTCAACGTACTGTATATCTAGGAACTACTGTACTGTATATGGTTTGATCAAACTAATAACCACTTGCAGATATGTTTCAGGAGCATATAAAAATACTCTGCTTGGAATTTGTCTGATCAGGTTTCCACAAAAATGTTCAGATAACTGTTTAAAAATAAAGCTTACACTTCTAACCATGAACTACTTCAGTGTATGTCAAACAAACATTTTCAAACTGCTCTGAAAGTGGCCAGCAAGTTGATCTTGACAGAGCAGTCTTCATCAGGCATTCACAAAGAGAGAAAAGCATTGTACAGACACAAACTAATTCATCACTCAGGTGGTTGTGGTGACTGAAAGTCAGTCTGCTTTCAGAAAAGATCAGTGGTGTCAGATACTTACAGCACAGTATAAACAAGGGACAAAGCATGCTTCTAATAGAAAGATCAAAAATAGAAAAATAAATAAAAAAATATCATATATTCATATAGCAGCTGTCGAGGAAAATACTCAGTTTTATGGTCGCGAAAATGATATTTTTGTTTTTTTGTTTTTCTTAAACGCATTCTGCTCACATTAAAACTGCGCATATGGTACATGGCAGTTTAGGACCTCAGTGGTGTTCAGATCTGTGCTGGATACATGTCACTTTACAAACATGACTGTGAACCATCAACACAGAAAGGTCACATCTGACTAAAAGACCAGAATTGAGCATTAAGGCCTGTGAGTATCTGACAGCGCTGTCCAGTGCTGTTCTGATCGGTCCATTCTGAGAGTAGGCTGACTCTCAGTCATGCAGATCACAACCAAGTGAATGATGATTTAGTTTGCATCTGTATCTTTGTCTTTGTGATGTCTATTTGACAATGAGGATCTCTGTTAGATTGAAACTTCATTGTTTTGTTAAATTAAATTAGTTGAAAGTTGTCAGTGCACTCTGCAGTTTTTGTTTGTCTGTTTTGTTTTGTATAGTTTTTTCCTGCAAGATCCAAGTTTTGCAGTTTTTGTGAATATGTGTGCCCTACACACTGTTTGTTTCTAAGTGTCACGCACTGAACTGTAATTGGTTTCCAAACTAGCTGTGCTCAAACACACACTGAAATTAGAGGTGAGACATGTTTTACCTTCGCCCATGAATGTGAATGTTAAGAATCCAAGTGAATTAACAAAAAAGCAAATCACAGTTTTTATTCTATGGGGCTGTTACAGCCATTACATTTAAATTATCAAGTGGCGGTTTTTCTCACCCAGCGGGTCAATAGTTTAATTACTGGTGGAGTTTTAATAGGATTGTCTGATGAGGTGAAAAACGTTACATGTTGGGTTATAACAAGGCTGTTATCAACGAACAAGGCGGATATCACACCATCAAATCTGTTTTCTTTTCCTGAGTGATATAAGGAAATGGCTGCTAACCCAAGTGATGTTTTCCCACTGAGTCCTCATCTCCAACTGACCACTCATTCGCTGTTACCACAGGGGAGACTGACCTTCTCAGCCACATGGGTACAACCCCCCTACAAACAGTTAAATATGCTCACAGGAAGGAACCAGAAAGGAGCAAATCTTGTTGTTAAGACACTATCCCAGGCCTACTGCGTCCGCTCTGTCCAGCTTCCTTATTTTTCTAAGGCCATGGAATAAGAAAAACCTCAGGTCTTGGAAAATGACTTCAATTAACCATAATGTTAATCACCGTTGCTTAGAACAAAATTCAAGCTGAGAAATCCCTTGATGGAAATTGTTATAATTGCCCTAACAACGGGGATGAATATTTCTCCCTGCTTAATTACATGTGACTTAATATTTAAATATACCATTTACGGGTTTTAAAGTATCTTAATCATAGCCATTAATTTTAAATATCTTGCATTTGGAGTGGCAGAGGAGCAGACAAACACCCTTTATAGTGTGACTGGTTACATGTGGCAGGTAACGTTAGCAGAATGTCAGGTATGTATTATGCACGAGCTGCTGCTGACAGAGCCTGTATATGCCTTGACAAGAACAGGTAATTGTGCCTTCCTGGTACAGTAGGAGGTAGGGAGCGATCTTTTACACACAGACTGGAGGCTGAATTGTAGCTCCAACCCATTCATTGTAAACAATGGCACCTTTCAGACAAAACTCAGACTAAATTTGCATCACTGTGATAAAATAAAAAATACCATGGAAATGTACTGTGTGACAGAAACAGTGTAATCTAATAGTACAATAGTTAAATTCAACATTTGAAGGATTTTGCACCTAAACAAGTGGTCAATAATTTAGTATACTGCATGGCCAGAAGATGTATGATTAGCCAATTACTTTGTTGAAGTCATTTATGACGCAACATTGCCAAACTCTTGAATTTAGTATTTCTGGCTTTTGTGTGTTAATATAATCAGGGCTGGTCTTGAGTCTGTTGGTTGCCATAATCATACACAAAAGGCATAACACACAAACACTAATGCAAGTGTGCCTGCACTCAGTGCATCTGCATGTATCTCAAATAGACCTGTAAAATATACAAACTATAGTAAATGTAGAGATAGTATGCCATTCAAATCACAATGAATTTAGTATCTTGGTGCATTTTAAATCAATAGGCAGATAGGAGAGGCTTGTTTGGATACATAAATGAGAAATGAAAAGCATTTTACTTTATATTTCAAGTACTCTGCATGTGTCAAATACCGTACTACTCATTCCAAATTGTTGTACACAGTGCACACATGCATGCAGACTATTCATGTTGTAATGAATAGGTAGCTAACTTGGCCAAATTTTACAGGGCTTTCAGCAGAGATAACCTTTACAAAAGTAATCAAACTTTTTTATTGAATGACATAAAATGCAAAACTCTTTAGGGTACAATAAACCTTAAACAAGCCTAGTGGAACAATAATTGCTGTACATATAAGCAATAACAGTAATAAATTCACATGGCAAACTAAAGTAATTAGTAGGCCTAAGTAACAAGTCTTCCTTATGCTGACACTAACATGCTAACTAGGTGACTGGCCACTTAAAGATGTCCTTTAAAAATAAATAAACATCAGTGTTGCAAATAATATTTGCGATTCCTACCTCTATATTGTTCTTCTTTAAGATCCTCATCTTTGTGTCATTTTCTGCCTTGCGTTACTGATCATTTTGTTGTTTTCTAACTCGTGATGTTGCACTTGTTGTACCCTCTTGTATACATATGGACTGGTAGCATAACAGGCAGCATTAGTTCTGTCACACCATGGTAGCAGGCAGTGTTTACTCCAATCAATTTCAACTCAAGACTGTTAGGACAGGAGTCCAGGGGGCACAGAATATCTACTATTTTCACTGGAAGGCTTTTTTGTTATGCTCTCCCTATGTCTGTGCACAGGACTGCCCTGAATACCATTGTAAAATAAATATCTGTAACTTTTCAAACTATTTAAAGACCTCTGTAAAATTATTTTGGGACATTTTGTGGTCTAAACTGCAAAAATAATTAACATACAGTATTATTCATTAATAGAAATAATCATACCTTGTCCTTCAGGCTTCACTGTGACCAAAAAGATAATATTTTGTAAAAATAAGCACGGCACTGGTTATCAGATGTTCACTCCTCCTCTCCTCTTGCTGTGGTCATTTAGAAATTTGTGGCATGGCATCTTGAGAGTCAGAAGTGGCAACCCCAGTGTCTTGACTAGCAGCAAACAGTGACTCTCCCAATCTGGACATCTAAATCACCGCCTCATCTAATTGGCCAAATCTCCTGCTGTTCTCAGACCCCTGTGGCTTAGTGGCAAAGGCCTTTGGAGGAATCAGGCAATGTTTGCAAACTATAAATGTTGTGTTTGGTCAGTGTTCAGAGACACTTCTAGCAGGTGGGAGCAGGTTAAAAGGTCTGGGACAAAAATGTTAAGATCAGAATAGAATGGAACCTTTTTTCCATTTCATATTAGAATTTTGACTGTGAGTTTCCAGTTTCAGAGCAATTACTGCAATATACACAAATCAACCCGACACTGGGCTGCAGCATTTCTACCATGCTGTCATTTATTGAGAGACAACAATAAGCTGAAATGCTGCAGGCAAACAAGCACACAGACAAAATTAAGTACACACATGAACAGACAACTGTGCATACACACAGAAGTAAAGCAGGCCTTTGGGTTGCACAGTGTGACTGAAAAACAGAGAGTGGGAGTTAGTGAGCAGCTGCAGGAGCCATGGGGTGGGTTGGGCCTTACGGCAAGCAGTGAGGGGCAAGGGGAGGCTTAGGGGAGGAAGGAGATTGAGGAGGCTGGGGAGGGCTGCAGGGAGACCTGGAGCAAGGGGCCGCCTGTTTAATTGGATCTCATTTACACAGCAGTGAAGCAGGAGACACCTGAAGGGCCTTCCCTGCCTTATCAGCTAAATAGCTACCGCTCCCCATCCTCCACAAGGCAGATTCCTCCTCTTGTTTATTCACTTGTTTGTCTCTCAAAATAGTGTTTCTGCTTCTGATATTACAGTTTTTTTCTCCAGCTCTGGGTTTGTTGAACTGTCTGTTGCGCCAAGTCCCAAAAGCCCAAAACAGCAACAGTAAAAGTGGGAGGATTTTCTGACAGGGCATCTTCTCATACAGGTAGTTGATGTGCATCAGAATCTGAATTTTAAATGATCTGTGCCTTTAGTGTATTATGCTGCTGTAAAATAATTACATCAGTCAGTGTTGACAAAGATAATACCCACCACCCTGTCTTCCTGTAGCTTTGAAAAGAAGACAGAGGAT
>NW_018127935.1:816356-820226 GCF_001952655.1 Monopterus albus
GGGGGGAGCATGATGAGGAGGAAGAGGAGGAGGAGAGGAAGAAGGAACTTACTGTAATCATTGTCATGTTCAATCAGACACCTGCTATTAAGTTGATAAATACACTTTTCCCAGTGTGACTCCGGACATACTGAATGCCTCTAAGGCACCGCTCTGCTCTTTAACTATCTACTCTGCCTGGCTTCTTCACTCATCCACTGACTCTCTTCCCATTAACTCACATTTCACCCAGTCTCACAAGATGTCCAAAAATCCATTCCTTATAGGGCACTGTATGATTGACTAAATGTAGTCCTCAACAGTGGGACTGAGAACAGATTTGGTGAGTGGTGTTTCAGGCTTTTGTGGAGGGAAAGGGTAGGGAGTTGAGGACATTTTTAGTCCATTAGTAAGTACTATTTTGTCCCTTTTTTCCCTTTTGTGCTTACGGTAATAAGAAAAAATGGGAGCAGAATGTATGTGTGTATGTGTGTGTATTGTCAAGTGGGAGGGGTTAGTGTGTATGTAGAGGGTTGTTGTGTTTAAGGCAGGGAGGGTGCGCAGACAAAGCTCTGTGCCTCCTCAATCTCTTGTCTCGCCTTTTCAGCTTCCGTCGCTGCCCACATGCTGGTGACGGGGCCGAGAAGATGCCCCCTGTAGAGAATCTTACTCAGCGCGGTGTCGTGGCCGCCACAACACCTGATGAACATTAAGCACAGGCTGTGATTCCTAAGTGTTATTATTGTTGTTTATTCATTTTATGTGCCCTTAGTGTTTTACAGCCTCCTCTGCTTGTCAGCAGCTGTCGTTTAGTAAGACAAGGAAGTGATATGGGGGCTTGCATGTTTTTAAGACGACTTTTCTCTGAACCAGAAGAGAAAGTAAAGTACCTTGTTAAACCTGGGCTCTAGATTTACTGTAAATGGGGTCTGGGATTTAACTGGATTATCCAGATATCCTTGTAATCTTGGTTCGAGAGTCAGGTGCCCTTGATATTTTAAAAGAACTTCTGATGTGTGTCATTGTTGTACACAATATTAAAACCCAAATGCAGAGACAGAACTGTTGTTTGCATGTGGAAAAATGCACTTAAATGAACTACGTCACAAGTGGAAGTTGCCTTAACTGTTTATATAACTATTAACCATTCAGCAATTAAATCCTCAAAACATTTTAAATGTGAAATAAAAAATCTAGGTTGTGAAAAAAGCCAAGTAAAATGAAAAATTACAATGCTATCCTCCATTTCCGACCCTGAAATAATTTTATATAGTCCTCTACAGTCCTATAAGTCTATATACAAACTACCTTCCAGATTCCTCCTGGCAGTGAACACAACCCCCAAATGGCTGCCTCTATAATGATCACAGCTGTGTAAAGTCTATCTGATCAATAACAAGCGTATAACATATAAGAATCTAATTTTGTTTGTTTTTTATCTTTGGCAAATTAGAGTTGTACAAAAATCATCGTCAGATATAATTTCTTTATGGGTAAATCAGCCATATGATCAGCCGTGTAACAATATTGTATTTGACTTGCATCAATATTATGAATGTTCTAAAGAATGAACATAACACACCAGTGGAGCCAGCATGCTTAAAAGCCAGACTTCCCAACATTAGTGAAATCAAAACTTGCTTTGAAACATGACTATCCTGTTTACAGTGTCCCACAGAATTCCTTTAAATTCTTCTAGGCCTTAAAAGAAAATTCATAACTTTGCCTTTAAAGTTCAAAACCATTCCCAGCTTGACTGTAACATATGATTCAGCTCTTAAAATCGCATGCCACTGATTGAGTTGCAAACTGGTTGAAATGAGATGTGTCTCTGGGCATCAGAGGGGGTCTCTCTCCATTTTTCTCGTACCCCTCTGTCCCTTTCTCTTCCTGTGTCTATCTATCTATCTATTGACTGAGGCGAATTTATCATTTGTTGCAAGGACAAGGCACATGATAGCAAGCAAGTGGGTGAGCCAGCCGCTATATCACTGGGAGTAAGTGAACGACCTCACTTTGACCCGACCAGGGTAGGAAAACACATGTTCTGCTGGTCTTGGCTGGCTGGTAGCCTGCAGAGAGGGTTGGGAATTCCTCCAGCAGGAGAGATGAGGAGATGGAGGGATGGAAGAGGTGGTGGAGGAAGAGATTCAGTCTCCATGTGTCTACACTGCCCTGACATTAACTTTAAGAAGATCTTGGCATATTGTCCTTTTGTCAGAATATTGAAATGGCTATATAATTTAAGATGCATGAATGTTTGGGGGGGTTAATTTGCCTGGAGAAACAGTGTGACTAGCAGGGGAAAGCTGACAAAATGTGATCTGGTTAGACATTTGGTGAAAAAAAATTGTGGTATTAAAATTGTTAGAGGGAACAAAGTGTGACAGTGTTAACCTCTGTAACAACTGTAGACTAATAGCCGTTTAACATGACATTGTAAAGCTGTTAAGATCTCTTATACCGTGCTCACGCTGCAAATCCTGTATTTCCTACTGTGAGCTCAGCAAGTTCCATGGCTGCCTATTGTTTTTTATTATGTGTCTCTAAACCTGTGGGGAACGTAAATTCTTTGTCCACCATCACCTCAATTCATAACCAGCTTCTTGATTTTCCCCACCCATGTTCCCATGACACAGCTCTGGATTTCATTACTTGAGACTTTCTGTGTATCTGCGTGCACATTGGCGTGTATGTATATACACATGGATTCATGGGTGCAGGATGGAGCAGTCAGCCACATGTGAAAATCGTAACCTTAGGTAAGTCAGGGTGCAAACGTGTGTACGTGTGGCTGCACACATGCATAATTTGCGTGCATGTTTTCATTTGTAATGTATCTATGTGTGTTGCTATAACAGAGGTCAGTTTGTATGTGAGTGCATATTCTTAGGGCAATGTGTTTGCATTTGCACCATCACAACCATTACAGGCTGTGTAATGTAGTCCGGTTGTGTTCAGCTGTCAGACTGCTAGGGACTGTGGAGAAGGGGCTTTGGCCTCGTGTCTGTGCACGAACCTGGAGAATGTAGAAATGGTGACATGTGGCAGTGAAGGTATGGATGGCTACAAAAGAGTGTGGTCACTGATTTCTGCTACTGGTTTGTGGGATGAAAGGCGGAAAAGGGGCTGGTAACGAGGCTGCTGAAGGCGGTCAACTTTGCCCCTTTATTTACTTTGACCCCACGTCTGCGGGAGGCCCAGGGAGGGCACATGCCAAACTCCTCAGGCGGCTAGAGCTGCACTGCCCTCTCTCTCACCTCTCTGCCCGCCCCTCTGGCTCCAGTTAGATATATGTCTGTTTGGAGCCAGGGCTGCATGAATGACGATGACACCCCTCTTTTTCTTTTCTTTACATATCTGGGTTAAGACAAGTCTCACCTGTAATAAGGTTTGGGTGTGAGCTTTGATTCTTCATTGTTGTTGCTTTACATTAAACCAACTATTTTGAATACATATGAATTGATTCTACTATGACATTCTGCCTACTAACATAATCAACAGATTGCCTTTGATATTCTAAAAAGATTTTGTTACTCTTCCAAATTTACATTTCTTTGCTGCTCCTCTGTTCTAATAAAAGGCTTTATCAACATTTAATCCATCTTTAAATATCTCTAAGCCACTCATCATATATATGTGAAACAGGGTAATACTGCACACTATTTAGCTTTTTTTAATTTCACTATAAAAGAACCTATGATTTATATCCTTGCAGAATAGCTGGAGGATATTCTTAGACAATTACATTTCTCAGTCACAAGCATCAAGACACATTAAACTTTAATCTTACATAAATGTGACATATGCCATTTGAGGATGCAGTTTTATAAATGTGTAGAACTGATTGGTAAATTATAAATAGACCTCATCAATCCCTTCCTTAATAAA
>NW_018127935.1:820414-832359 GCF_001952655.1 Monopterus albus
GGTCTACCTGCCTCATGTCATTCTGTAATGCTACTGCCATGATGACTCAAACTGTGATTTATTTAGTTAAAGCAATTAATTAAATGTGATTACAAACACAAGCATAATTACACATGTAAACTGATTTTTTTCTTTTAGGCCATTTTCATTTTTAATGCACAGTCTCCTTCAATTAAAACATGTCTTGTATTAAAAAAAAATTACATTTGGGGTCAAAGACAAGAAAAAAAAAACAAAAGAAAAACTTAAACTCTTGGCTCAGCAACTAGGTGAAAAACAATAGTTTACAAAGAATAGGTTTTATTCTTTATTATTTTTAAGTCCAAACAGTGGAGTTTAGCCCGATGTTGATATCACAGACTAACTGATTTTCAGGGTTTGGAATTGAGAGGTCTTGTTTAGCAATAGGATGGTTAATTGATTGTCAAATCATGTCATGGTCTAGCAGGGTAACTGAGATGACTCCAGGGCAAATATGTCCTTGTAAACACGTTGCCCTCCTGCCCAGTGAGCTCAGCAGAGTCAGTCACAACACAGTGGCAGCGCTGAAAGTGTCACCCCAAGATGACAGTCGTATTCCATTACAGCTATCGCTCAATATCTTCATGCAGGGCAAATTACAGCATTTCAACAGAGCATAAAGTAACAAAGGAAAAGCCTTATGGACATAAAGCAAATTAGAATTATTTTTGTGAGGATGTCATTACTCAAATTTACTTTATTTGTGGATTTGATAGTTGATCGTAATTTCACAATTGCATTCACGCTTTAAAAAGAATAAAGAAGAAAGTTCAGAAATGAAGAAAAAAAAACCTCAGAAATAGACATTTTTTGTTGACAGTAACATGCTGTGACATATTGAATGACCAATTACTCTACTGTAAAACCGCTTTGCCTTTGGAAGCTGAAGCCAGTGACAAAATATATCCAATTTCAGTGCTTGTAAGTACCCAGAATGTATTGGACTTCTATGGGGACACGAATGAAGGTACTAGGCATCCATCGAAGCTCAGCTCCATCATGTTTCTTGCTGAAACGCTCTGGCGTGGGCCTGTGGTTGCCAGGCGCCTCCTGAGGTGACTCTATCAGAGCCAGTCAAGCCTGAAATCAATCACTCACACCCATCAAAGGCTGCCCTGCACCACCATTGTGACTGAGCCATCTGGGCCTCAGCACACTGTCTACATTTATCTCTATGAACTATATGTGGCTCTTTGTGCATGCTTTCTTGTGTGCATGAGTATGTATGTGTCTACGTGTGTATTTGCATGAGTATTTTTATGTTTGTGTATTTGCATGCAATGACACATAAATGCAAATGCAGTGAGTGTAACAGGGGTAAAATTAATATTGTTTTCTAAGCCATAACCATCCACAGTTGTGAATGTAGGATGAACCAGTGGCAGATCTGAATATCTGTCATGCAAGCATGCTTCTTTACACCTATTCAGAGCCTTCCAGTCACCTGTATGGCATCGTCTGCATTAACTGGTTTTCCTAAGTGGTGGCCCTTCTCCTTTGGCCCTCCTATGGTCAGTCGCCTGGTCTCCAGTCCATCCTCTCAATCCTGAGAGCTAACTGCCCAGTACGGGCAGGTAGCATGGAGTGGAACAGTGCTGAGAGTGTGTGGCAACTGCCATTGGAGGGCAGTAGAGCACCAGCGCATCCATCTCTATCAAAGTGGCCACGTAGCCTCAGAGGGTGCCCAAGTGTAAAACACTACTTAAAGCACAGAGACCGGTGGGGAAAAATGTGGACAGGTCAGGCCCACATTGGACTCCAGTGGCTCTATGGACTCTGCAGTATGTGCACTCACAGCTTCAAATGAAGAGATAAAGTGACTGGAACTACTAGACAGAGAGGAGAAAGGTAGTTGCAAAAAGAAGAGAATATGGTCAGTCTCAATGCAACATTGAATTGAAAGATATGCATTATTTAAACTTAACATTTAGTTATGTGCTCAACAGATTAAAAATCTTTGAAATATTGTTAAATATAATCCTCATTTGCATCCTATTAAATGTAGTCCCATCTATCTTTACACTCATGCACATGAAATTGGTAATTATGGACTTTACTATACACTTCTTGCTTCTCAGTGCAAAATCAAACACTATAAAATATTTACCAAGCTATCACAAGACATGATTACATTTGGAGGTTGCAAGTTTATATTCTAAGTCTTACATGTTAAAAATCTTTTATTTCATGAACAATTTAATATTGTAAGGATATGATGCCAGGATCCACCAGAATCACAGTTATATGTATTATTTAAATTTCCTCATATTCTTTTGCCCACTAATCTACTGTAATTTTAAATAGGCATTAAAACCTGACTCATACTGTACTGACACAGTTTTGTGATTACTTATTCTTTAAGACTGAAAGTTTGTGAAATGAAATGAAAATCTTGCAAAGCCCTTAAAAGCCTATTAGTACAAATTAAATATACAATTCTGAGCTGTGATTTAATAGTTTATCAGTTATACTTTCTATTGTGGAGATTTCTGTGAAATATGTTAAGTGTGTGATGAAAGGTATTTTTAAGTCATAGTACACAGTGTACTGTGTACTATGACACACTGTGAAAACATAGATAAGATAAGATAAGCCCATGGTCGGGAAATTCACACATGGGTATCCATCAAGTGAGACAAAGTTGCATCAATTTCATTAACATTTACAGCTACATTTGTGGAAATTATTAACATTATTTTTCTAGCTGAGCATTTAGTTTTGATATTGCTGCATTTTTAATTATCTATCATATTCCAGACACTTCTAATAGATACGTCTGCTGTATTTGTTTTGTTTCATACTGTATGCCACATATTTATTAGCTATACTATTTATATGATTCCCAAATATTATTTACTGCCTTTTTGTAATAAATTGACAGAACATTGATAGAAGAAAAAAATAAGTATGATTTGTTTCAATTAAAAAACTGCATGAAAACTCCAGGAGTGGCAGATCGTCCCACATTTAAGTAGCTCTTACTTCACTTGAAATATCCCAAAACCTTGATGTCAGGAAGAAAACACATTTCTTGTTTTCTGCTTTTACATTAAGGTCCATGTTTTCTCCATTCCACTTAAACAGAGAACTGGGATGCCCCAGTCCCAAGTGCAATGTCCCAGAGCTTGGCTGGCTCCTTTATGTAAACAGAAACTCCTTGCTGTGAAGGGGTCCCTTAGTTAAGAATTCCACTTAGAGAGAATGTTGAACTCTGCTGTGATATGGGGACACTCATGTTCTTGCTCTGCACTTTACAGCTACATCTTGTAGCTCTAAATGTATTGTCAGTGTCCATTTGGCTGAGTATAAATACAATAAACCACTCAGCAGAAGGCACAAACATGTTTGTGTTTTACAATTCTGTTTATTTTAATTTTTTCTGTACATTAGAAGCCTGTTGATATAATTGTTTTATAAAGACATGGTCAATATTTATGCCCAGTTATTATATTCTCTCAACTCTCCATACTCTGCGTTCACATCTGTTGTTGTGCTCTGCCAAATAATCTTACTTGGTAACTGTGGATATATTGAATATGTAAATAACACATTAGTTAGTCAAACATTTATAAATACATACAGTAAAACTGTGATATTTCTATATGATATTTCTACCAGATTCATTAGCAACACAGTCAGTTTTGTCAAACATTCTTCTTTACACTTTTGTTTACAATTATTAATGTCAGAGCAAAGAAAGAAAGCGCCACTCACAAAGCGTCCTGTTTTCATGACTTGAACTGTAAACTATTGGTGGTGAAGTGAAAGCACTTTTCTCAGTACGTTTACACTCAAACCTTCAAGTGAGCTAAAGTTTTACTATTATTAAAGTTGTTATTGTTATTATTATTGTTATTATCATTATATTTGGGGAATTCACCATGTTTATCTGTACCACAAATATATATTAGTAATAAATAGTTTATATGCTGGCAATAAACAGTATAGGCTGTGTTCTACTGGTAGGACAGTATTTTCTTCATCATATGTGGTGTTTGATAGCATTGCCAGATGCAACAGGAAAGAACTTTATATGATGTCAAGAGCATTTTCCAAACATTGTTACTCTGTTGACACATATCAGAAGACCAAAAGGAACCTTTTATTTCCCTCATGTTAACTGTTTGGTTTCCTGTTGCCCCTGGAGAGCGCGTACACTTTCATTTCATTTGTCTCAAACACTGCGATTTCTCCAGACTAGCTTCTGTCTCTCTCTGGAGCTTTGTAGAAATACCAAACAGTGATATCTGATGTTGTTTGTCTACAGTTCCTTATTTATACCTCCATTTCTCCCCTCCGTCATCACGAACTGTTACTGACACCCTTGTAGTGCATGCCATTGTTTCTTTTAAGCCCTCATTTTGTTAATGCGGAAAGGACATAGCACAGATGTTTGTATGTTCATCATAAAAGAGGCTTTGCCAAATCATAAATCTTTGCTTTTAAAGTGTGCGTTTTAGCCAGAGGGTGTCACTCTGCCTGGTGTTGTTGTTTTTACTCTTTGCCTATGTGGAACTTGTCATCAGTTAGTTTGCGTAGAGATACGAGCCTCTCATCCCACACTGATCCCAGTTCTTATTCCAGCAGGTGGTGGACTTTAAAAGTTCTTGTTTGTAAGCTGTTGTGGGAGAGATGACACATTTATGATGAGCAGCGCAAGCCAAAAAAGCCTAGATGGAGCCAGGCGGGGAGGATTCTCTGCTTGTGGCGTGTGGTGCAGCGCTTCCTTGTGTGGGCCATAACACCACATAGGGCGCTGGACTCACCTACCACTGTTTAATCACTGAGGGCTATTCTCATGTAAATGTATGTTAATCAGGGCACAAGGAGATTGTTTTAATCGGATTGCTGGTTTTTGCTTTGTTTTGTTCTGCCTTGAGAACTTGAGAATGCATCAGCAGCAAAAAGTGCCGCTGTCAGGTGGCAGTAAGCCAGTAATTCCTCTCACAGCTTTTTGACGTTAGCACTGATAGACAGATTCACTGCAGGGACCTTCACAATGATTGGGCTTCTGTGCAATCTCACCCCTGAAACTAGGTGCTGTTCTTTTGAATTAACTTTATGTGAATTTGCATCGCTGAGCTACTACAGCTCCAACATTGGGTCAGCTGGAAAAATAAAATGCACAGTAATAATCATAAAGTTGCTATCCAGTCAGAAAATAACTTTGGTATAATGTCATTTCTGTGATAAACAACTCTCTGTGTTCTTTTAAACAAATAAAGTAAAAAATAATAATAATAATAAAGATAAAAATTATGTAATATTAAAAATGATAACTCTGCTTTCTAACCTGAAAGTGCTTTGCTAAGCATATTTCTGTAAGAATATAGATATGATTTAATTCAAATACAAAGTTTATCAGAATTTTATGAAATTATCCTACACCGTCTTATATGGTCATGTTGAGGAAAACAATAGCAGCTGTCGAGTGACTGACTTCTGCCACATCACCTTGGGTTTTGTGTGACGGATGCTCCTGCCAGTGCCAGTGCCAGTGCGTTTCTATCTGCCAGCAGGCCTTTAATCCCTCCTAATGGGGATTGTCACCTCGCTGCTAATTTAAATGCTCCAACCAAGAAGCTCCCCGACTTAGCTAAACTAATCCCAGTGCGAAGAGCCCCCTTCCCTACAGCTAGCTGCCTCATTCTGGGGCCCAGAGGCCTGCGAACCTCACCACCCTCCTACACAACAGCGTCTTTCAATCATCTCTCCCTGATTGTATTAATCTTATCTGTGTTTAATTACATTTTTAAGATTATTGCTGTATGCCATCTTTGCACACTGTGGGGGCCGCAGAAGGCTGCTCATTTCAGATGCATTTTCATTTGGGCACAAATCCCCATTAAAGGCTGCCAGAAATTATAGGGGAGCCATTTTTCCATGGTTGGGGGAGTTTGTATACTTGATCCAATAGCCTCAAGTTAAGTGGGCCATAGTTATGGTGTCATCGTCTTAGACTATTTCCATTTTGGTAACATTACTAATTATAAATAATGTTTTATACATAATGGATTTAATATACATTAAGATACAGTTGTTAAAATTAATAAATATTCAGATCTGTTTTAAAGAATCAAACTGCTGATCGAGCTTGAGCCAGTTTTAACTATATCACATACTGCTGCATAGTGCTGTGTCGTACTTTGTGTTGCAAGTGAAATAATGATTGTTAAAACAAGTAGTTACTTTAGCTGTCATATCCAGTAAATGTAGTGGAGTAAAAGTACAGTGTGTCCCTCTGAAATGTGGTGAATTAGAAATGTGAAGTAACAAATGGAAAAAGATTGGAAGTACCTCAAAATTTTACTTAAGTATAAAATTTCAGCACCTCTAGTTTAATTACATGCACTCCCCTCTCACGATTTCATCATTTTATGGCCATTTTATTTATATTTGTGCAACCAATTGAACCTTCTTTTGATACAAACTGAGCATAAATCATTCAGGCTTTAAAGGTTCATTTTATTCAGGTGAGCACTGTCTCTTTAGAAATTCATAAGTCTGTCTTAAATTTGTTGGGTCATTGTCACTGGGTATTTACACAAGACATGGTACCATGGGAGAATAGGTGAAGGAAATGCAATTTATTTCTTGCAATGTCCATCAGTGTTGTTAGCCGCAGGACAGAGATCTTGGAGGTGTGTTTACTTAACCACAAGCCTAAGCCTTCAGTGTTAGAATGGCATGTCTCCAGATCCCCATCTTGATATGTCAGGAAGATGCACATTAACAAGTTAACAAACAGGTGTTTTCATATCAACATCGCCAGTGTTTGTCCTACTGCACAAACGCATTACAACATTCACTACCTATGTACCATCAATATAAATGTCTAGCATATATGAAGGTGTTCCAAACTGTGTCCCAGAACATAATCGTACAGTCACTCTGAAAGCTATCTTCAGCCCAGCACATTCATCTGTTATGGTGTTATACTGTGACTTTAAGGCTTCTTGCAATCAGCAGGACCTTGTGTACCACTTTAATATGAAATGGGGGGTGTTGGTGGGCACACGCAGAGCATGCTGATGATTTTTTTTTTCTGTGCATATTTGACAGACCTGAAGCTGAATGCATTGTTTGCTTTAGTGCAAGTTAAATGCTCATGTAGGTATAGTGAGGCGAGGGCCAGTGGGCCTCTCTCTAGTGGCTCCCCCTGCACCTGGGATGCCAGGTTCACCACCTGACAGGGGGGTGGCAGAGCTGGTCATTAAAACATCTTCAAAAAAAAGATTTGATGTTCAAAGGCACCTCACGTGAAAAGAGGTGACACCATGTGCAGCTGCATCACATAGGATTACATGCATGCTATTATTAATGCTTCAAGTGGTGCTGTAAAATACAGTAAATGTGATGAAAGGCTCGGCTCGTTTGAATAAATCGTGTGTAGACAAATATAGTTTTTGGGCAGAGGGGGTGGTGTTCCAAAAAAGAAACAAAGAGTTGAGACTTATGAGAGACATCCCCATTTAAATAGAAAGGAGAACTCTATAATCTTTTCTTGTTGGGTGACTGTAAAGTCAGAGTGAAATCTCAAACATCGATTTGTCATAACGTCATAACAATGTTGATTCCAGGTTAATGAAGGGGGATTAACACTTTACGATATTTTCTTAATGTCATTACTTTTTAAGTCAAAGAACATCAGATGTTATATATAATTCTCCCAGTACTCTGAAGTCATGCACAGATCAGATCACTTCTGAAGACCCATTGCCAGCCATTTAGCCCTACGCCCGGAGAGGACCCCAGTCCATGTGTGACACTGGAAGAGGAGCCTTGTAATGACTCCCTTCAACAAAGCATCACTGATAAAAGGATTAACTAATTAAATTAACAGAGTAAAGTACTTTATAACTGTTAATTATGTGGTTCCCTTGGCTGCTCTGGGCCACTAGCACCCTTTGTTTGACAGCCCCTTGTCTGTCCTAATTGACCTCTGGGGAGCTTTTGATGTGTGCCTATATGTGTGTGCGTGGGTGTGTATGCGTGTGCATTGGAGGGTGCCTTACACAATCAAGTGGCACGTATAAACAAACTGACAATTTACTTTGGTGTAGAGTGACACTTTGTAAAATGTGGAGACACTTGCTCTAATGACCTTGAATGTGCCACCAAAGAATAGCGCCTCTTTCTGAGTCGGGCCCCTCAGGAGCCTCATCCAGCACTCTGAGAGGTCCCCGGTATCTTTTACATGGAGGCAACATTCAGAACTGAAGGCTGTCCTACCTTTGAAGACATAAATGTTCAAGATTTTTAACATGTTCTATTGTTTGATTACAGGATCTTTAAGTGATTGTGGGAGCGTGCACATTTGTGCATCATTTATCACCCAAAATCTGTTGCTTCACTGTGATGCCAATGTTCAACATAGGGTTTTATAGAGATGAATTGTTTTGTTTATACACCCCATCATTTAAACCTTTCATGCCATCACAAGAAGTCAGAACTAGAGACTCTTTTATCCTTGATGGTGTCTCCACTAGCGCGTGGCCAATCACATTATTACTCTCCATGGCTGCAGTCAAAAGGCTCATATATGTGACCTAGTCTCTCATCCATTCCCACCTGAGCCAGCTCCATCTTTTCCCAGTCATTCTTTTAACCCCTTCTCTTCTACCAATGGGTCTGGCAACCAAAATCCTAATGATGTCCTTGACAAGTGATCCATCAGTTAGCAATTACAACATCTGTCGCCAAGACAAAGCTGCGTATAAAGATGGCTCTCTCACTCTCTTTTGGGGCAACTCTTCCTCCCCTGTGATTATGTCTGGGTTTGGGGGGAGATGCAGAGATGGTGGGGTCATGTGGGTGGAAGGGGGTTAGCCACTTTGTGCATTAAAAAAGGGCCGCCCCACAACACAGACAGACATGTTGACAGCAAACACAAACATAGCAAAACAAATGGTTCACGCCTACCTCTTTAGATTTCCATTCAAATGCACTCCACAACTCTGTGAAAGCGCTCTATCTTCTATAGAGGGAAGAACCTACCAGCTGCCATCGTCTCTCCTCACTATAAAGAGGACCTTTCATTTGGGAACAATGAGAGGGCTTCACTTTTCTCTTGGCCCAGAGTTTCTACCCCACCACGTTTCATTTCAATAGCCATAGATCAATGCAGAACAACACTCCAGAAGTGATAGGGCTCATCTGAATCAGCCAACAAGACTTTTGTTAACATCAGCAAATGTACATTCAAATAGTGATTCAGCAACAACCTACAAATTACATTGTAACATACAACATTTAACCAGCAGGCGTCTCATTCCAAACACCTACACACTTTGAGAAAGCGCCCTAATCTGTGAAGGTGTGTTTTGAGGGGAATAAATCCTGTTTCAGGTGGATACATTTGCAGATGATGCCTTTCATGCTGTCTTTTCTGTTACTCAGTGGGAGGAAGGTGTGGGACTTTGCCTTGCTTTTCTTTCACCCCTTTAAGTGGAGCACCGGATAGATGGCATGACATCACGGGCCAAGCCAGCAGCACAATGCAAAGGTCATGCGGCCCATTGATCTAGGGGGCCCCTGATAGAAACCCCCTGTATTATGGGTCCGCGCACGCGGGGTCTTACACACACTGAGCCATAGAAACAGACCACAAATGGAGCCTTGTTGTCTCCCCATTCAGGGACTGCAATCAGCGGATTTACACTTTGATGTGGAGCTGAGGAATAAAGCCCTTTCGAGCACTGACCTTTATCGACTGGCTGATTAAAATCCATAGCCCTCTCTCTCTCTTTCTGTCTCACTCTACAAACTACATATCTAAGTTACAGTTCAGTTGCCACTGAAGCCAAACATTTTCTAAAGCCACTTCTTTTTTTCTGTTTTCTTTTTTTTGCTCTCACCCTAATTTTTGTGCCTGACATCTAGAACGTGTGTCGGGAAATGAAGATCGTTGACTGTTCAACAGGTTTTAGTCATAAACCATAAAATAAATAAATAAAAGCAATAACAGTCATAGCTACAACCTACTGCCTCATTGTGTCGCAGCTGTTTTGGTGATCATCATATGCAACTACCGTAGATTAAAAAACTATTTTGATTAATAAAAAAATGCTCTTTTGTTGGACATTTAACATTTTTTTTACTTTCAATACCTTGACATGAAAAGAAATCAGATTTATTTTCTCCAAATTCCATATCTGTACACAGTACCTCACTGTGTGACCATTAGACCTGCCCCCACTGCAGCCACTTAAATCTTTCCTTTTTCTGCTGCTTTCAAGTAATATATCTTAATTCTACCCAGTTTTGCTCTTTATCTGCTTCTATTTTTGCTTTTATTTTTCATCCATTACCCAGTGGCCATTTGACTTCACTGTGCTGTTTAGCAGACTGTATAGACACTAATATTTCAAATTTTCTGGAAGAAAGTACGCCCGCCTCTGAAGTTTAAGCACTCAGAGTCTGAGTGCTAGTCTTGGGAAGACTAAGGTAAAAGGGTACAAAGTATAATGAGAACAGTGAGAATCCACAGTCTGCCGCAGCTATACTGAAAGTTTTAGGTATCTCCTCATGCATATCGCTCCTTTATATTGTAATGTAATTGTTGCTTTTAATTTACATTTAATGGTTTATATAATTTGCATTCTAACGTTTATCTATATAAACATTTCATTTTAATGTTTTATCTGTGTGCATTGAGTTAAGCACTTTGAATTGCTTTTGTGTATAAAAATGTACTATATAAATAAATTTGCCTTTTTGCCTTATGTAAGGTAATATACTGTAAAATTGCACTAAAACCTGAATCAGCAGCCTAGTAGGATGAAATTAATTTATCTGAAAGCAGAAACACTTTTTAAATGACAATAATAATGTTATAATAAATCTGGAATGGTCTCATAGCCTACGTCATAAGGTTAGTAACAGATCTTGTTTATTTGCATTGATGGAAGACAAAAAGATATTTTTACATACTGTTGTCACTCCCATGAACCCAGGTGTCTCTTGTTGGTATAATGTATCTTACAGATATACAGTAATGAGCTGTGGGGCTATATGTTTCTAATATAGATAAAACACAACCAGACTGTTTTCACTGTGTGCTTCCTAACATCTGGCTTCCCATCCATTGTTTTTAAAACAATCCCTGATGCCCACTTGGACAGTCCTCTATCTGCTGTTCTCCCAGAGGTGCCAGCTGGAGCCAAATTAACAGAAACAGAATCTATCACTTCTCAGCCCACTATCAGGCCAACTGGTTTTGATAGCCTCATTCTGCTTTGTCAGAAACATAGCAAAGCCTGCTGTAACCCACTAAAGAACACTTAACAACCAAGCAATGTCACAGTAGATCAGCGATCTGTATGCTGTGACACACTTTAAAAATCTCGCAGCCATATCCACTTAATTCAGCTAGTGCTTTAGGAAGGCCCACCTGAGAATTGTGAGACTGCCTGCAGAGAGTCAACCATCAGCATTAGAGAGCATTACCACCATACAGCAGAAAAACACTCAGGCTATTTCCCACTAGAAAATGTTAAGCCTACAAGCCTTTTCCAAGAGCTCTTCTAAGTGCAGTGAGAATTTGAGTCTCTGTTTACTACCAGAGTTACAGGCCCACAACACTAATTTGACCACTAATACGCAAGTTGTATTCAAGCAATTACTGTTCTGTTACTGAGAGCCTTTGTTAGGAAGTCATTAACTAAACAATCATGGTTTAGGCACCCTAACTGTGAGTTTTAAAGGTTTAGAGCATATACTGTGGATCAAGAAACCCGCCTTTGTTTTTAACTTGCAACGTGTAAGGTCTCAGAGCAAAACAATTACATCACACTGAAACAAGGCCCTGAGTGTTCAACAATGCCAAGAGAGTTGTGCTCTCAGGCAGAAAACACTTTACACACTGGAGATGGAGAAGTGTGGGCGGGAGGGGGGGCATTTTTTGGTTGAGGAGCACAAGGTAC
>NW_018127935.1:832417-861428 GCF_001952655.1 Monopterus albus
TATAAAATATTGATGAGATATATTTACTGACAAGCTACTATACCCGGCAGCTCTCTCCAGGGAGAATGAGCTTGTGCTTTACCGACAACCACTAGGTACATGCACATGACCTGCGCACACAGACACGGACCTGGGCACTTATACACTCGCTTGTGAAATTATGACTGGCCAGGAGCAAGGGCCAGCCCTTCCATCCCTCTAGAGACACTGAGAGCTGTATCTGTGTGTATTCTGAGAGCACCAGAGCCGTGACAAAAATGGCTACTCTTTGTAAAGTTTTCTCTTTCTTTGGTATGAAAACACCCAGATAATTTGAACCAGTATCACTACTTCCACAGTTAACAAGGCAGAGGACATTGTAAGACAGGCATTCACTCATGCCAACACCCCCCCCCCCACCAATTTTGACCCTCCCCTCACTGTCTCCCTTGCCCCTTTTACCAAAATATTGCTCTGTCCCAGAAATTCCAAACTTTGCTTACCTAATTTTATGCAGCATATTTCTTTGCCACAGGAGGTGGTTATGACAAATTAGAAGTCTACAAATGTTCTGATGGTGTAAAGGCTCCAGCTGTCACAAGGGAGATGGTGATCAGGTTTCCAAGTGGCACGGTCTCTTGGCACCAGAAAGAGTTCCATATGGTCATCCAAATGCTGCACCTAAATCTGCTCCCAATCTCCACCCTGGAGCTCAGCACTTCCACCGACTTCGTCACAAGGATTCTGAGCATATGAGGTACAAAACAACAAAAGTCTCACAGTATGTCCTTCAAGGAAAAATGAGTCAAGATGATAAATATTTAGCATATCATTCACACTTTTTAGCCTTATACATGAAACAAATTATCTCTGACGTAAAATGAAATGGTTTTGGTATAATAGATAGTTTGGGATTTTTGTAAAATAATAAACAGCTACATGTTCTCATATACAAAAATAACAGGCAAGTATATGAGTAAGAAAACCAAGCAGACTGACATTTCTTTTGATGCGTTCATTATTTTCCATATCTTTTTAGGGCACTTCTTAATGTGTACCAGGTTACAGTATCACTTTATGACATTTATAACTTTGCAGTACAGAGTTGGGTGATTGGAAAGTCAGCAAAACACACTCAACAGATTCCATCATTTTTGTTGATATTGAGATGAGAGCGGCTGTGGATGCAGGACAGTGAAAAGGATACAAAAAGCTACCAGTGGAAAAAGCACATCAGCTTAGGATGTTAAGTTCTGTACAAAACGTGTCGAGCTGCTTCAACAGAACATCCCCACTCTAGCCTCCTCCCATGACAGTAAAGAGCAGAGGATTGGTGATCTATAATTAACCAGTGCATCAGTGTTGATGTCATTGACGCAGCATGGAGGTAGAAGGCGGCACTGCCAAGGCACCTGTTGTTGTGGAGTGTGGCATCTGATATCATTACCTACTCAGCCGGAGCGCCAACGTCCCCGCTGGGTCGTGAACTGTCCAAGCTACTGACCACACTCGCATTACATGCACACATGTACACACATATATATTGTATACAAACACACATCATCTACTGTCATCATGTCCTTCTTTACATAACTAACTCTGATGGCCCTGACACCTGGAGGGCAGAGATCCACAGTGAGTCTCAATTACTCTTAATGATATTTTGATGGTAGCTGTTAACTTATGCAGCTGTCAGTATATACTGTAGCTGCAGGAATATTTAACATTTTTTAAATCTACAGTATCAGGGTATGAGGGTTTAAAGTAACAGCCCAATACTTTGGGAATGTATTAGACCCACAGACTAATAAGAATGGCTTGTTTAATGTTTATTACAAAGACTAGAAGCATCAGGAAACTGTTATAGACCTTTCAACAACTCCAGTGCTTGAGTAAATAAAAGTTGGAGCTATTTCCACTTGTATACTATCAAGTAAATCACCAATAAATCTACTGCTAATTGGGCTTTGTTCAAAATAATGATTACAAACCTGGAAACCCAAAGTGTACCTGGTGCAGGATACTACAACTGTTCATTAAAAAGCCCACAATATCTGATTACACTTTAACAGGTTAAAGGATAATTATAGTTTGTATTTTATATTCATGGTCTGGGTTATAATAACATCATGCTCACAACACTGGATTGTTTTTATCTGGAAACATCACAAAGAGGCACAACAAGAAACACCTGTCAGATAATCAAACAAGTTGCATGTAGTTATCTAGATGATCACTTTATTTGGAGGTAAAACTGAAAGGGAGTGCATCTATGCTGTGTGAACACCCCTACTGTACATCAAGTATGGTAGGTCAAATAGTAATTTAGTATTTTACCTCAGGATTTTCTTCCATATTTTTTCTAATTTGGAGGTTTGCTTGAAACCTGTTTGGCTGTCTTGCCCTATCTTTTTCATAATGTTGGCACTGTTTCACTGAGCTTCCGGGCTTTGCAGTAGCTGGACTAGCCACATCCTGGCCCTGCTTCTGTGGTAGATATACAAAAATGAAAACTATATTGATTTTCTCATCCGACTGTGGGTTTGACAGTCGGCCTCTTCCTCAAAGAAAAACTCTCCTAGGGAGCCATGTTCTGTTGGGAAGGGTTTTTGCCAAGAGATTATTCAATTAATTGGATCCGGTTTCTATTTATTTCAAGATGAGAAAATATCTGAGAAAGCAGGACTGCAGCAGCATGTAAAATAAATAGAACATTTACAGTGAGACGATGTGACCGTTGAGGTTATTGCTATTTATTAGTGTAGCAGCTTTCCTGAGCACATCAGAAAGTCTGAGTCCTGGGCACTGACAGGGATTTCACAGCTCAGATTGATTTGCAGGCTGGCAGGGTTCACACATTTGCACACACACTCAGACAGCAGCATTATTTCAGAGATAGGATGATGGTGATTTATTAAGGTACACTGAAGTAACTTTTGTCACTTATGCAGAATAATACAGGATCTCTGGCTTTGATAAATATTCTCTTTATTTGGTATTTTGATGCTCTAACTTTAAGCCAAGTGTTCCTACAGACACTGCTGTAATTAGCAATGTGTTTGCAACTAAGAATCACTTCTTAATAACTTATTATCTTTATTCTTTAATGAATCATTATTGTAGATGAATGCATCAATAAATTAACAGGCATATTTACAAAAGACTTTGATGTTAGACTCTTTTTTTCAATTTCAATATACCTAAACCCCTGGGCAAGGAATTCACATAATGTATTTTTTTTTTTAATGAATCAGTAGCTCCCCAGATATGCAATAAAGACGCAGCAGTGCTCTACATTATTGGTTCAGTTTCATAACAACCCAGAGTGTCTTTATGCATTGCAATTGGTGGAGAAGGAATCACACACATTTATTTAAAAAATCATTGCACCAATTAGTGAAGTTGGAGCCTCTATTTTTGTTTTAATAAGTCCTGTGAGATCTGATTTATAATAAGAACAGCATTGTGTTCACTGTGGTGGTGGCTTATTGCTAATTTGAAATCATTTACTATATTGCTGAACATTCAGCAGGTATGTCACATATCACTAATATGTACACAGACAGTCTTGTAGGTAACTTTATATACACAGGGGCAGGAAAATACACAAAGAAAAACACATCTTGCTGGGTCAAACCTCTATATTAATCAGTAATGATAGTTTTTTGCCAACTAGCACAATCACTAAAGAAAAAGTATTGGTTTTCTGTCATGGATCTGTCTCCATGAACAAAAACGTCATGGCTGTTTGTCAGGTCTCATTGTTACTATTTCTAAGTTTTGCAAACTTTCTGCATAAAAATACTGCTTTCAGTCTTTCTTGGCCATTATCTGGCGCAATGCTATTGTACTGTATTCTTCAGGAAGCTGGATACCTTTTCATCAGTGTCCCTGAGAGATAAAGCCCTCTGGTCCTGTATGTCATGGGATGACAAGGCTGAGGGATTTGAGTGAATTTCACTACATAAATGGAAATATCTCAGGCTCCTAAGATAAACTGACAGGACATTGGCAGGAAATATCTTAATCTGCTTTAACCTTTTGTTGGCACTGTACCATCCTTATAATAAGAAGAATATGTGCATGAACACCCAGGGCATGCATACCTGCACACATCCACATGCACAGTGGAATACATCTGGATTGTGTTGTAGTGGCCGTAGGCGCCAGAGTGTACAGCCTCAGTGGCAGTGAGAGTAAGGTCCAGTGCACCATGGTGGGAGCTCTCCATCACTCCACCTCCTGGTTTGACAGGCCCTGGCTCTGCAGCGCGTCAAGGTCTTGCTGAGCGTGCTCAAACTGTGCTGTGCTGAGGAAGGGATTCCGTATCCTTCTAATGGATTACTCACCCACATCACCTGTCTGAGTGGATTCAGCTGACCGACAGACGCACATTGTACTGTATCACGCTCACATGCACACTCAACCAACAACAGTGCCAACAATCAAGAAAAATTAGATGGTTGCATTATAGTGAAACTGATCTTTTAGCAATTCACTATTACTGGCAAGTGCAGTCTAAGCAGCATTCCTTTTTCTTAGCATAACTTAAGTATGCCCAAATACCCTAACTGTCAGCCATTCTTCTGACTCAATAGCTTGTAAAATTGTTTTCTTTTCTTACTAAAAAGGTCACATTTATGCCTCCATCATTTACCCTTAATTTGGACATAGAGAGATGCTGGTGTCACACTGCTCTTCACCTGTGGACCCCAGTCAGGGCTGCAGCTCTAATCAGCCTAATACATATGTGTCACATCCAATGACCCACTGGCTCTGTTCATAATAAAGGTCACTCAGTGAGAGATACTCTGTCCCCCCAGGTCCTCCTTAATAGGGAACCACTGGAGCTTTTATAACCAAGTGCACACTATTGAATTAGACACTCCAGCATGTATGTAAACCACTGCACAGATATGTATATATATATGTTTTTATTTCGACAAGAGAATTCAAGAGCACTGCAAACTGTGTCCTCCAAAACAGTCATACAGTTGAATCTACACACCTCTAAACAGTTTTATGACAAACCGAACATGATCACCTTCAGGAAGGAGGATTTACTGCAGATTTATTTTTTAGACTGACTTAGTTTTAGCTAATATGACAAATTTCTCCACTCACAAGTTGTTTGCAGTATATATAATTATGTACAAACCCACAATATAATTAATCAGTTGCTTGACTGATTCATTAATCGGGAACAATTTTGATAACAGGATAATCTTTTGAGTTACTTTTCAAGCAAAAAATACCAATACCAGGTCCAAGTGTGTGAAAGCCTATTAGCTCTAGGATCAAGATCCCTTTTCCCCTCAGACAGACACTGTACGTCATTTTCAGAGAAAAGTTTAATGCTATTGCCAGTAAATAATGGTTGTAGAGGTCAGCTATTGATCTGGTGCTGAAGGGGACCTTAGGGGCATGCTAGAAAGGGCTTTTGTTGCTTGTCAATGATCCCTTTATGGCCCAGGTCTGCTGCTATAAATCAAGGTTAAACTAGTTCTCTAATAGCAAATCAATGATAGTCAGTAGATATTATCATGTGATTATAATTCTGTTGAGCAAGCCATTTGTCAAAATTTAAACTGTTTGTCTAGCTTGGTGCAGAATCTTTGTGAGGGTTATGTGTTGATGCATGCTGTTTTCTAAATTTGCAATCCTGCCTTTAAGTCATGCTATTGTAAAATGGCAAGGTCTTCCATTAGTTTAACTGAGAAGGTTGCTGAGATTTAGAAGAACAATGCAGAAGTTATATTGAGATAACCTTTACAAGAGAGTAGATATTTCACCTACATTAAGATTACCATGAACGTAACCTACTTGTTACTTAGCTCTAAGCCTCCTTTATCAATATGCTTCTATCTCTTTGAAAGCAGCATCAGTCAAAAGTGTCTGCTATGCAACTAAATGGGGCACAGGGACATATCTATCTAACTATAACCTTTGCAGTACTGATATTTATGATAAAGACCATTAGGCATTTGTGAGTTGCTTGCGCAAGGGCTTTAAGGCTAACAACGACTGTGAAGTGAGGCGCTATCCAGGGGTTTTAAATAGACATCTGTGTCATCTGTCTGCAATACAGCACATGGAAATGCCATAACCTGGTGAATGTCTGAGGTTGTGACACAAACCCTGAGACCTCTGTTATGAAAGTGCACAAGATAATAGGAACAAGACATATTACTTTCTATTTCCACTGTTTTGTTTCTTTTCTTTACTTTCTTTTCTTTTTCCCTAACTTGTTTTCTTTCCCTTCCTCTTAAGAAGTCATATCTTTGATGATGGCCCCTCTGGTCCATTTATCACAGGCTCTGCAGATTAACTGGGCAGCTTGCTGTCTTACTGTTGGACAGTCTATTCCCCATGTAACTAAAAACATGAAAAAGAGATGAAGGGGAAGACAGATATGTTCAAGTTTGACAGCAATGCGCATTTCTCTTTCCTGTATGAATTCAATTTATTCTGGGCTTAGGTGTATATCATTCATCAAATCAGCTGAAAGGCTTTATATTTATTTAAACCGTACATAATAAGTATTATTCACGGTAATTTCATTTAGTAGACAACATCATCAAATACACCTAGACTGAGTGTCTTAGCGTTGTGCATGTATTTTCTAATCTGGAAAAATGTAGACTACAAACCAAATCAAAGTCCTATCAATGGCATCAACACAGCAGCGGGAACCCCCTATCTTTGCTTTTGCATTTGATTACTCTTCCAGAGAACAAATACATTTATGTGAACACCATTGTCCTTTGATTTCACATAATAAACAGCTATCTTATTTCAGGCAGCACCTTTCTAGTCCAAACCTAGAAACTCCGGTTTGGTAACATGTAATTCTAATGTATCATTTTTCTGCTTGAGGCAAAACTCTCTCAAGCCTGGGGCTGTTTGAAAAGCAGTTGGACACAAAAACAGA
This sequence comes from Monopterus albus, assembly GCF_001952655.1. NCBI lineage: Eukaryota > Metazoa > Chordata > Actinopteri > Synbranchiformes > Synbranchidae > Monopterus > Monopterus albus. The sequence goes on from NW_018127935.1 coordinate 839,328, forward strand.
CCCTGGGAAATTTGCCCATGCAGTCAATCAGTCAGACACCCCAGAGTGCCCAGACCCGAACAGCTTGATTTTTGTCTACAGATATCAAACAACTTCTCCTCTTCTACTAATAAAAACATGTAAATAGGAATGACTTGTTTCGTTTTTTTTGTTTTTTTTTAAACCAGCGATGGTTGGTGGATACGCCGTGCCTCTGTGGTCAGGGGCTGGGCAGCAGAGAGGACATCAAAGGCTGGCAGAGGTCTAAGACAGTGAATACAGCTGGTGTCTGAGTCTATGTGCTGGACAGAGCTAAAGACCTCAGCTGCTCCACAATAAAGACACACAGGGGAAGGTAGCGCCTTCAAAGGCTAGAAAATACACACTCAGCCATGCAGACAAATACACACACTCATGGGCCCACAGGAAAACAAGCACGTGAACATAAACAACAATGCCCCTGAAAATTATTTTCTCCAACAAAATATCGTGTAGTTTATGTAGGCGAATCATGATGTTTCCCTTCTTTTTCGTTTGCCTTATTTCTCCTTAAAAAGGGTTTTTTCCTGATTTTTGAAAGAAACACTGCCCCTTTGCAAGTAGTTTTATGTAATGGTTTTGTTTGTTGTCATGCAAATATTTTCATATATAGCAAAGTGGCTCAAATATGGACTGTCATGTGACCACCAGGGCCCCATGGAGATCCAAGAGTGTCACCAGCAAAATGACAAATAACTGATTTCATACTATTTATTACAGAATGTTGACAAATATATTTTTGTGTTCTTTCCACTATTTAATGTGGGATTCCTTTATATGAAAAATACTGAGAATATGTAATTATGATAAACTAAATCTGTGGCTTCTGAATAGTATACATAGTTTTTTTTTCCCATCTAGAAGGAGACAAGGAAAGAATCTCAGAGACAGAGTGAAATCCTGATGGCATGCTGTGGACAGCTTCATGTCTGATGTGGTCCTGACTCACAGTGGGAACCTATGCTGTTGACAGCTTGTCCACTCAAAGCATAACAAAGGTTCTGAGTGTGATTCAGCAATAACACACTTTTACTTTTAAAAAATATATAAACTGACAGTCTACAGTATAATAATATTATTTGCTAATTTGAAGTAAATCAACCAAATGATTTTTTTTCCTATTTGATAATACCTCTATTGACACTTTTGAAAGGATCTCAAAAGGCAGTTTACCACTTGCCTGTGGTCTGTCAGTTCCAGCTGTAGCCTGTAGAGGGCGTGCCAAATCAGCAATCTGGTCAAGCTCAGTGGGAAGTCCAGAGACACAAAATCCCCACAGGAGAAAAGCACAAGGCGATTTTCATCTGTCTGTAAAGGAAGGAAATGGTTTTGTTAGACAGAGGAGTACTAATATTGCAGTAGAGAGAATATGAAGGCAAGAACTGTGCTGACTTTATAAACTACATTTGATTTAACCCAAAGAAATATTACCTGAAGTTATCAAGAGCAATTTTTGTAGAGTAGTCTTAGATAAAAGAACATGTGCATAACTTTAATAAGATTTAATAAGATTATTAAACTGACCATTTAAAGTGCACTTTTGGCAAAATATTCTCTCTTTTCTTTTTGCTCAGAGTTAATTTAAACAAATCACTCATTAGAATAATGTTCTCTTTCTCTCTAAACGGGTTAGAGGTCCTGAATAAAACATGGCTTATCTATTGCAATCACGTTAGTTGAGCCATTATTCATTTAACCATTTATTTATTACTCCATTCATCTACATAAATATTTAAGCATGTCTTGGCATCTTTATGGACTGCTTGCTCTGCTGCTCAATTACAAGGAGCAGTGTCCTACCATGGCCATATGTCTTCTATCTGGTGAAACTATATCTCTACAATTTATGGATGCTATCTCAGAGCAGTATCATTCTGTTGGGGTTTTATGTATATGTGTGCAAGTATTAATCTAGGCCTAATGACTGGCAACAATATGTTCCAGTCTGTGTGCCCAATAGGAAAACTATTGTATACATATAATGTGGCATAAAATAAATTCAGTGTTCTTTTTTTGTTACTGTATAGAATTCATGGGTGCCCAGAAGGGGTCCTCATGAGAGGCATGGAGAACATGAGGGAGTCTGAACTTCCAAAAAGCTTGATTTGATAGATCTTTGTGTTTTGTTTTGTTTTTTTGTTGTTGTTTTTTTACTCTCATATATTACAAGTATCTACAAGTTTTCACATTCTCTCCTGCAACAAAAGCTCCGGCTCGTTTGGCAAGGTGAGCATGGAAGCATGCAGAACTGAGGGGAGGCAAGGAACCGTAAACAACCACCATGGGTCCTTCTTCAAAGTGATGAACGGCAACAAAAGCAACACTGGTTGTCTGCTGAGAGACAAAAAGAACATTTGACCACCTGGGTGCACATCACTTTCTCATGCCATTTCACAGGCATGACTATTCGATGTGCCCTTTAACATTATATGTGGCTAACTCAGTCCACTCCCCCAAGTTATATCGCTTCCTTCATTCAATATGTCATACCTACTTCTAGTACAAGAGAAATCCCTCTACACTGTGATGTGACCTCAGAGCTCTGTGTCACTTTGCCCCCTTCGTCTCCACCAACCACAGTCAAGCTCCCAATCATTGCCTGGAAATTATAGAAAGAAGCTTAAATGATTTCTTGAGGTCTCGGAGGGTGTCTGTTGGACTGGCTTTTGACTGCTTGAATGTCTTTGCATGTACTGAAAGTCCTCATTCCTAAAGTCATGAAGCATAATATGCTAATGAAAAAAGCTTCAGACCATTCATGTATCCACGCACATATAGTACATGCATCTGAACATGGAGTATGAATGTTTTCTTGGTTCTCCCCAAACTACAGTATGACAGTTCTGTCAATAGAGCAGAAATCTTTCTGAATACTGGAGAAAATCCAAGAAAACATGCAATTGTGAAAACATGCAAAGCATTGCAGTATTGCAATAGGTAATACATTTTAAAACTCACACATACACATGCAATCGGATTTTTTTAAAACCTCACATCACCACTGCTCCTTGTGAACAACCTTTGGCTCTCTGGTCAAGTTAGTGACCAGTGGTATCCTGCTGGCTCAGTTTGGCCTGCAAAGTCTGCCTGGCGCATGGGTGACATGTCTGGCATGCCACTGCTGGCTCTCGCTGATACCACAGAGCGCATGGCTGGCAGGCCATGTTTCTCGTGTCTCCATCCTCTGAAACAGCCATCACTCTGAGAGGATGTTTTCAATCCCCCAGCACCATACGCCTTGGTGCTCAGACAGAAGGTCAAGTTTGGCCCATCAGTCATTGACCAAAGGGTGGGGCCTAGCAGCTGGTGGCCATCAACAACCGTTAAGATGTTCAGTACTCCCAGCCCTATCACATGTCTAACCTACAGTATGGAGTTATGAAGGTACCTTTCAGTCAGTAGCAGGAGTGCTGTATGAATTGTTATAGAGCTATTGCAGACTTGTACCTTATATTCAGTAAAATCCACAATAAACTTTAACTTAACCCAACTTAAACATTACACTTTGATGTAGTCTCATATAAATACAGACACATTTGACCTCACATGAAAAATGCTTCACACACGGGTCATATGTTTGTGCATTGACACCTGCAGCTGATACGTCACACAAGTTCAAAGAAGGAAGCCCATGAGGCAGCCATTTGTGTGTTTACCCAAGTTTGGGTTAGTGGTTTCAGATGCATATGCGCCTTTACATGCCCTTCTTTCATCACTCATAGATGCACACACACCATTTAAACCAAATCTATACATATATTTACATACACTTTCCCTGGTGTTGTTTTAGCCAGGGGAGAGCAGCAATGGTCTGGAACAGGCCTGTTTTTTAGTGCAGGTCAAACTTTGGCCACAGGCCTAAAGGTGACGGCCATCCGATCCCTCCTGAGGTGCCTCTGGCCCGGGACCTGTTTGAACCTCCACCTGCTGAGAGAACTTTACATTAGATACATTGTTCAGGCTTCTTTGAAAGTTGTAAAGTCAACACCACAGGATCAGTCTCCTCTTTGCACTGGGTTTTGAGGGTGACCTCCATTCTTGGACTATGTAGAGTGAAGATGAAGTGCAGTAGCTCGTGTGGTCACACACATGGACCGTGAACAAGGGGATACGCTTTTCTGTTTTTTTAAATTGACACCTTTTGGACTACGTCCAATAATTTTTCCTAAATTCAGTACAATTCAGTGTTATTTGTATAGTGCCAGAACAAATCTCAGGACACTTTACATAGTAAGGTCTAGAACTTATTATTATTATTATTACTATTATTATTATGTAGCCTATGTAATACATAGGACTCTATGTTGTAAATCAGTGAGCAGAACTACTTTATGACAATATTTGATTTACTAGTTTCAATCAACCGTCCAGTAATTTGATTCACTACATTAACAAAAAAAGTCTGATTTACTTATTTTATCTAAATGTTGTTCCCACGAATATACTGTACCACAATGTATCAATATCACACTATCATTTGCTGATTTTATAACACACCCTTAATGATACATGTTTATTTACTGTGATATGATTCACTGGCCATTTGTTAGTCTGTTGGACAAAGTTGATATTTCATTTCAGGTCTCATGATATTGGCTATAATGCAAAAAATATTGTAATGAAAGCAGTACAATTAACTAGGTAATTAAGTATTTTAGTCTTGACAGTGATTCAAGAAAGTGATTAACGTGCTATTTTTTCAAATCTTTTTTTTTTTTTTACTTCACAAGAATCATGCAGCAGACAGCACGGTCTTCTCTCTATAAAAGTGTAGTCTTGGCTGCATGCTCAGGTTTTCTGTGTTGTTTTCTGCCTGTGCACTCTACTTGTCGAAGAGGCAGGATGAGGAGTCATCCATCTCTAGCTAACAGCCACCAGTCTGGCCTCATGCTGGAGCCCCAGAGAGAGGAAGCCATCGCTCACAGCACAGGAGCACATTCTCCCTCAACACAGGGGGGATAAGGCCATTTAACCCATCAAGGCCCAGTCTACTTTTCTTTACAACTGTGTATGTTTGCACGCGTGTGTGTGTGTGTGTGTGTGTAATAGTGAATGTTTTTATCATTGCACGTGCATGTGTCTGTGCGTATGTTAATGCATGCACAGTCATTAATACCATAGTATAATTTCTTCTCTTTGTGTTGGTGGGCTTCTTCCTATATGATGCATGCTGCTAAATAGTTAAATAGCAATCCTGGGGTCAGACCACATATACAGCAGCACAGTGTAGCCTTCAAACCTTCTATAGCTCTATCCTGTATTCCCCCATCTCTTCTTGATCCTCCATATAACTTCTAGAGCACCCACCCCCCTGTCTCTCTGTCCTTCTGGCACGATGATCCTGGACACACAGACTTGCAGTATAACCAGCCTGAGGAATTGGCACTCCAAGTGTTTCTCCACACTTTTTCTAATGGCATTTTGAGCCCCCCCACCACTGCTGGGATGGAAGGTGTTTAGCACCTTACTGTTTTTACTTTGACAGAGGAGGGACACTAGAACTCCCCTGGCTATATATACCTAGACCAGATCTACTGTTATCATTTCCACTGTGGGCATATGTTGGACTAAACCAGTCCTGCGTGTCCTTTTATGAAGAATTCTCAAAGACAAATCTGTCCTTTGAGATATTTATTACAATCAATATTTAAGAAAAAATATTCAAGAAAAGCAATACAGAGCTCTGGATTCCATCTCTATCTGAAGCCCTATTACACAGAAAAGTTAGTGCATAGCTGCTGCAGGAAGTCGGAACCACGAGTTTCCTCTGCATAGAGAATTTATAATAAGAGTCATGCAAATGATCTGACATCATCCACGTTGTCCTTCATCCTCGTTCCTTGGTTGGTTTCTTGACCTCGTTCTGACCCCTCATTTGGTGATGTTGTCGCCAGGCAGATTTTGATCTGTGACATTCTCAGTACAACATATCCTGACCTTTCAATAGACAGTTTTAGAGGAAGCACCTCGAGCGTTGCTATGCAACCGTGGTCTACTTCCTGTATGTGGTTTCCTGTCTACTCTTACAGCCTTACACATGTCTCCTATATTCTTAAAGACAAGTGAACTGGTTAAAGCAAAAGTAAATCATAAAGCATATGATACTAAAGTAAACTTGTAGATATATTTGCTAATGCAGATTATAATGTCAGTCCTAGAATTTCATATAATGTTGATAAATGTTGATAATCTGAAGCCAAGACAATCAGACCTTACACCCACACACTATTCTCGTGCAGACAGTTTAGTCATCTCAGTATGTATCTGCATGACTTCCTGTTGTTCTGAGTCTCTCTGCACCTACTCACAGCATCCCGTGTCCACATGTCAAATCTTTAAAAAGGTCACACAGATTAAACAATTATTTCAACAGTTTTGCCAATACATAACATAGCACTATATCATTTTATCAAGAATTTCTTTCTATACATACTTCCTCCCACTGAATCACAGGCAGTTATTTATGTGGGTGGCAGGTTAGCTTGGCTAGTTGTGCTAGCTTCGTAAGTCCTGGGACGGTTGAAGGTTTCAAATAGATGCAAGCCAAGTCTAGGTGACACCAAGGTGAAAAGCTCAATCTGTATATGGGCAAAGTCCTTAGACAGTGCTTGACTGTGCACCATTACAGAAATAGAACCATCTGTGAAGAATGAGATAACAGTGAAGGCAACACTAGAAGTGAGACAGGTCTTGCGTGGTAAATACATATGTGCCAGAGCCACTGAGTGAGAAAGAGGAGAACTGAATGGGTAGTTAGGTCAAGAAATGAAAGAAAATGGAGTCAATAAAGGTTAGGCAGAATGACTTTTAAACAATAAAATTGATGACCCTTGTCTGTAGAAGTAAAGTGTTGATGTTGTGAACCATGACCAAAAAGCTATTGTTGACTAACATCAACCAAGTGCATTATCATTGACCCCTGTGGCTAGAAATGGAAAAAGAGAGTGATGGGAAGAAGAAAATATGAATTACAGGCAAACATGTGGTCATATGACAATGGAAGGAAAAGAAATGAGTCTTTACACATTCAGAGTCAATTCTCTAAATGACTGCACAGTAGCGACTATCCTCAGGTAATATATTTGTATTCATAAAGAAAGTGCAACAACACTTTTTCTTTATGAGAAGTGCTCTCCATGACAGAACGGCATTCTGGGCAAAAACAGGCTTCAAAGGTCATAATTATTTGCAGTCATGCTGCTCCTCACTTAACAGATGGAGACAACCTGAATCAACATTTTTCAATTAAAAAAAAAGAGACACAAACAAACAGAAGGGAAGAGAAACACACACTCACTTGTGCACAACAAGGCATACACACTGCTGGAAAAACAGAAATGACCTTGAAGACCTGATACCTCATTAAAAGTGATGCTCTAAGCCTGCAAACAGGCTAATTAGACAAATCCTGCTCACACTTAGCAGTTGTACACATGGTGCGGGGTGCAAGAGATCGCAGTGTGTTTGTGTGGTGCTTAAATGTTGTAAGAAAGCCAGTTTTAGCCAGACATTAGCGCAAATATCTGAAGTCTGTTAAACAGAAGGTCAAACTGAAACAGAGATACATCACATTAACATGCTAACATGTGTACATGAACATACTGATACATTAAATTTTGGATATGGCTGATGACCAAACTCATTAAAATAAGAGCAAAATTTACTCAGTATGACGCAAGTAATCACACAATTTATGAATCAAATAGGTTTATGGTGTAAAAGTAAGACCCACTTTTAGCTTTCTTTGGCTAACTTTGGTCACATTCCTTATTTAATCCTGGTTGGGGAGGGTTAGATTTGGGTTAGAATTTTGACTCTGGCAGAGGTGGAATCAGGGATGGCCAATCAGAATCTAGGGGCAGCTGGTGCCACCCCTGACCACCACCTGGACTTCCCCATGTCTCTGTGTCTCTGACCAAACTCTCAGCTGACTAAGGGTAAGAAATTTGCTTTGGCCTACATTTTGTATACCATTGAAAAAAGCTGACTCATGTGTTTCTTTTTAGTTGATAAATTTACTTTTATTCATTTTCTACCGCTTAGTCCCTGAGCGGGGTCACACCCTGGACATGTCGCCAATCCATCGCAGGGCTAACACATAGACGAACAACCACACATACACGCACGCACTCCTATGGGCAATTTAGAGACACCAATCAACCTAAGCTGCATGTCTTTGGTCAGTGGGAGGAAGCCGGAGTACCCGGAGAGAACCCACGCAAGTACGGGGAGAACATGCAAACTCCACACAGAAAGGTCCCGGGCGGGGCCCGAACCCGGAACCTTCTCGCTGTGAGGCAACGGAGCTAACCACTGTGCCACTGTGCTGCCCTTTACTTTTATGATTGAGGCTTTTATTTTGGTTAGTTTCCTGTTTTCTGTCATCTCACGTGCCCCAGCTTTACTCCGATCTACAATCACCACTCATTGTGTTCACCTGTCCCTCATTTTCCTCTGGTCTCTGGTGTATTTATGCTCCCTCTTTCCTGTATTGTGAAGTCCAAACAGTTGAGCATCTGTTTGCCCCTTTGTTCCTCTTTTATATTGAACTGAATAAACACTAGACTCTAGACCGTGTCTGCATTTTTGGTCCTTCCATGCCTGAAACCTAACAGTTACAAGTTGTTTCAAGTTAGACCCCCTTGGGCTGCTGTTAGTGATCTGTTTGAATATGGTTTTGATTGTATGATACTGTGGTACTGAAAAAGAGAACATGCTGTATGTAACTTCACTGAAATCAGAAAAAGGAGGGTTATAACACATTTCGGGAAGTGTACTGATAAACTAATGATACAGTATTTCTAATGATAATGAGCAATAATTTTCCATTTTTTATTAGATTGTGAATTAGACTAAGTCCTGATCTAAAATTCTTCTAAATGTCAAAGGTAGACATTTACATGAGAAAAGATGTATTACGTTCATGTTTATTCAAACATTTTAAATTGTTCTAGTTAGCTGTGCACAGCTTTGGTTTTAGTCTCAAAGGGTCCTCCACTGGCGTTATTTCATTTATAAAGCCATTCTTGGCCTTTTACTGGTTTACTTGTACACTCGCGTGCAAAGGAAATTTGGGAGCATTTATGCTCTTTGATCACAGAACCTGATAAAGCTGACTGTGCCATTTGGTAAGCAAACCTTTTTCATGAGGCTGCTCATACAAGGAACTCTTTGCAAAGGAAGCTAACATTACCTTCATTAGTTTCCTTTGTTAGCTTTAAAGCTTTGTTGCATGGTCGGTGCTTGAACGATTACTTGCCATTGTCAGGTTTATTAATTCTGTTTGTTTGAATGATTTAAACTAGTGTATCTGAGTGTTTTATAGGTTTTATTTTATCAACACCTTGCTTAACTAATGAGAGGGTGGTATGAATTTATTTGTAATGTTTATATTTGCGCTGTTTTTCATTACTGATGTTGCCTGTTTTGGCCAGAACACTTGAAAACTTAAAGGTTGAATTAAGTTAAATAAATGTACCCAGATTGTCAGATACCCACCTCAGTTTTTTATGATTTCGTTGTATCAGCACTTTAATAGCAAAGAAAGGTGGCAAAGCAATAACACTGCTAGCAGCTATTTCTGACGGCAGCAGCCTGGTAAACATCATCTCAAGCTGACAGCCCCAGAGAAGTTAGTCAGAATGTGACAGCCATCACAGACCGGCATCCACACATGAAAAGGCTTTGTGTTGAGAAGACCCTCTGCTGAGACAGAAGAGGACATGTTGTTCTCAGTTAGAAACAGACATTCAAGAAGAGAGACGGAGAGAGAGAGTGTACCAGAGATAGGACAGGGAGTGCTGATTTAGACATAGCCAACCCAAACACAGATGCCCCAGTCCTTCCTTCCTGTGGGTAACAGAAGGAGACGCAATGTGTTCAAGAAGTCAGCGCTGACAAAGGGATTAATCCGATGACAACAAATGCTGCAATCTCTGTAAGTTCTTGCAGAAAAATACATATCATATGGTTGAAGCAGCACTGAGAAACAGGCAGAGAAATGCCAAAAACAAATCACTGAAAGCAACTGCAGTTTAAAGAACTCAGTTTTCTGTCCTAGCTGTAGCTTGTCACATGTTTCAGCAGCAACATCTCTTTCAAAAACTGATTCCTTTAACTCAGGAAACACATCTGTAGCAGTGATTTTTTTTTTGTAATTTTTTATTGACTAGTATCTCCTGCTGATAATCTGTCAATGTCACTATTATCTTGTGCTTTCCCTGCATTGTTAGTTCTCACACCCTTCCCTCTATCTCTTCCTGTGTGTGTCTTTTTCTCTCACACCCTGTCTGAATGTTGTTTTGGGGGTTGATATGAACCTGTGAACATCTGCCTACGATACAGTGGGAGGAACAGATGAGAGCGACTGAGATGAGGTCGAGTTCATGTGAACCACCCATGGTGCCGGACTGTTACAGCCATCACTAAATCTACCATCTCACTGCTACCAAAGGTTCAGCCTCTGCTGCCTTTGAGTCCTTTTTTATGTGTCCCTGTGTTTTTTTCTTTGCATTTCCTCATCTCTGTATGTGTGTTTTCTTTTAAAATAAAATAATCCCTTAAGAGGGTGGTAGAGACATTTTTTTGAAGATGAGGAAAGAAAAGAGAAAAAAAATGATGGCAGTGAAAAGAGAAAAGGCGATGAAGGGGGTGGTGGTGGTGATGGGGGTGCAGAGTAGAGCAGGAGAAAAGCATTAGTAGTACCAGCCAGCTGCCAAATGATGCCCTTGATTGCCTCTCTTCTTGTGCAGAAACAGAAGGTGCGAGGGGTGATTAGGCCTGGGCCCGATCCCTGATGAACAGATGTTAATAACAAAGCCCATGTTCATTGTGGTTAATAGCCAAGCGCGCCATTGCTGGCTGCTGAGGCTAGGGGAAAATCTGCCTCCATAGCTCTTCTCTCTCCTCTCCCTTCATGGGAGAGAGATAGGCTCCCTCTACTAATGTTTTGGCTGTACACTAACGTAATGAGCATGGTATTTGCAAGAAAAGGTAATGATAATCAGTCACAGGGGCAGAAAAAAAACTGCAAATGATGGTGTGTCGCATTCAGGAGATAGAGGAGCTCAGGGTTTGTGCTGTTAACTTTTAGTTGATGATAGCTTTTTGATGATATCAGAGATAAACCAATGTTAATAAAGCTGGGCTGCACCGTTGCCTCATTTTTGATCCTATTACAATATTGTCTCCAGGCTGTAATGACAAGAACTATAGTGTGCAGAGGAACTGTCATAATTCAAGTTTTATCAAAGCTAATATTCATTTCTAAAAAACACAGCAATACTCAGCATCTAAAGCTAAACCATCCAGTGATAAGATAAAAACATTTTCTAAGATCAAAAAAAAAAATACTGTTAGAAGGGTTAGGGGTCAAGTCTGAAAGGGTTAACAGTGTGGAGAATATATATCCTTTATGAGAAGTTACAATAGCTCCTACACCACCTTCTTGCATCGAAAGATTTCACAGATTACTTATAAATGATTGACTGAAATAAAGCAGATGTTGTAAATTGAATACTTTCGCTTCATTTCAATTGGTGAGGAAAAACTTGCTGTTCTTCCTACGTACACGCTGACACCAATTCTTTTTTTTCCTCTGTGTGTACACAGCGTGGAGGGAGACTCGTCTCACACTCAAATCTCTCCATGGGGAATGCAAAGATGGCAGAGATGCATGTTGAGGCCACTCCTTTTATCCGGGCCACAGAAAGAGAAACACCGCTACCTCTGACAGGGAAAATATGATATTTTCTGTGCCGTGATACCTCAAATCTTCAAATTGACGCATGGTCTGAATTAGATGTAATGAATGTGCTCTGGTGACACAATGATATGCCACCAGGACATTGTGGAATTTCAGTTCTGGAGCATTCTGAATGGTTCTCTTTTTACAGCACAGAGAAGGCCAGCTGTTTATGTTATTCATATTCAGGACTGGAGAAAATTTGCGTCCACCTATGGCAGGGGATGCTAGTTTAAAAACCACTTTTTATGCGATTGTAGTCAATCAGACTACACTAACTACACTTTTTTTCTATGACACAGCTTGAATTTTTCTTTATATGCAGCTAAAATTTGGACAAAAGATTAAAATCATTGTCATTTTCTTCAGTATTCACATCTCTGCACATCAACTGAATCATTTGTTCTTTATGTGAAATCTTTCACTGGTAGGAGACCATGTTACTGTTTTTGTGGCATACACACAGACTCATGGGAGGTCATGGGAGTGCTAAGCTGACAATCAAGGGACCAGCTGTCACTCATAACCCCATCACCAACCGCGCGGCGTTGAATCTTATGACGACCACATGACTACCACGAAACATGTCTGTTCTGTTTTTTGACAGGTGTGTATCAGCTTGATGGATTGGCATCACAGAGAATCTTTTATCAAGACCCAGATGTCCTCTGCAATCATCCTCATTGTGATACATGAGGGCTCACACATGATTTGTTATGGGTTCATGCGCCACTATGGAAACCACTAACTTCAGAAAGTCACGACTTTATATACTGTACGTACATGTGTATCGGCACTTTACATTAGTCTGACAAGCTCCTACAAACCTGCCAGACAGCCGCCACATCTGTCACCATTCAAACATGCTTATTTCAGTTTATTTTAAAGTGGATGTTGTTTAACACTATTAATAAACTAAAACGATAACACTTCGCTGGCTTTGCGACTTGGGGCTTTGTTCAGACATGATGCCAAGACGTGAAATAGTTGGTAATTCCTGGATAGAGGTGCATGTCCGAAAGGGGCTTAGGGCGAGTTTTGAAGCTAATTTCTACAACAAAAATGTTTGAAAAAAGTTGCATACTGTAGGTTTAACCACATATGCATTACTTTTATCTACAGTATTTCAACATATATCCATTATTTTCATCTATTTATCCTTTGAGGTTTTCCATTCTCCAATACTTTTGATAACTATGAGTGTTTGTTATGTTTTCTCTCTATTCTAACCATTAGTTTTGTACTTGTTGCATATAGTACATTCTCAGTTAAGACTTCTCTTCTCACTTGCTAACAGCTGTGTGATCACTGTTTATTGCATGCTGAATACCAGCTGAAATATCTCAGGGCACAAAAAATACATTTGACTGTTGAAACTCCATTTAAACAGAAAGAACTGTATAGATGACAGCCCTGTTTCTGTCTTTAAATTGAAAGGAGACAATGCTAGTTAAGAGTTATATTCCCAGCGGTATGCTTAATGTACACTCATGCCCCATCTACCTTCTCCTCCATTATTCCACTCTCCAAACCTCCGTCTCATGCATACTTTCCCCAGGCCCCATGCTGTCCTTCTCTATTTATTGAATACATCTTTTACTCTGCAACATTTTTCCACCTGAGCTGGCAGTTGCAACTTTTATGGGGGTTGTGCACACAGGCCTGTGGTGAGAAGAAGACCCTTGTATTTTTGTTGCACGCATCATGCTCCAGTGAACGAGGGCCATCTAGTCTGAAATGAACACAGAAGATGACTTAAATTTTTACCTTTTTTTTGTTGTTCTCTTGTTTATATTATTTAAGAAGGAGTGATAGCAGTACTTGTTGTTGCCCCCTCCTTCAATTCATAAAAAAATAAGTCAATAGAGGGCCACCAGCTGAGAGGAGACTAAATAGGGATTTAAAAGGGTAAGTAACCAGCAACCTGATCAACAAAACAAATGCCATTTTTGGCAAGATCAGGTTTACATAGCCCAAATTTATGAGGTAAGACAAGACATATCAACAAACTTTCAATGTGATGGAAAAAATCAATTGATGGAGTCACGTTGCATGTAGCCATCATCAGAAATACCCAAACTGAGCTACTTAATGTTCATCTTGAAGGTTTTCAGCTGTTTCCAGTACAGTACAGCCACAAGATGATAGGATAATATTAACCCTTGCTTTTATTTGACACATCACATCTGTCAGGTGCAATTTTCCAAACATGATGTAACAAAACAGGACAAATGTTGATGTGAATTTCACCCTATTACCACGCCTGGTTTTGTATTTATGCAAAGGCAAAGCTTTCCAGCAGAATTACACCAGCTTTGTGTAAATAATCAAGAGCTGACCTCTGGGGTTAAACCCCATAATTGAAGTGATACTTCAAAGAGATGACTATCACCTTCTCTGGGCGGCAAAACGCTGCATGGAGTGAGTGAGGCAGATGAGGGGTGCCAGTTCACACCTGCATAGACACAGACAGACACTCTAACACAAACGCACACTTACACATGGGGCAGGACGAGGTAATGGGATGCCCAGATTGGATGACACTATGGGACTATCTGTTCTCTCATACAAGTGTGTCTGTCTTGTTTTCTCTCCTCTTAAAATGCCAAATTGCAATTCAGCCACAAAAGAGTAAGTGAAACAAACATGTGACACCTACTGGCTCAGGTACCTACAGGTACACAACGGGTAACCCGCAAATATGATGTGCAGTGGGTAAAAGATATGTTTATATTAATTCACAGGTACAGGCACCATTAAAAATAGACTATACGTGGGAAGGTAGCAGGTGAAATAAACATAAAATTTTTAAAAATACACTTTAAAAAAGTCACAGTTTATTTTAAACATCTAATCCAGCGTAATTTAATCTATTTTAAATAACTGATATATTTTCTGTGAAGGCTTATGGCACAACCTTTAAACCGTCAACTCACATCCGGCTAATAGGACATCACTCAGACGTCGACATAGGCTAGGCGTCAGTCGGTCAATAATGGACAACATCGAAGGCCAAGTCTGACATACGGGAAAAATTTGGTGGGATTAGAGAATGTAAAAATCAGTGGCTTTGCTGCTTGTAAAACATGCCAAAAGGTTGTTAGCATTTGATAGCCACAAGCTAGGCACTAAGGAAACAGCCGCATTTGACACAGAGCTTTGTGGGTGAGGGTTTGCAAAACTGGAGCCATATAGGACATATAACGTTGAATGTATGCAACCCAAGTTTTGTACTTGAAGTACAAAAAAGTGATTTTGGGCAACGGGCTTCTACTAACTTGAACATATAAAGATATGTATTATAATTTTGTATGCACATGTGAGTGTGAAGCTAGTATGTTGAAAAGGTGCAAAGGGGGCCAGATTAGAAAAATGTACTATTTTGCATTTATTTTGTCTTCATTCATGACTGTTTGTTTCCTCTGACAAATGGGGTCACATGGGTCACGTTGCATCTACTCATCATTTCTGATATGAATATCATATCATTCTTTTGTCATGATTCAAAATTAACTATCTATGAAATTACTAAATACAATACATAAACTGTATATCAAATTTCTGCATTCCCGCTTTGACTCTATAAAAAAACCCACTGACCCAATAAAAATCCCACTGACCCAGAAAAGGCTAGGAAAGAGAAAAATGCAGAACAATAAGTGATGTTGAATATTTCCCTCTTCCTCTTGTGCCAGCATCCCATCCACAAAGATCCAGAGAAAAATACTAAAAACATTGACCCAGAAAAATAAATATCTAAAATAATAAATCATCAACACTGAGCAGGTGTGATTCCCCTTTTACCATGCTTTGTCAACAATATCAAAACCTCAGTTATCCATTAAAAAATAATAAAAACACTCAAATTCAGAAAAATAAATCTGCCTTGTAGAAAACCCTGAGCAATGAGCATGTTTTCAAGCTTCCCTCTTCCTGCTTTGACAGAATGAAAACCCTTCTGATCCAGAAAAAAAAAATCAATAAATAACAACCCCAGTGGCTCAGAAAAATCAAGAAATACACAATGTAAATGCATTGTGAACAATGAGTGACTGGGCAAATCAGATTTCCCTCTCTCTGCTTTGATATAAAACCCCTCCATAAAAAAACAAGTGACCCAGAAAAAACCTACAGTGTAAAAGATCCTGAACAGTGAAGGAGTTTTGAACTCCCCCCATTCCTGTTTTGACAGCATCAAAAACCTCTTTGACCTCCATCCATTGAAAAGGTGACAAGAACCACATGCAACCCTGACACTGAACTATTTGCACTCAACTAGCCTTGTTCTGCCACAGCACATTGTCACTGAGCCACCAGTGTACCACACCAGCGAGTTTGAAGATATTTGCCCCGCTGCAATTCAATTAGAGGCTGTAAACAAGTGACAAAGGCAAAGACAGACAGATGGGCAGCCAGAACTGAAAATTAATCAGTAGGGTAGGGGTGGGTAAGGAACAGCGCTGTCTGTCAGGACTGCGAGAAGTGACTGACACTGCTGTAATCACTCATTTACAGTAGTGATCACCATAGTGCATTGTGGGTGATGGATGCCCACACTGCAGAAGTGTACAAGCCACTATCATCTTTATCTCAGCCCCACCCCCACAAACACTCGGCTTCACACACACCTCCAGCAAAGTGTAGGAGCCAGCGGAGAGAGGCAGATTCTTCCCTGGATTCTATGTAGCTACAGGCCTCCTTCCCTCATTAATTCTGCTGATTCCACCAGATGGGAAACAAAATATTAATTTTATTCAGCCCTAGGCACAGGCTCTCTGTTAAGGTGTTCACTAAATCACCAGGGTTTCATCAGGATGCTCTGATATTGTAGCCGTGCTGTAAAATTGTCAGGCCAGTGGGTGGGACCAAGGTTCAAATTGTCATAAATGTAATTAATTGTATGGCAAGAATGATTAATTTATCAGAAACGGAGGAGCTGACATGACTAGCCAAGATGCCCAGCCATGCCTTCAAAGTGGCAGTACATGCTCGTTTGAATTATGCAAATTAATTGACTCTTTCAATGTGGCATAAAATGCTAGTGCAACCACATTGCATGGTACATTAGTCTGTTCATCCAATAAAACTGCATTCTTTACAAGTGAATCCTTGACTCTGAGGGCTCTGGGATACAATTCATTTTCAGCACAGATGTGAGAGTCTGGCAGCATTTGGCAGAAGGTTTCCGGCGGAAAGTGTGAGGGGTGGGTGGATGGCATGCGAGGACTGATAGAAAGATGCACAGTGTAAAGCATATATGTATGAATATTTGGTGTTACTGACCCCAGTAAGACCTGCGCTGGAATGCAACCCTGCACATTTGCAACGTAATCTTAGCAGCATCCCCGCTTCAGCCCTTTTGTTTCCAAATGAGATTACAACTTAGTTTGTTGGTCACATCTAAGGAACCATGGATCATTGATTTCATTGCAATGCTGTAGCACTGCCCTTCCCACCCGCTGTGCTATAGTGGAAATTGGCAATGACAAGGCATGTGCTCTAATGCACAATACATATGCATGCACACACACACAAACAAACACATGCCTAATTATAAGCACCGCTTTGCCACAGTCAAACTTCAGTGAAGGATGATGATTTCCTAAAAGGCACAAAATTACAGACAAATAGACAATATGACACTTTTCATACCAAAATTAAACATCTACCAAATAAAAATGTGTCATTACATGCAAAATAATTACCTTCAGATGCATGTTTTAGCATAAGAATATATACAAATGACTCCACACAGTAATTAAATTTTTATCCTTACTGCATTTTGCTTATTTTCCTTCACCTGTTCAGAAATCTGATACTGACATTCACTTCCGCGTGTCACCATCCCTGCATTTTAATCCCTGTCTGAGTTTTGCGTAGCATCTTATCACAAGATCAATAGCTCGCCTTATGCTACCTTATGAAATCAAATTACACTACACCTGCCGTTCACTTAGCAGCATGAAGACACCACCTAATGAAAGCCCAGCACACCACTCTTCCCCCACCGCCTTCCACCTCCCACTCCCCCCTCTGAAGCTACCTCCTCACCCCTCCAGCCACTCTCCCCACCCCCACTTTGATATACATGTGTCAAGGCAATGTGACAAATAGCACATATTAATTAGGCACTAGGCTGGGCGAGATTGCTGTTATTAACGGTGGAAAGGGGTAAGGTTGGATTTAATTGCCTGTGACATCAAAGTCAAGAGACTGGTATTTCAAGCATCATTTAAAATGTTTGATATTGAGGCCATTGTACTCACATAAAGAACATCTAAAAATATAAAGGAGACTGATGAGGAGGAAAATACCTACATGTTTTTGCTGCAGCTATCTGGAAGCTAATAACATCTCTCTGCTGATAAATTGACTAGATCCTGATGGAAAGTATATTGTGGTTGCCTCTCACGCCCTCTCTCCGATGTTCCATCTTCTCTCCTGTTCTTCATTCCCTTTTTATATCACTTGTACACTGAGGGGAGAAAAAAAAATCATTTCGACATCAAGTACAGACGTGGAGAGAGTAAATTTACTTGGTTGGTTTGGAAAGCAAATGTAATGGTGTTTTTATTACAGAGTGCATCTGCTAAAAAATAGATGAGGAAAGACAAATGGATGAAGCTATTGTCCTTGCGTTATTACTTCGTGATAGTGTGTGAATGCTAAATAATAGGAGCTTTTGTACAAGATTTGAAGTTGAAAACAAGCTTGAAAAGGGGATCAAAATGTGTTAAATCTACTACCTGCAGAATATAATGTATACTGTATATAAAATGAAATGTTTAACAGGTCAGAAACATCGATGTTGACAAAGACTGCTGTAATCGGCTGTGTGTCGTGACCACTGAGTATTTGGGCTTCTATCAGATCAGTGCTTTTAGCTGTTAACTGTTGCCATGGCAATTCCATTCTCCTGTTGGACGTTCTGCTAACCCTGAAATTAGTGCAGAGGTGTGGCGCCACCCCAAACCGCGCTCTACTCCTTTCTTGAGCCTGCTCTGATTTGTTGTCTAAAATCCCTTTGAAAAGATCAGCTCCTGATGCTCCCCTTTGAGCAGGTACCAGCTAGAAGCCCTCGTGCTCCAAGCAAGGCAAAGTAAAGAACAGCAGATATACTCCGATGGCCAGAGTAATAACCGTTATCCACTGTTTAAAGGGTTTTAGGGCCTTTCTGAATATGAGAGTGTTCTAGATGTTTTTAACATATGTATGGCACAGCAATTTCCCTTTTACAATCAGGCATGGGTTACCTGAAACAAGCTCCAGTAGGCTCCCTACAGCACTCCATTCAGACTGCTGCTGTCATGGCCCTGTCCACATTAATCTGAGGTCCTGCTCAGTGGATGGCTTATAAAAGCTCAGTCATTACAGGACATGGTGGCCATGTTGAAAGCTCCACTTCCTCTTTATCTCATTCAACTCTGGTCTCTCGTTTAGCAAGGTGCAGCAACTTCGCAATGATGACTTCATCCTTCTTCATTTTAATGGCCCGTTAATGCTAACATCGTCAGTACCTCTGCTCTGCATGGGAATAACCAAACCCTGTAGATAGAGTGCCATTTTTCTGTACTTGTGTGCGCAATAAGACACACCAGGTGCGCTCAGTCTCAAATTAGCCAATCAACAGGGAGGCAAAACTGGCATCCTGATGATCCCAGACACCAGCATGGCATATCATTTAGAAAATGGCCTATTATTTTTGTGCAAGCATTAAAAATAATTTACCGTCTTTAAAGTCTTTGATTTCCCTAAAGACAAATCTGTAACAACTTGACTCAGGGTTTATTGTGTTTCTGAAAACAAACTAAAGAAAACACTGTAGAGGGAACTTAAAAACACCTACTAGTTGTGTAAATTGTAAGATGTGAATTAATTCTGCTTGTAGTGCTAGGCAGGTTTATGTGGCTGTAGCCTACATGTACAATAGAGTCAAAATAGTGCATACACTTATTTAGGTAATATATGATATTGTGAATTTTTCACTGTGTCAGTTTTAAAGACATCATATACTTTTCCTGCTTTCTGGCAAAACGTTCTATTATTAATGTTTCGTAAGCAAAGCATGTGTAGTAGATTCTAGTCATGTTCCATCATGTTGCCATACACCAGTGGCATCACTGTGATGCGGCCAGGGGAAATTCTAAGGTAATCATATGAAATCCATATATAACAATACACACATGTAACAATGTGGTTATTAACTTCTCAGCATTCATTTTTGTACACCAAGATTTTTGTGGTTGACATCAGTCATGACAGGTTTGCATCACTGAAAAAAAGACAGTAAGGCACAAGGGAGGCAGTAAGAGATGCTAGCCATAGTGCACACATGGGCTACTTGGAAAAACAGGAAATACATATTGATAAGCTATGACTGTCTGCCCCTTTAGTCCCTTTTCAGGACTGGAATTATAGGAAAGGAACAGACTGGAATTATAATGAGTAGGATTAACACCCCCTGTTGCTGCTGTTTCTAACCCCTCAGACCCCCCTCCCCACTCTTCAACACAATCACACACACTCATACACACACATTTTTCATCTCTTGTGGGACTTTACATTGGCTTAGATTCATTTCCTGGAGACCTATCCTAATCTTAACCTAACCCAAGTCATCACCAGTCATCTGGTCCCCACAAGGAAGGCTTAGTCCCTAGAATGTGAGCGTGTAAACCGGTCTGGATTACACACGAACACACACAACACAAGCACACAAGCTCTTCTGCTCTAGGATCTACCCTGCACAGAGGACAGGAAACCAAGTGCCAGCGAGGAACATACTGACATTAATTAACAACATCTGACACAGATGCCACACTTGTACTCGCTCCAGAGGTGGTCCAGCACATTATTTCGTTTTGGTTATTTCTTTTCATTTTTTCCCCTCCCCTTTTTCTCTCCTTGCTTGATTCACTTCTTAATCTCCTTGACATGCTGTCCTCTCTTTGCGTAAGGGATGCGAAGTTTGAACTGGCTTTGAATGCAATTAACTTTCCACTTGTCAGGCACTTTGTTTAATTCTGAATAACCCTTTGCTCATAATAAGGAAGCTATAAAATCACATAGCAGAGATGCATGTGGTGATATTCACTGACATTCACACCTTGCTTTGCTCTAATCTATTTGCTCTCTCTCATGCCCCAAATATTGTGACACAAGACACAACACTTAGGCCCCCATCTTGTGGCCCCTTGCTCTGTGTGCCACCCAGAAGTGCATTTACAAACAAGAGCCATTTCACAACACAGCTCAGGAGGCAAAAGTCAAGCTTTCAGTCAAAGGTAGTGAAAGAAAAAGGCCGTCAGACATTTGGTAATTAGCCGGAGCTTCTACTGTGCTGGAGTTAAACCATGCCAGCATGAAGAGTGCAAGTGACACATATGCTCAATCCCGTATCTGCACCACTAATCAGCCGACCTCAAACTAAAATAGATGTGTGACTTGCCAACTCGTCTGCAGACGTGTTGATAAGTGGCACATATGTCAAACCATTATTTGTGATGCAACTTAGAGAGAAAGAGCGTGCCAAGTGTTGCGGCCATATACTGTACAAGAACAAAGAGCAGAGGTGAGGATCTGTAATAATCCCTTGCTGTCTTGAGGGGCCATTCACCCACCAGGGGCCCCGCGTGAGCTCTCAGTGAAGGTCTGAGGAGATGCAGCATTTTCTAAACCAGACAGACACTTTCTGCTTTCTCTGCTGTTTCTCTTTGGTTGCAAGAATGACCTGGACTCCCTCCTGACCTGTCTCCAGTAATGACCGTCGTACATCATGTCTTAAGTACTGCAGCCCTCGTCAGCTGATGGCGCTGGCCTGTCCGGTGTTCATTTCCATGTGACCCACTGTGTCCTGGACTGTGGCCACGGCAGGGAAATTAAAAATGCATTGTGCGATTCATCTTCTGAATGACTACCAGCACATAAAGGACCGGACTACTGGGGATAAGTCATCACAAAGACCTAGATGGCTGTCCTGTCTGTCCAAGTGTCAGCGACGCTAAGTCTTTTGAATGATTTGCTCAACAAGCAAAAAATGTATCATTGTCAAAAGGTCTGCATTTCATATAGGATCATTAGTGACAAAAATCTGGGTAGTTTTTAATAATCAACTCCATCTTTTGAAACAACATACAAGAACAGATTTGGATTTCACTCACTGGTGATCAATAATATCACATTTGCTGACACGTTGACTGTTTTAATTTCTTCTGAGCTGGAGGATAAAACACCTGTCAATACTAGCAGAAAGTCCACAACCCCAGAAGCTGAAGGGGTGGGGCTGCTCAGACGTTATGTTGCCGCCACCTGCTGGTAAGCAGCTTTTGAAGCCCACCCCC
>NW_018127935.1:861533-875760 GCF_001952655.1 Monopterus albus
CTGCCATTCAATCTCACTAACCTCCCCCAGCTCACCCCCTCAAAAGGAACCAACAGTAAAATTTCTCCTGCCTCAGCTTCACTCCAGCCTTTTTACAAATCCCAGAGCTGTTTTTTTAGCCTGTAAAAATATTTCCTTTCACCTTTAAAAAACGTGTCTGCTATGTCCACATAATTCGAGTAGAAATACGGGCCTATGCAACTCTATCATGCACAGAGGTTGAACACAGAGTGGGGTTGCAGATATAAAGGTCAGTAGATGGTGGAGGATATCCGGTTTCAAGTTATGCGGCGTTAATTACTGTATAAAAAAATCTATACGGTGTCTGTCATATCGAGGAGGCCACTGTGCGTGCACAAAGACCATCCTCCATCTCTTTAAGTCACCACACAAACACTGCAGCAGGCCCGAGTGCACGAACAAACAATGAGCGTTCTCAACCATTTATCTTAAATCTGGCATAAGGTGCCTCGGCCACATTACTCTATACACTGTCTGTCCAATGAATGAAATAAATTCTTAGTGCTCTCACTAATGGTCAAATCGAACATTGACCACAGGAGGTAAGTCTAACAAAATTAGTATGCAAAATACCTGCCCTCGCGAGGCCTATAATTTCCTTGCAAATGATTTCTTATTTGAGGATGAAACGAAAAAAAAAGACAATGGCATTTTGAGCGTGCATGCGTGTGCAGCCTCCCAATAGAAGCTGCATTTAAATAACTGAACCCGCGACAGCAGGTGGGATCGGATGAAACAAGGTAAAAATGCAGAGTGGAAAGATCCGACACTCTGCATCTTTGATATTTAGTTGATAGGCTTTGGCACGACGCCCCCGAACAACAAGTGCTCAGAGAAAGTCAGCTGCAAGAAAGCCCCGAGTTTGCTCTCCACCCTGTATTATGTGCAACGGGCAGGCCGGTTGCGGCTGCGGCATGCTGTGACATCTTTTTCATGAGTTAACCTAATTAAACGTGTATCCGCCTTACATTGTTTTGCCCAGACAGACGTTTAACTTTGAAATAAAGGTTTCCATGGAAAGTTAAAAAGCTTTTCACGTCTCAAAGAGCAAAAAGAAAAGAAGAGAAAAAAGTAGTAACAAAACATCTCTACTACTTCCACGACTACTACTTCAACTACTAATAGTAGGCTGCTGCTAATAATAAGAACAAGAATAATCATTTTAACTAACTTAACGCAGCCTGCTTCGTCATCCGTGTGAGCTGCACAGGCCTTTAGACTTCATGCAAGCCTGCAGTTATTCAGACCAAGAGCCCATGAATGTTAATTGCACCGTTTCCGAATCATAAATACTAACATAAATCACAGGACTATACAATATCGTGGTCTACTTTTTTATTTCCCCTACGTGGTCCGCAGGAGTGCATCCCCATCACTATAAATCACATCCATGCAGCTTCCAGGTCCGTTGCAGTGCCCGCGCACTTTCCACAGCTTCATAGTATTAATTTTATTGTACATGAAAATTGAGTTGTACTTCCCATGTTTATTTATGATGTGCAGTTGTGTAACCAATCATGATTTATAACGGACATCGCGGTATATTATACTAAAACCCGGCCTTGCTAATTGTAATTTCTGTAAGAGGTCTGATAAAACGATGTCAGAAAGGTTCCCTGTTATCATTATTATTATGCTATTGAGCTGTAAAATAAAATTCTCATTCTGAAAGCTCAAATTTATTCTTGAGAATTACTGGTTGACTATTTATTTAATATATAAGCACTTGACAAGCAGAGAAAATATGTAATAAGTGTTCAAATGTCTAGACACTGACTGTGATGGAAAACATTTTAATGGGAATCTACACCTTCTGACTTCATTTCTGCAAGTGTTTTGCATCTTAAAAATTACAAACCAATTAATTAAAATCTCTAATGCTTTTTCCATTCACTTCTGTGAATTTTATTCATTTTTTTAAATAGTAAGCACTAATGCCATTTCAGTAGAATTTCAGGATGTTATGTGGAATCACGGTTTATTAATTCTTCATAAAACCAAACTGTTTCTGACATTAATAAAGACAGAAAAAAGATACATAGCTTGTTCATTACTTTTTAAGACAAGACATCTGTGGTTATATTGTAAAACCACTTTACACATTTAAGTCTAGTGTGCAGCAATTCAGAGATTATTTTATTTTCCCAAAAAGAATTAAAAGGTGCCTTTTTGAATCACTTCAAAATGTAAATGTTAAAAATATCTCCAAGACAAACATTTTTTGCATTCTGACTTTTACATTTTGTAGCACAATGATTAGCTTTAGTTCAGTGAAAATACACTGAGATCTTTGTTGTTTTCAGTCCCCTGCACACAACAGCAGTGAGTACAGCAGAGTGGGTGCCTTAGTCCTCCGGTGTACACGTCTCTCTATGTGTCTGTGTCATAACCACCATCAGGGTTTCATATTTCCCTCTTCCCTCATCTATCCCAGCATGGTAGCCTTAATATGCATGTCTCCATACTGACATGCTTTGACTAAATGGCCACATTTGCACATCTTTTTTGCAGCCTATGTCCAATCCCCTCGCTTCGTTAATGCCAGTTAATTTCTTTCTCCAAAATAATACTTTGGCAAATCATTCTTACAAAGTGCCACATCATTTATTGTGAGGACTTCGGTGAACTTCTTTGAAAAATTAATGCCTTTAATTTTAGTTGATGGCAACATCAGTGCAGCTCTGTAAATTGCACTTTAATGAGATTTTGCTACAGGGGATAATCTGCAACTGACATAAAAACATCTTGAAAACATCTGTAGACCTATGATTTCACTCTGTCGATTCTACCCCCTGTAACTCTCAGAGCTGAGGGATGAGTAGAAAAATGGTCACTTGATAAGCAGAACTTTATGATCTAAACTGTTCAAAGTTAAAGTATAAGAAGTAAACTCAAGAGTATGGGTAAACAGAGCAGGAAGCGGAAGAAGGACAGGATCTTCTTCAATAACATGATCGCTACAAGGGACTTACTAGAAACTGAGGATAACGAAAATAATATTTATTACCAGCATGTGTCCACTTCTCCAATTAAAAACATCAGACACAGCAAGTAGCATACAAATAAACTGAAAAACTCTTTTAAAAAATAACAAATTCATATGTCAAGATCTAAATTAAGAAGAAGAACACCCAGCTTTTGTATCAGATGATACAAAACACAAGACAAATTTCACACTTGATCATAAAATACACAGTGCTTCCACCTTTGCAACCAATCCAAATTGAGCCCATCTGAAGTATTTTGGTGTACATTGCCTTTCTTGGGGTGTCTGAGCAAATCCCATGGCCCAGTAACTCCTTCAATGAGACAGATTTGGACACTGCCCAGCAAATGAATAGACCAGATCATCTACAGCTCAAGTTAAGCCAAAGCTCCTCAAATTAAAAGTGACACATTCAATCTCATCAACATATTTTTAAAGTCTTTCTCACCCTGTCCCCTGATCTCTTTACAGCACCATCTTTTTAAAAGGTTGTTTTTGTCTCTTTTTCTCCAGCTTTAAACCTAACAGCTTTTCATTCAGTACTGAGAAGTGTGGCACTAAGAATGTGCAAGGCAGGCTGTGAAGGTTTCAGCACTGTTTTGCAGGTGTGTCCAAAATTTCCACCTGGTCTATATTTTCTTCATTCTTTCCTTATTTCTTTAGCCATGTTTTGTCCGCCTCTTGCTTGTTCTTGCTGTCATGGAAACAATAGCTTTGCCTGAGGTAATTACAGAGCAGACAGCAAACCACAAGGTGGGATGTGGTGAGGAATGCTTGTTCTCATAGTAAATGCAATGCCGGAGTAGAGCTAAGTGATGGAGTCCCACCCGGTCTGATTTGGTCCTGCTTCTTGAAATTCTTGACATCTATTAGCCCATCCTTGTTCAGTCTGTAAATAGCTTAATGTTTTCCATGTGCAACCTCACAGCCTGCATTGAAGGAAGACATGCTTCCATGATGAGAGTTGGTCCCTTCACTTAGTTTCTACTTCTGATAACAAACAATATCTGAGCAAAGAAAAAAAAATATCATGCCTGTTGGAGACTGAGGAGATTTTTTTTTATAGAGCAACATTTCATGTCTGTTTTCACCAACTTATTTTTTCCTTTAGTGCAACACAATTAAAATCAGCTCCAGTGATTGGTGCTGTGGTCAGTGCCAAGTTGGGATCACGCTCCCAGCACAGCCCTTGGTCTTCTGCAGTTTGAGCAGACATTCTTGTCTGGTCGGTGGCCGAGCTGCGCTGTCAGGATGGCAGCACCTGTCAGAGCCTGGCGCATCATGCCAGCATCTCACTATGAGATCTTGAACCCCTCCCCGAAAAAAAATGATGGCCTTGTGCTGCATAAATGTGGTGTCTTGTCACCACAGACACTTCAACTGTGAAAATACAGTACAGTGTGTGTTTGTTTGTCATTACGTTGCCATGTTGTGTGAGCTGGTCTCCCTCTCTGTCTCTCTCCATCTCTCGCATGATTTCCCTGACATGGACTCCCCAGGGGTTAGTCATCTTGGTCATCAGCTCCACTCGCAGGTCAATTATAGCAGCAAGTGGTCTGCCAAACAATGCAGAAAAAAATGTTATAGCCGTGATCCACCTCTGTGCTCGTATCACCAGCACATGACAAGCTCAGCACAGAGAGCTGGCCATAAACAAGCCAAGGAGTGGTGTGAAAAATTTGCTGAAGCGCCTAAAATGGATGAGGGGAATGTGTTTTAAAATTTGAGTAATGGAAACCTGCTATATACTGGATATTTGTATCAGTGTGGCTGTGCAAATATTTAAGTGAGTGAGGCAGACCTTGCTTTTTGAGCTGGTATTCAGTAGGGGAAAAAGTCCTGCCGGGGCAAATTAACTGGAGCGCCTTAACTCAGGCCCCAAAGACTAATGAAGAGGGCCAGAGGATATTTGCAGGGTCATACATAGGAGGTGGCGTTGATGCCGAATAAAAATTGTGCATTAAACAGGATGCCATGGGTGGCTTCAAACTACTGCAGGCCTTGCTTCCAGGGAATCATCACTGAAAGAGGATTATTTTAAATTAAATTTATATCAAGAAATGAGATGATTATTCACAAAAAAAAATCTGCATGCTTAGTAGAGAAACTGCCATCATTTCTCTTACCCCGCAGACCCACAAAGTGAAGAATTTACATATATTTGGGGGCCACAGGACTTTTACCGGCTCCATACACAGGCTGTGAACCCACAGGAAATTTCAATTTGAAGCCACTTAACATTAAATACTATTTCAGTCATCTCCAGCAATGAGGCATTTTGGTTTTAAGTATTGAGAGTGAATCCCAGAATGGCAGTGTCAAACACTGTATACCAGTCAAGTGCAGTGGCCACAAGGCATCACTGTAAACGCTGAGATCCACTGATGTTTTATAGCAGTTCTGGTTACAAAGGGATTCCAGCAGTGTCTCCCACTATGAGGTAAAATGAAATTAATAGCACTGACCATACATTTTCTGCAAAGCCCCATGAGCAATAGTGATTCAGAAACCCGTACAGTTGACAAACAGCATTTTAGGTTTATATCCTTTTCTCTTAATTTCTTTTTCATCTACATACAATCTACTAAATCGCTCCAAGTACAGCTGTATCCTTTGAGCTATACAGTTTAGTTTTCACCATGAATATGCTGCGTAGACATTTTCCAGTGGAGACATTATTCGATTGTTCATCATATTTTGGATCTTTTTTTTTTTTTGCACTGCTGAAAATAAGCTGCAGTTATTGAATCTAACTATCCATTTACTTGATGAATTCTATTCCACCGTGTTGTTGTTTGATAAATAAGAAAATGCATTGATGCTTGTACTATGTGTAGTAATTAAAGTGAAAAATACTGTCACAGTGTAAATCCTTAATTGGACTCCCAGAGAGATATTGAAAATTTGTCTTTAATAATAGGTGATGACTAGTGACAGAAAAACAAAGCATGTTGAAATGTAGCTCTCCAAGTTTAATTAATCACAACGTAGAAAACGACCAATTTCGCATAGCTCATTCAGGAAGTCACTAGGCGCAGGTAATGCACTTTTAATCATCTCACTTCAGCATCTCTGTACAACAGTAAAACAGAGACAAACTCACACACTGTGGAAGAATGATGTTTCTCTTGGTGTTGCAAAATGTTACATTTTAACAAGACACAATTCATAAAGAGTCGATAAGACATTTTTGCTATTTGTTATGCAGCTACAAAACTGTTGACTTGGTCATTTAGGACTGTACCTCTAGTAAAATGTATAAGTGAGCTCATACACTGTGTTCGAAAACATTATTACCTGGGGTCTGTCAAGTCATACTGACCTGACTTTCCACGGCTTTGACAAGTTCTAGCTGTGCACTTGGTAAAACAATTTCACATCAAAGATAAAAGTTTTCTGGTGTTTGTTATTCTCTCATTAACAACCAGCCATCTGTGAAGTGCCACAAACACACCTGCTCCATCATGGGCTTGTAATGGCTTTTCTTAATGTGCATGTGGGTCTCCAACTATCTGAAGGAGAGAAGGCTTTTAAAGACCTGTCGTTCCAGGATGATCAAGCAGACGCGCAAGCACCTTCTATTCCACTGCCATAATTATGGATATTGTAACGCATTCAAATTGATCAATTTAGCAGGCTGTGTCACCAGAGGAGTTATTAAGCCACCTTGTGTTGCTTTCAATGTTCATGATGTGGTGTATTAAAGCGCAGCCAACATGAGAATTTAGAGCTCTGTTTCAGAACAAGAGCTTGTACAGCTTGAGGCAGGAGATGTAAGTATATTTGTTAGTAGAGACATTTTTTTTTACATGGGTTCAGACCAGAATCAACACAATCTTTAGAAGAAAAACTGCCACTATGCTCACATTCTTGTCCTCATTACATGGATCCATCATATGATTAGGAGAAGATGATACCATTACTATAAAATGAGCTATTGTGGAATATCAAAAAGTAAAATTTACTAAAAAATTCTGTGGCGCTGATAAAATGTAAACTTTAAAGAAGTAATGCAGTGGTTAAAAAGGACTTACTTTGAACTCATAGTAATGTTGCCACCTTTGAAACTAAAATGCCTGACAAAACAAGAAGCAGTGAAACACATCAGGTGCAGAGATGAATGAACTCCTGCAAATGAACTTTGGCAAGACCCCTTTGGATCCTTTGAACTTGCTATAGGGTCTGTTTCTGGTCTGTGAAGGGAGGGTGCAGTACTGTGGTCACTCTGTAGCATGGTCATCAGGCTTTGGCCCCTCCACTCATCTCTGCCAATGTATCTGTTTCCAAATGGGACTGACACAAGCTTTAGATGTACCCTGCTGAGGTCGTCTGAAACCAGAGACCCTTGAAGTGGACGTCTGCCTGTGTCCAGTCTGCTCCCAGGAACCCTGTCAGATCCAAGGGCTCCAAATGTGGCCTGCTGCATGAAGACATGCCGTACACAGGTCGGTTGGCTGCGTCCCTGCCCCCGGTGCCTTGGCCATCTACATGCCACCACCACTACTCTACCAAGCTAACCACCAGCAGCCTCTTGCAGACCAGGGATCAGACCACCCTGGGCTGGTCAGCAACCCCTGCTTACACCTGCCATAAAACTTAAAAGCTACAGTCTCATCCCCCAGCTTTGAAGTGTTCAAAGCATAGCTTAGTGACCTTTGGTGTGACTTTTGGTTGCAACACATGTTTTGCACCCATGTATGAATGCAGGCCTCTCAGTGGACAAGGTGGGATTGTTTACCTACATGTGTGAAACGTAAGGGCCAATGCATGGCAACCATGCATGGAGCCTCTATTCCCACATGGAAAGCTACCAGTGGTGGGAAACGGACATAAGTCCAACCTGACACTGCTTTGAGCTATCATTTACAGCTACCATGTGTTCAGCATCTTTTTGCCCTTGTACTGTTCATTGTGGAAAGTTTCTTTAAGATATGGTTAGACCCACTGGTTTGTGTTATATGGCATAAGGGAAAACTGACCAAATACATTATGAAGTATATTTTGTAGTTAGTACCTGAAGCACCAAGTATGAAACAGATTATTTTTCAGTCTGATATTTATTGTTTTAAACAATAGTTTCACCAGTTTTATGGTGCTTTTTAAAAACATGTTTATGTTTATGTTTGCACATGATGAAACATTCAAATCTTTTATTTCACTAGAAGCAGCAATACCTCAGCTATAACAAGTGTAAGCAGTAAAAGCCCTGTGCTGAAAATGTTACTTAAATAAAAGCATTTGAGCATTAGCTATAATATTTCCTCTAAATTTCAAACATAGTCATTACAAAAAATGGCACCTGAGAACTTTGATTTGAATTTTACTTTGGTGAGAATAAAAAGGACCTTGTGAAAAACATCATCAGTATAAGGTGTTAAAAATAGTAACCAAAAATATTTGTATATTATGTCAAAACATTTCAAATGATACCCACCACTACTTTATACTGAGGTACTGTAGATGTACGTTAATTATTTAGTGCGATTTTATTTCTACATTACTTTGATTGATGGGATGATATTATACTTGTAACTTGACATACAGTACATGCACAAAGTTACCAATTTCTAAATGACCTTAAAACCAAAGATGCTAATAAAATAGCATTTGTAATGCATCACTAAACTACCTGACAGTGTATAAAGTAGCAGCAGCGCCACCTGGATCAGATGCAATATTAAAATAATCCTTACACAAACATAAAAGAATAATAAATATAAAACTTTGAACAGAACCATGCTGTCAATCGAGTAATTTTTCCTTCACAGCAGCACAAAGCTACAAATGCATCTGAACTAAACATATTGTGCAGCATTGTTTGCTTTTCATAATATATGGGTGTTGTTTTTTTGAGTCCAAGCTAGCGTGATGAGTTATTGGTGTTTGCAAGCATGTTAAACTTATACACATTATGACTATAATCATGTTTACTGTGCATATGTCAAGGATTATATTTTACACTCTGATATCATCGCAACATTCAATGTATATTATAAATAGCTTGCCATTTTACAAGACATTAAATATTTGACAGAACAGTAAGCTCATAATTACACACGACCATGGCTGTGTATAAATGTCAAACAAAGCAGGATGATATATAGCCGAGCACAGGGTTTACATGCTTCACATGCTAGTGTCTGACCAGCAAGGCTCGAGATGATGTAATTATAACACAAGAGGGGATATGACTGCGTGCACCATCACAGTATGCACACAGAGTCAAAATAGCATACACTTGAGTCTGGATTAACCTGGCAGCAAAACACTGGGTCCCCTTTATTTACACCATGTGTGCAAGTCCTGCTGACTGTGCCAGGCAGCGATGCGTTCTGATTATGCTATCCTATTTCCTATCCACCAATCAGAAACCTGGCTGTTTTGTCAGTGCTGTCCCTGCACGGTGGAGCCAGAGGAGCTGGCCCTTTGCTAACTATAGACTGAGAAATCCCGAGCTTGTTTCTTTTGGCCCGAGGGCAGCTGTGTGGCCCACACAAATGTTGATGAGGATGAAACAGGCCGACTGCATGGCATCTGCACTGTGACCTATGGGATGCCCCTTCAAAGAGGATTCACAGGTTGTGTGATTTTCTCAAAGGATTGCAGTCCTATGGCACTATGTTAAACCAGCATTTATTCTCTTGGGATTGCTGTGTTTTATAATAGGTACTGACATGGATTGTGCAGTGGTCTGTGTTGCTTGCACAAAGGAGAAAATTGCATTGATCCAAAGTCACTCCCATCCCTTTACTTGTGTTTTCAAGCATTCCCCCACTTTGGATCAGTCATTCCAGTAACCATTCTTGGATCCCAAGTCCTAAAAAGTAGCAACCATTTTAACATATTGTTTGGAAAAAATGTTGCAAGACTGGAAATCAGAACAACACATAGGAATGCCTGGACATGGGCGCACATATATGCAGCGCATAAGACAGCAATGCCACAACACCAGCATTAAAACAGTATGAGGCAGAAGCTGTCAAGTGTGGCTGTCAACACCTCTATTTCAGCAGACATGACATGCCCTTTAGACCTTGATGGGTATAAATCAGGAGGCCATTTTGAAACAACAGGGTCATATTTAATTCTTCCTTGAAAGTATGTGTCCACATAAACCCAGCAACTCGATCCGCATGGGACACCCCTCAGGGCACATCAGCTTCCAGTCACCACCTCTGCCAGGAAATAGATTTAATATCTAATTCTTTCAATTGTATCCAATAACACCTCAGTACTGTTAATTAGAATGGTCAGCCTTTAGACTAATTTTAGCAAATTTTGATAAATTTGAGGAATTGTTTTTTTTTTTTTTTTTTGTATTTGAACATTTATATATAGAAATTTAGGTTATGAGGGAAAAAGTAAAGGGATGAAGGAAACATCTATTTCCTGATTATTAAATATAAGGAAACCCAATTTAAGTGGGTGGTTCCGTCCTTAGTTAGCGAGGGAAATCAAGCACAACAACAATACTTCCGTTCTTTCTCTAAATCTAACCCTTTTTCAGAAATTTCTAGCCCTTTCATTTCTTTCACTCCAGTGGAACTCCACGGAGAGCCTTTGTACTCCGCAGATCAGGCTGTGTCCACTACTCCCACTCTTTTCAATAGAGAGTAAGAGGACTGCTAAGGGCTGGAACGACAGTGTTACCCATGCAGGCAGAACATCCCTCTCTTTTTGTGCAGTGGATTGGTGAGGGGGCAGTGGGAAGGAGTGGTCAGTCTGCTCCGGGACAATAGAGGGCTGGGCAGCTGCCTTGGCACAACAAAGGGACTAGC
Organism: Monopterus albus; assembly: GCF_001952655.1. Classification (NCBI taxonomy): domain Eukaryota; kingdom Metazoa; phylum Chordata; class Actinopteri; order Synbranchiformes; family Synbranchidae; genus Monopterus; species Monopterus albus. The sequence continues at coordinate 872,319 of NW_018127935.1, forward strand.
CTCCTGTTAGTCCTGTTTACTTTAGTGTTGTTTCTATGCGGCCTGTGTGTCAGGATGCGTGAAAGGGTGTATGATGAAAATGTGCATAGGCATTACGATTAAGACATTTCAGCCATCGGCTTCAAGGGGCCTGCGGGTTTATTATAGGCCAAGATAAGTGAACTAAGCAATGCTGCTGCAAGATGTTTAGCATGACTATTTCCACTTCCGGTGTGCTTTGTAAACAATACTGTTTGCGGAAACAAAATAGACCAGAAAAAGAATGCACCTCTGTGTTTAGCGCAGTCAGTGCTGTTCTCATGTGAGACTGGATGTCTTTGTCTGAAAATGTTGTGCCCTTACGGCCTATTTCATCTCATGGGTGAGTGCTCAGTTTTATCATTAACTGTTGCTAATAGTCTGTTTAATTTGCAATGCAAACATGCAAAAATAAATGCAAAACCAAAAAACTTTGGCGCAAAGAGCTTTTAACGCCACTTTCAGAGAGCCGGGCTGCAGAAAACGAGGGTCTCCAAAACGTTGCCAACACTTACAAGTCAACATCGTCCATCTTTTCTTTACGCACAACGCCTGCTCGAGTCGAGCCTTTGATCCCTTTGAATCCCCCCTTTTTCCTACGCCAGATCTGTTATGCGCTAAAATTCTTTGGTTTTCCATAGAAACGTGTCCTTTCCGTGGGGATATTGATGTTTTTTTCTTCACAGGGGTTATGATATGGTGAATCAGAATTTCAAAGCCGAGGACAATACTTGCATTCATGCTTGTTTTTTTTGTGCCTTTGTTGTGCATTGTCTCGTTGTTCAAATCCTCATTTCTTAAATGAATCCAAATATTTATTCTGTGAGTGTCTGAGCTCCAGTCACTTCTGATGCTTTTCAACTATTTCTAAGTCTTTTCTGGAGCAGCAGATTGCAACACCAAGACGATCCAGTGTGGAAGCAAAGATATGTTTCTCTTTACTCTCTCACACACATTTCAATTCATGCACCTTGTGATGTGGGCACATCTTTTAATGGCAAAGTTTCTGAATGTATTAGTAAGTCGCAAAATCTCTCTCACAGACGCACGTCTCCCTGAGATGTTCCTTTTGCTGGACCAGCACCCCCCGAGCAGACATGGATCACAGATGCTTAGTGGAAGAAGAGAACCCGACTTGGCCACAGCTAAAAGCCTCAGATTCCTCCAGTTGAGGTATTAAATCGACACCCAGGCCTTTCTCAGCCTCTCCTCCCCTCTCCTTTCTGTGAGCTGACATGTCTGATAGACCACGCTCTCTCTCGCTGCTTTGTCACCCTGTCATCTCAACAATGTGCATCTTCGGGACACCAATTTTAGAGGCCTTTGATCTGCAGACCGAAAGGAACAAAGTTATGGAGAGAGGATGATAGAGGAGGACTGTCTTCTTCCCCCCCAGTCCCAGTTTGTAAAAACAGACACTGCATATCAATACATTTCATACAGACAAAAAAAAAAATCAAGATTTGCAACAACTCCACAACTGATCATTCTCATGAACATAACTATAATGCTGCCACAATTTACTTAGGTTTTCATAATAATAATAATAGGTGTCCTGCAAGCTAAATTCATTCATTTCTTCATGCAATTACTGCATGAGCAAAGAAATGTGTCACCAGAGCAGAAGGTAATATGTTTACAGTAAACTAAACACATTCTGACAACTACATCTGGTGTTCCCATGTCTTCATCTATTTAAGGAGGTATAATAGACTATAGTCTGCAATTATTGTGCAAATGCATAAATATAGTGAAAGTATTACTGAGAATGTGTGGCAGTAACTCAAGTTGCAGTCTTTCTGTAGGCTCAGTGATAAGGTTGAAATACTTTCCCTTTGTCCCCTTCAGGCCACCAGAGCCTACACTTCAAATCAGCCTTACACCTGAATTATGCCATCCTGTAAGCCAGGCCAGAGCTTTAACATTTGGCAATCAAATGAAAATGTTCTCACTGTGATCTTCACCTCAGAGCGACACTACCAAAGATACAGAAGTGAATAGTGTAACGGGTGCAGCAGCTGCTCTTGGAGGTAACACTCATACCTCTGAAATGTGCTGAAGGCTGCCTTACAGCTCCAGTTGTGTGTGCATTAGTAACAGTTTATTGGTGCCAAAATATTCCAGATTCACCTTTTGAGGGCAGCAAATCAATGACAGAAATACAAGTGAAGGAGCAGATCATACCATTTGATGCTTATGCATTTGGCTGTGCAGCTCCTCTGAGGTCAGTGGACTAAGGGTTAGGATATTTAGACCAGTGCATTTCTTTAAAGATGGAAAAACTGTTGTTATATTGTTTAATGACACTTTTCCAGGTGTTTTCCCCTTTGGACTGCTGTACAAATGATTGTGTGGAGTATCAGGGACTGTATTTCCACAGGTTTATTTAATGTTGATGCCCTTTAAAAAGAGACTATTCCCAAATCCACATTACTTCTGAAAAAATCAGTTTGTAGCTGGAGCCTTTGTTTTTACGTGCACCTATGTCATCTGGCTGTTCATCTTCAATCTTCAGCTGGAAGAGCCTCATTTTTGTGGCGCACTCCAAATATCACAAAACATTAGATTGTTTATATATGCATGTATGAGTAGCATTACAAAAATAAATGCTGACAGTAAAAACAGCAACATTTCCACTGCCCAACAGAGTATTTATCATCTATAGTGTGATTTTTATGACGACGACAAAGCTCTGCTGTCTCTGTTTCCCGTGTCATCTTCCACGCTGCCACTCATGATAAATGAACACATTTCTGCTCTCCTATAGACGGAGCCACGCCATCGTGCCCCCACCCCCCGTCATAAACAGCAGTCGTTTACTGGCTCCGTTAGTGTTTCTATCGCTCCCAAGCAACTTTCCCGCAGTTTACTGTGAGAGCTGAGAGGGACTGCGACCAGGCAGAGCGCAGAAATAAAGTTGCAGTGAAAACCACAACTCCAGTGTTGCAACGCGTTAAAAGGCTGAAGGAGGCTCAGACCCACCATGTTGTTCGAAGCTGAATGTCGTTGGGCAGCTGTCAAAACAACTCCTTTAGTGATGCTGCACACATAGCCTGCCGAGGTGGATTTCTCTTTTGGGTTGATTTACTGGCGCGTTTAGCTAAGCTGTTAACATGACCCACACGGTTTATTCGAATTCTAGCGTCTAAGATCAGCCAGTAAAATTCAAAACATCTAGTCTACATTGGTTTGGCATCGGGATGCCTGACAGACCTTAGATCACTTAAAACAAGTTAGAGATGTTTTCTGATGCTGATGAAAAAAAAAGAGCGATAAGAATTGTGCATAAGATGGGGTATAGGGATCACACCAATGGAGCTTTCATACAGTCTAAATTGTTAAAAATTTTTGATTTAGTGGGATATAAGACTGCTGTGTTTATGTATAAAGCCAGGAACAATTTATTACCTGGTGGAATTCAAAA
>NW_018127935.1:876132-884069 GCF_001952655.1 Monopterus albus
ATATCAACTGTCTTTACATGCTTGAAAGAATAAATCAAATCAAAATCAAAATCAAAATATGTCTTTTACATTTTCAAATATTTAAACACATATCTATTGCACCTTTAAAGTGAACTTTAACAGAGAACACTTCATTCATAAAGATGTTTGGGGAAAATGTACATGATTTAATATTTTGATATAGCCCAATAATTTTAGGGCGATAGATAGATAGATAGACAGACAGACAGACAGACAGACATATTATAAATATGCCAGTTAGAGGGGGGACAAATGAAAGGAAAGCCCAACATAACGTGTCTCAGTAAAGTGTTGGGCCACCAGAACAAAGTCAATGCTTCTTGTCATTGATTCCACAAGTCTCTGGACTCTACTGGAGGGATGAACATTCTTCCAAAAGACAATCCCTCATTCGGTGCTTTATGATGGTGGGGAGATGCTCCAAAATCTCCCATAGGTGTTCAACTGGGTTGAAATCTGGTGACTGGAAGGCCACAGTATATGATTCATATCATTTTCATAGTCATTAAAGCATTCAGTGACCCCTCGCGTCCTTTGAATGGGGGCACTGTCATCCTGGAAGAGACCAGTCATTTATTCAGGCTTTTCTTTAATTTGTCCCCCTGTATGTAAGACCCTGTTTGTTTACAGTCAGCTTTGACAGAGACCTGGAGGGATCCCTGTTCGGAGAGCTGCACTGGCCCATGTGAACATCCAACAGAGATGTAGGTAGACCTGAATGAATGGTAACAAGTATCTCTCATGCAGTATGAAGCACTGTGCCTAAAAACTTCACGGGGGTCCTTCACTACATTTGTTTACAGCGCACAAAAGCGAGAATTTCATCACCTATGATACTACTACCACCTAGTCAAACACTTGTAATACATTTAGTTTTAACCATTGTCAGGTCTGTGAACATTAAACTGCAGTGTCTCTCTTTTTATTCACGAGCCAGATTTTTTTTCTATGCCAGTGCTGCCTGTGCGCAGATCACCCAAAAAGTTTACAAACACCTATGCGCCATTGACGTGCTCTCCACTCCGTCTGACTGAGAACATCCATCTGCTCAATAGGACGTGTCACGGCAGTGCATGTCCTCTCACAAAAGACAATTGTGATTTAGACAAACATTAGGGGAAAACATAAAGGCAAAGGTCAAGTCCTCTTTCAGTTCAAGTGTGCTCCGATTCACCTACAACACAACGGGGGCAAAGAGTTGCAGCTACCGCCGTTTCTAAAGGGGATGTCATTACCCGCCTTGTGATGGAGGAGGTGCTGGTTCTCTACCTGATTCACATGAAAATAAGAGGAAGAGCATTCTCCACAAATCAGCAGCAGATTGTTCGGGCTCCTTAAGGATACCCCCGCACACGCCTCACTCCTCGCCAGCACACACAGAAAGACAGGAAGTGAGACAAAGTGCAGCTTGAATTTGGACATATAATAAACATGTCCGCAAAACAATGTGCATTTTCCACAATTTAGAAATTGGGTCGTGCGTGTTTCTGTTTTAATATTGCGAGTTCAATTATTCCTAGAATAGAAGGATTAGAAGAATAAGTAGTGTTAATTGCGCGCCAGGTATAACGATCAGGTCTAATCCTTCTTCCCCCCTCTTTGTATTGAGTTTTTGTGGGCTTAATGAGTGGCAGGTAGGGCTGCTTCCTGCTTTCTCACATGTTCAAATAGGCCTCTCACTGCTTGCAGTCTTGGACCCTGGCTGTGTACAGGAAACAATTGATTTTGAGCATAAAGTTAATTATGCTTAGAAATTAGACAGCCTTAACGTTGGGTGAGGACTCAGAGGTTGATTTCCTGACAGCTCTTAACACACTCTCACACATCATTCAAGCATGTGCGTTTTTTTTTTAATATATAGACTGTGCAATAATGGGAGGAAAACGACACTTACCTTGTCTGCTCCTGCACTGATTGTGCTTATTTTACCCTGTATATCCCTTAAAATAAGGATTACTTGTAGTAATTTTATCCAGCCTTAATGGTGAATTTGGAGAAATAAGTGGACAAAACCCCTTTGGGCTTGGTTCTGCTTTGCTCTGAGCAGTTTCCTAGGCTACACAAATCAGTATTATGAAGATAGCCTAAGCTCAAAGAATGTCACAGTGGTCGGCTTATTATTGAAACCAAGGAGAAAAAAACCTTATTGAAACTTTTTTCTTTTGATGAATTAACTCATGGCCAAGGAGGATAAGCCTCGCATCGCGTCTTCTACACTGAAGTAGGAATTAAAAAGTCCCGCTTTGTCTCTCTCTGGACAGAATAAAGTGCCTTTATCTCATTTTATTATATTTCATTTTTGTCTTTCAGACACTCGAAAATAGGACTTTATTTTAAAAATGTACCCAGAATTATTGCGTAAAGTGTATTATTCTCATTATTATTATTAATAATATTATTATTATTATACTGAAGTGACCGTGGTAGGATGGTTCTCACGGACAGATGAAGACCCACCGACCTCTCAGAGAGGGACTTTATCCTACATATGGTTTACTCGTCAAGCTGAAATTGCCTGCCGCTGAAAGGGGTTTCTCTAATTCTATTACCGGACGTGGGCTCGCTTTGTTTCAATACTGTCGTATCAAAATGACTGACAAAGTAATAAACGCGTCATGCTGCTGCATCTGATTGTGCCGCGGCATTTGCATTGGATATTGAGGAGAATATGACAACCTTGACACACTGGGGATTTGCTTTGTCAAATAAACATGTCTCCAAGGATTTATATTGTTGCCATGATAATAATGAACAAGGCTGAATGTCCAAGTAAGTTTGTGTATGGTTTTGGTCAGCGTATTGTGTGCGGATGTGGAGGTTTAACTGGTCTAGGAACTAGAAAAAAAAAGAAAGAGCGAATTCTCAGATTCTTTACCATAATCCAAAATACTACCTGCATACTGGCGACACTCTTCCATAATTAATATCGCCTCCTCCCTCCCTACACCTCCTCTTCCCCTTTCTCTCGTTCTTCATTTCCCAAGCTCAGTCCTCCAAGTGCCTCTTGACGTTGTAGTGGCCACAGAAGCTGCGTGCACTGCAAAAAATATCCACTTTTATAAGTCATGCGCCACAGAGTTGAAAATCTATAATCCAAATGTTTTAATAAAGTGAATCTAATATGCTAATGGACGGTGTTTTGCTTTGAAATGTCTCTTTAGCTAAAAAAAAAAAAAAAAAAAGAGATTACATTTAAAACTACTTTAAAATATATAGCCCTATATTTTTTAAATGCCGTTGTTAGTGGTGGATTCGCTGCAGTGTAATGTTGCTGGGAAGCTTGCAGAAAATGTACACTTTTTATAATAATCTCAGTAACATTTAATGCTTTTTATACAGGCTGCTGGCGTTATAGATGGAGGTCATTTATATCCCACGGCGTGCCCACCTACGGCAGGTGATCCTGATGTCGTAACGTGTCAGCGGTGGCCTGACATAAGTATAATAATAGTTAATAGAGCGTGATAGACAGAGCGGTATTAAACCTAACAAAGATGTGTCAAAAGCAAAAGTCTATGTCTTCATTAGCTTGATCTCCAAGGACCGTCAAACATTTCATTAGTTTGTAATTTATGAATGTTTGACAAATATTAAAGAGTATGTAAATACGACAGGGATAATGTCTTTCCTGCGGGAGATGGCGAAATGACCCAAAGTCTTCGATACTGCTAGACTGATCACATGCATTATGTTTCTTCTCAAACTGTGCATTTGCTTGTCTATTTGGAACATATTTCCCATCTGACGTGTGAAATAGTGCAGATAAACCAATGATTCATAATGCTGGTAGCATTTGCATTTCCTAATACTCTGTGTTATTTTGATATATGATGATATACTGTCTCTTTCATCGAGTGGAAAAACGCACTTTTGCCATTATGGCTTTGGCTAAATCAGTAGGAGGGTTTTTGTCCTAAAACGGTCCATTTCCTTGTTTGTGAACCACTTCCAGTGCAGAGCAGTAAAATCGTTATTTTATTTTTATTTCAACAGCACTGTCTACCTCAACTTTTTTAAGTTGGAATCGTTTTGTGTATTGGGGATATGTCCTGAAAACTTGGGGGCAGAAGGCCCATGGAGCCTTGGATTTTGTGTTATTTTCTACAGATCCTAACGCACCTGTGCGCAATGACTGCTGCCAGACATTAGTGTCACTAAACATTAATCTGAGATCACACAGAGGTGAGCTTAAAATGATAAATTCAGATTCTGGTAAATTACTCTGCGTCAGCTTGACTTATTCGCCAAAGGCCAAATCCTCAGGTTCAGAATAATTGATGGCCCATTTTTATGGATCACAAGTCTGAGAACACGTAGTCAAATACAAGAAAGTATAAAGCTGAACTCTTAATATTTTCATTTATATTGTTTTGAAATTGTTAGTTTATTGTTAGATTTAAAAAAAAATTAGTCGGTTGTACGCCTGCATAAATGAGAGTGCACCATCACATTAATTTACTATATATATATATATGCACACACACACGATCCCCATATTTTTCTCCCTCTTCAAACGCACACGCGCGTCTGCACAGTGCCTGAATAGACTACAACAATATTTAGATGTTTGCCCAAGTTACAGCAACAAGTTCCTGTGCATTTGAAATTAGTTGCATTATTAAAAGAAGCCATCATAGCTCTCGCTAACTAGGTTCAGACTGCGAGATCAATTAAGAGAAGGAGATCCGAGATCAAAAGCGGGTCGCTGATTCATTCATGCAGCTGCATTGAGACCAAGGCCAACAGGCGTATCATACACTGAAAGGAAGCTGCTATTCAGAGTGCAGGTGTGAAGTATGTGGCACATTCTGCCATATAATGTGGAGGTTGTTTGACATCTGTGTTCGGGCCTATAGGCTGCTGGGAGGCTGATTCGCATTGGAGGGAGCCCGCTCCTCTATGAAAGTAAAACGACTTGGTTTCCTAAAACCTGTGGATGACGGTAATCCTAAAATCTGAGGGGCAGGGTGGAGGTGCAGAGATGGAGGAGAGGAGCGGTCTTTAAGGTCTTACTGGCACTTTTTGTAAGATGGTGAAGTTTGCCGGCGACATAAAATCTACCGCAGGGGCACAGCTTTAAATCTGCCTTAACTCTGCTTGCTGACATATACTAGGCCTGTGCAGAATTCACTAAATCTAAATCTAAAGGTTGACATTGATCTTTACGACGGAAGCTTGTGGTTGTCTGTAGCCTGCACCATAGTACATGGTCTTGTAAATCCCCTCGGAAACTAACCATGGATGTTACCAGAATAAACTATTTGGTATTCATGGCGAGCTTTATGGTTGCGGTTAACCTGTGAGTGTGCATGTTGCCTTCTGAGCTCACTTGTGCGCACTCAAAGTATCAAGTAGTCTAATTCTCCTTTATGAAGTAAAGAAAAAATCTATAATATTTAAATATAAAATTGTCAAGCTCTGAGATTTCTTTAACTTTGTGGCTATTCACGTATCTAAAGATGCATTTGTTAATGTATTTACCATAATATGTCCATGCATCTATTCTTTGCCACCAGTTTCCTGGGTGGTGTCAGCTCTATTAAAACAGCTCTGCCCTGCTCTTCCGGCCTGTTTCTGGTGGCTCTGTTGCACCTGTCTTGTCTGTCTTTCTCTTTTTTTCCATGCCAATTTCGGCCACTTCATGGCTTTTACTCCCAGACTGCTAATCCCCCTATTAAAAGGGCTTTGTTCAATAATGCCGGACAGTTTCCGGAAGTAGGATTACTGCCTCCATTATTTTACAAAGAAATTATATTTTGCACTCAAATGAGCCTTCGGATGCAGCGGTAGTGGTGAGAGGGTCTTGCAAGAAAAGAAGTGGATTCATTTTCTTTTCGTTGCGCTTTCAAAGTTCTAAAGCTCCTTTCTTTTTTAGCATATTTTATAATTAATGTGAGAAGACCGAGTATTTCCTGTGGAATTGCACAGCCGCCATCGGTTTCCTGTTTTGCTTGTTGGAGTGAACTGGCGGTCTTGCAGTGCAGGCTGTCTCCTCCTTCTCTTTCTCTCTTTTACATGCACCCCCCGCCCTGCATGCACGCGCGTACGCACACAACCACAAAACGCACGTACACACCTGTTCTTGATTCTTGACCCCATAACAGATCAGAGGTTGTCACTCAGCTGAAGGTGGGAAGCCCCGATGAGTGAACCCAACGGGATCGGTTGTTAAATATCCTCTCTTACAGCTCCAACCGACTTTGGTAGTGTCCGCACCCCGGGAATTTAACTTTTGCAATAAAAGCAAACAGTCGCCATAATTTATCTCTGATGTGGTGCAAGCACGCCTGTTCATCCAGCACTTTATGCAAAGTCACTGGTTCCAAAGTACTTTTCGACCAAACCTTCCAAACCCCCAGTCCTCCTACACCCGCTCACTTTCTGGCTGAAGATGTTTATATTCGGTCAAAGTCATAAATTATTACGCGTAAAGGTCACCTAACCGCTGCACAGCAGACGTGGATAGTTCTGCACTTTTCTTTTTGTATTTCTCAAATTAATCCAGGGCCATTTTTCTTGTATTTCTTCCTGCAAGACCAAATTCATACATCCTGAAAAACACACACACACACACACACACATAGCCTTTGCCATATCTAATTGACACATGGACCTTATGTTTTTACTCTTTCTCGCCTCTTTTTCTAATAAAACATGCCTTTAAATGTTGCATATCCTTCACTTTCAGCGCTGAATGGAAAATGTTTTTACGCGACTCAGTTAGTTCTTGTCCATTTGACGACTGGAACTAAAAGCTTTAGACGACCCAATAGAGAGGAGCCCAACAAATCGGAGACAAAAAGCTTTCCGTGTCATCAACGTTGTTCAGACGACCTAAAAGAATCCCTCTGATATTAATTTCCACTTCAAAGACTCCTGCTTTGAATTGAGATCCAGCTACCTTGTTTTTTTTTTGTGTTTTGTCTTTCTTCCTTTCTTTTCCCTATACGCACAAGAGCTGGTGCCACAAGAGGAAACTTCTTCTTCTATTTGGATGCTTTAGTGTTTATTCTTGGCTTTCACTCTGGTCTCTAACTGTCATGCACTTAACCTCGCTCGTGGTTCTGTCGTTCTTCCTTAGTTAAGCCCAGTGTAAAAGTTACTCCTGACCCAGTACAGCAGTGCGCTTCAGAATTTTTTTTGGTTAGCTGCATCTATCTTTTCCTCTTCAAACAAATTTTATAGATTTTATTTTTGTTTTATAGTACTGACAAAGTTTCCTGCAAATGCTCTTCCAAGCTGAAATAATTCATTTCGACCTCTACTATTGAAATGCGCACTTATCATTATGGGCAGAGTGTAAAATATGATTAGTGTTAAACGTATCCATTGGGAAGTTTGGCCCTCTTGCAGTGTAAGTCTATTATGGTGTGGGACAACTGCGTTTTCTCGGCTTCTCCTTTGATTGTCGTAAAGTAGGCCTGCAGCAAAAGAATATATTTTTCCTTCTTTATTCCGCCCTAGTCTGCAGTATAAAGGACATAGATGACCGTTTCCTACCCCATGGGAAGCAAATATTACATTCTTTAGAGCGGGCTTTTGGGTCCACCGACTTGGCCCCATATCATTTGAGTTTGACTTGGCTATCGCTATAGAAATCTTAATTCACCATGAGGATTCACCGTCGTGAAAAAAATGGCTCTTTGTACGAAACTTTCTTTGAAGTCTGGATCAGAATATTGTAGCCTTTCATCAAGCTCTGCCCACGTCTGCGTCAAACCGCAGCTCAGCTGAGAAAGTAAGACATAACCCAAGAGGAGCGCAGTTGCAAGTCCACCATTTTACCGGGAAGCACTGTGGAAGATGGAGCATTGAAACCTTTTCGTTACATTTTATTTCTTTGTATTGTAGCAGCTCTAACCTGAATCTGAAAAGCAGACGTGGACATGTTTTTACTGAAGCTTGCAAGTGTGTGA
>NW_018127935.1:884126-904599 GCF_001952655.1 Monopterus albus
CCCCCCCCCCCCCAAAAGGAAATACTGTTCATAAAGACATAAGAAGGGACATAAAAGTTTTGTAACCCCCACCTCCCACCGCAGAAATAACTTTAAAGATGTTTCATTTTCATACACCCGAATAGTTCAACAGAGCTTTTTACTTTTCTCATACAATATTTATTCAAAATACTCACAAGGCAATTCGGTACGTGCCAGTCGATGTCAAAAGTATTGACGACAATGATACAAAATCACAAAATGTTCACTTTGATAAAACATTTATAAATTCACGCTTGTATAGCAAATACTGCAGGCGTATGAAACAGTTCAATTATTGACCTTATGCACAAATGGGAAAAAAATAGTGTAAACATAAAATGTTTGTAGAAATCACGGCAGAAATCAGTAAGAAGCTGCGCTGAGACAGATCCTTCCAAAAACTAACAACATGAGCACAACCGAAGTTACAAAATTTACAAATGTACATTTTTCCCCTAATTGAAACATGCACTTTGGTTCGGTCATAGAAAATCCTTCAATATCTTATTGAAAAATAAATAAAAACATATTGAAATCAAAACTTGAATTTACAAAATCATTTTACATCAACATGCCTAACCTACAATGATGTACCACACAGGCAAACGGATTTACAGGACTCTCCACAAGTGGACCAATGGGCCGTGAGGGCGTGTAGGCACTGAGCCAATTCTGAGGTTTGAAAATATATTCTTTTATTGTGTCTGGAAATTCGCAAGTCTTTAAGGTTTACAAGTTTTCTTTCCAGTGTGGTTCAAACGCGTCTCTTGGCTCTGGTGTCTGTTTGGAGACCCATCCCCAAAAAGAAAAGGGGGGGGGCAGTGGGCCTTTCACAGGCATATAGGCACCAAAGCCAAACCATTTTAATAGTTAAGCTTCTGAAAATATGTTCTGTCTCTTCTGGCACTGCGTTTGAGTCCAAACGGGTTAAAACGCGTCCCTTCTTTCTGGGTTTCTGTAAGGAGGCTCGTCTACGGGGTCGGGCGTGGAAGGCCCGCTGGGTGGTGTTTGGGCACCGCTCGCACCTGAACTGTGGCACACGTACCATTCACTTAAATTCGCTGACTGGGAAGCCCCCACCGGCTCCGACAGCACCGAGGATCCCCCTGGCTCCCGACCCAAGTCTGAGGAGGGGGAGACCAGAGATGGTGTGGACGACTCGTAGCCTGAACTGGGCGGGGGGGACTTGCAGTGCACTTTCATGTGTTTCCTCAGGGAGCTGGGGTGTGTGTAGGACTTATCGCAGCCTCTCACTTTGCAGTTGTAGGGCTTATCGCTGGTGTGGACATGGGAGTGCTTTTTCCGGTCACTGCTGTTGGCGAAGCGTCTGTCGCAGCCGTCAAACTCACATTTGAAAGGCTTCTCACCTGTTAACAGTGATGTTTACACAATAACATAGAAATCAATAAATAAAAGATTCCAAATCATTTGATGTTCATCAGGTTTTTCTTAATTCTTCTGTGGATTTATTTTATGAAAACATCCCCTCACATTTCTAGTAGCTTGATTGAGACAGATCTGTAATGTTTTAAACATACTAACAATGTGTGCAGAGGACAAAGTGGCATTAAGTGTTTAAACTAATCTATGCAACAAGTATCTGTTGTGTTATTGTGCTATTTTTTCAAATTAGTGTTCACAGAAAACACACCTTGCTATTGAACATGCCTGCACTATTAAAAGTTTGCCTTCTTGGACAGTGATGGTTCATTGTGGTGTAAACAGGATGCCCCCCCCCCCCCCTCCCCCCCGACCTGGGTCTATACCTGGCGTCTGCATGCATCAAGGCATATGTCAAAACAGAAAAGCTATGATCACAGGCATAGCAGGCCTAAAATCAACTGAAAACAATGATATATGAAACTGTTACTACAGCCAGGCTTCACCTACTGGGTGACAAGGCAGCCTATCTGCTGTCTGAACCTGTCTGTTGGAGATTCGGTCTAATTTTGCGTCTTAATAACAAGTATTTCTACCTGATTATGACAAGGCAAAAAAAAAAGACAATCTGAATAAATTACACGGAAATCATCCACTGCTGATTTTTCTCCTCCGATTAAAGCTTTTGAGAATATGTAATTGCCTCTGTCTAATTACACTTGCGGGATGAATATCAATTTGACCTTCAGCTGTTGGGTTGAGAGAGCCAATCAAGGATATTAGTGTAGTACAAGAAACCGTAGAGGACCAGACCCCAGGGGCAACCCCAGTCATAACCACACTTTCAGTTAGGTTTTAAACATGATACCAAAGACCAGGCCCCTTGGGAGTCAAAACACAGAAATAATTTAACAGATTTGTACTTAGGTAATGTCAGCAAATTATATGAATAATACATAGGAAGCAGAAATGAAGCAGAGGGGGAGTGCCGTTCAGACACCGACCTGTATTAATTTACAAGTCTGACTCGACACATTGAGGCCTTTTCCATCCCTAGCTCCACAGCGCGTCACTTGGCCACAGAGGAAAGCAGCAACGTTGTAGTTATACATTAGCGCAACTTAAATCAGAGCTGCTTCTAGTTGAATTGCGCACACGCCAGTCATTAGACGTAGCTCCACCAACCTGTTGGTGAATTATTTTAACCGTATGCACTTGTCAACTTGTTGCTTTGGTCACGGCTATACAATACTTATCAACCCAAAAACGTTCTTTCTATTTCACCATGAATAATGTTAGATTTTCTTTTGTAAATAAAATAAAACTACTCCTTTAAAATATAATAATGACTCCAATCAATTATTATAATATTAATAATAATTATTGCTATTATTAAAACATCATCAGCACATCATAATATCAGTTACTGAATGTGAAAATGCACCTTCCCCTGTCAAACACTATAATCTGCTTGAACAAGACCCGACGTGTGCCTTAGTCTTTGTACTGTGGTGTAAATAATAGGTTGAACAGTTAAATGCCTAAGCTGTACTATAAAGCCAAAGCTCAACCTTTGTGAAAGTTGCATGCACTGATGCAGCTCATAACAAACAGGTGGCTGCTGCATGCTGAAGTATCAGCAGCACAGACTGATTAATTGACTTGGCCCAGCTGATTGTATTTTAAATGCGTAAAATTAAAGCTCATAAAAACAACCTGAAAAGTATGCAAAACATCGCTGATTTTGATCTGGATACAATGCAAAGATTACTCCTGAAATTCAGCATGCGACTTAATAATTATATGCCAGTGCAATTCGAACATTTCTACAGCATTCCCTCTCTGTGAATATATGGCTACTGACCTGTGTGCGTCCTTTTGTGAATCTTAAGATTCTCGGACCTCGCAAACACTTTGCCACAGCCAGGGAACGGGCATGGAAACGGTTTCTCCCCGGTGTGCACTCGAATGTGATTTACAAGTTTATACTTGGCTTTAAATGGTTTGCCTTCCCTCGGACACTCTTCCCAAAAACATATGTGGTTCGCCTGCTCTGGTCCTCCAACATGCTCCACCGTCACATGTGTTACGAGCTCGTGCATGGTGCTGTATGTTTTAGAGCAAAGTTTCTTCGGAGAGTGCTCCGGCTCCAGCCACTTGCAAATCAGCTCTTGCTTTATCGGCTGCCTCATGTAGCGGAAAAAAGCACCGGCTCCGTGGTGGTGGTGGTGAGCGCTAAGATTCATGTTCAGATTCAAACCACCGTAGCCATGCAAAGGCGAGGCGGAGAACGGATCAGCCCTGGAGCTTGCCACTTGACTCAAGTGATCAGACCTAACATACATTTCTCCAGGCAGTCCTAACCTTATTTGTCCATTTAACGCTTGGCCACCCGGTGATCCGCTAGACGGCTGGTCGTGATGGAGTCCGGAGAAGAGGGTATGGTTCCCAGCGTCAGGGTGATGGCCATAGTGTCCGGGATAGCTACCTGTTGTTGAGACAAACATTCCGTGGTGAGAGGCTGAACCAGCAGTCTGGTCAGTCAGTACTGGCATGGCTTGAGCTGTCAGATCTCTCCGGATGAGGAAATCCCTACCTGCGGATAAAGCCTGGGCCGTGTGAGACATAGAATAAGGGACCGATGTCGCCTGAACCGGGCTAAAAGCTCCCGTTTGACTGGAGACCACTTCACTGTGGCCTGCCATATGATGATTGTGGTGGTGGTGATGGTGGTGGGGATAATGATGGGCTGGGCTGATTTTGAGGGCCGCGGAATGCCCCATGTGTTCTGGCCCGAATGGACTCGGCCCCAGGCGGGGTTCCGCAGTAATCTCCCCAGGGTGCGAGTGAGCCATTGAGTGTGGATGGTGAGCCCCTGCCAAGTCAACTAATCTCAGCGCCGTGTTCCGTTTGGAAAACGTAGGGTCCATCACGGGGCTTCCCAATGCATCCAAGCTCATTACTAACAAATTTTAGAATAACTTGACAGCAGGCAAAATAATAATGATGATGACAAATATATTTTAATCGTAATGAAAAATAAAGAAATAAACTTTATAAAGTTAAGTCTATCTGCAGACTACATGGAATCCCATTCGGTTGAGAGGCAGCAGCAGGACGCTTTGATACTGAATAGAGATTCATGGTAGGCGCTGCAGCCCGTGGAGCTAAACAATCACCCCGCGTTCTAATTGGTCAGAGCTCGGTGATTGACGTCACCAGTGACAGTTTCCAATGTGAAGAAAAATGTCTTGGTGACAGCAAGCAACCAAAGAGCATGCGCAGTACCTCGGAAAACGCTTGAGAAAATTGTTGTTATGCAAAGGTTGTACAAAATATCTCCTAAAAAGTTGATCTAGATAAACTGTCGTCTTGCTTTTGTCGCAGCGAACAAAAGCTGCGCGGTTATGAAAAAGCAGTTTCCCCACTTTGATTTTGCGATTACAAAACAGACTGCCTCGCAAGAGTAGGCATATTGTCACTATAAAAACCGTGGTGAGAATCATAAATAACAAAGTCGTATCTTCATTTTGCCCTGCAATGTATGAACACAACTTTACGCACATGTTGCGCGCAACTTTACTCACAGTAAAGATCGGTATCGGCGAAGAAAAACAGGCTTGTCAACTTCAGCAAAGGAGAACTCCATGTAGGAGTTTGAAATAGTCCGAGGTACATACAGTGAGCTTTTATATTAAGCCATATTTCCATATCCAGCAGTTTTCCCTTCAGCGCGTACTACAGTGCTGACTCCGCGCTCTGCTGTTCAGAATCCGTGTGGGTAGGAAGTGTGACAGGGGCGAGCTGCGGCCATTGTCCCGAGGAAAAGAAAATTAATGGACGGGACCTGTTGTAATTTTGCTTAAGACCCAGGACGGCGGCAGATAAGGGTCAGAGGAGGTGGTAAAAAGCATGTGTGTACTGTAAGTATCGGTTCCTTCAAGTCTATCCTATAGAGTATAAAACTTTATTTTAGCGATTATTTCTACTTGTATTTGAATGCTTAAGGCAGATATCAATAGTTATGTATCATATCAACATGCCGTACCATTTAATAAAGTATATAAAAGCCACTGATTAATGTTTCCAAGTGTTTGGAGAACCCAGTGTAAAATGTTGAGCTGCCTCATATTTGGGTGCTACTACAGTGCGTGGAATCTCGTTTTCAGCACGGTGGATTGTAACAAAAATGCTTGGCCGAAATTTTAGCAAATAATATAAATCACCACTAAAAATATTTTTTCTTGTCTTGCCCTACTGATATAATTAATGGTTATTACTTTACTGGTTTAGGTTTTTTGAGTTTTCTTATTGTGAACCTGAACAAAGCAGTTTTATAAAATCTGTTGCTTCATGGCTTTTCCCCCCTTAGCTATCAGATATCTTTTATTAAATGTTAATTTCACTCATGCAGTGCTCATTAGTAATTTGTCAAGGTTGTAGTAAACTACAACTTAAACTTGATGCCACAGTCGGTCGTCTGAGGAGCGACTACCACCTCCTCATATTTTTAATGTTTTTGTTTTTAAGAAAATCATCAGCACATGATATAAATTTCTGTTTTTGAATTACTGAATGTGTCGTTTTGCTAATGTTGAATAACCTGACGCTCAGTCACATGAGTAATATTTTTGTATTATAAAAATGATATTGCTCTTGGTTATTTCTCTGCATTGACTTGTCAAAACCAAATAAGTCAATATTTTGAGACATGACGGATCCACAAGATGTTTGTTAAATGGCCTGTACGCATGGGTCTCATTAGGCTTACAGCTGTAGCCTTCACAGGCATCACAGCAACAGCATAATGCAAAACTTTGAAGTGCTATTTCTGTTGCAAGACGGACATGCAGCCGCTCTGTTAGACAAGTAAGCAGAGGAGTTGAATATGATCCCAAACAAAAAAAGCTGAATATTGCAGAGACGTTTCATAAAACGCTGCTTTTACTGCTTAGATTTAGTTGCTTGCATTGTAAAACCTGAAGAGCTCCTGGTTGACTTTTTAAAATCACAGTACAATATCAAGATTATGATACTAAACGTTTAGTGGCCTTTTCATTAGGACGCCTCTTTTACTCATGACTGTTAAAAATGTTGGGATCGTCTTGAGGCATGCACTTACTAAGATATGCGTCATTCCAGCAAATCTTTTCTTGGCGTAAAATTTCCAATTTATTCTCAATTGCTGCAAGTCTGGCTTTATGACCTCCGATCTTCACTCTCCACTTTTTCAATATGCCAGTCTTACCGTTTTCCACCTGTTGAAAGATTCCTCCAAATTTTGCAAAGCAGGGTGGTGGGGCACCTAAAACTCCTGGTCAAGCTATCTGTCTACTTGTTAAGCTGAGAACAAGGAAACTTCCTTTCTTTCCTTGGTCTCCCAAGACTGACTTGGAGAATGACCTGACTTAGAAACTGGCATAGTAGCCAAGAGGAGATTTTAATGGTTCGCATGGCACGTCTCTGTGCATGTGGCTTTGTACACTAGCAGCCGAAGCTTCCTGCAGAGAGCGCCGCAAATACCACTTGATAACTTCGACTACCCACAACGTTTTACACACAGCCTATGCATCACTAGCCTACAAAAAATGATGGATACATTAGAAGCACTAGTGGATCCAGGTTAAATACTGGCCTATATAGGTAATCTTTGGGAAGGTGGGGTGCCGGTGAGCATGGTGATGTGGAAATCTAAAGCACAGATGTTCCACTGATGTGAGCACCAGAGGACGCGGAAACATCGTGTTCAAGGGAGACAGAACTACAAAATACAAAGTGCGCACAGGAGTCACAGTACGGAATATGTGGTTTCCCCTTGGAAAGGTTGAGAATAACAGGTCTTTAAAGAGAGTGATGACAGCAAATAGACTTTATATCTAACCTCAAGGTTTCCCAAGAAAAGATGTCAGGCTCGTCTTCCTGTACCTGACACACCTAAGAGTCGACCTTTAAATGCTGTAAGGTTTGTTCACTGTTTGGATAAATGGGTAGGTGGATAGATGGATGGATGGATGGATGGATGGTGTGTTTCCGGTTTAACAAAGACGAGCTGACATTTTGGGGCTGCAAAACGTGCTTTGACTTTCTACAAGGCCAGTTGTTGTCTTGTGTTTCTCAATTTTTGTTTAGCAGTTATTCAGCCTTTTAACCAAATTCACAGTCAGCAATCTCACAATATCTGGGATTGATGATGCAAAGAGGCCAATAGAAGTGTGGATCCTGCACCGTGGATTATTTGGTGAGTGGATGTTATTGGGGGAAAGGGGTTCTACCAATGAGCGCGCAGCTCCGAGGCCACATGACTACCTTCCTCCTCTCCCATTCATCAGGGCTGGACTGTGTTGTCTTTTCAATTCATTTATCTGCAGGAATGATTGCGACTATCAGTCTAGAGCTCACCGCCTGACTGAGGAGGTGAAAGTTGCGCCACAGGAAGATAAACCGCAAAAGACAATATTGCTTGTATACATGAATTTGCGCATGCATCGGATGAGCAGTATAGGGGAATACCTCGCGTCTTAAAAAGTAAACAGAAAATCGGTGGATTTCAGAGTTTGCTCAGTCGAGTGAGGTCCAAGTGACAGAGAGAGCGGGAGGAAGAATATCTGTGCGTGATTTTTTGATTCCTGCTCTCAGTCGTCTCGGCGAGTCTAGACTGAAGATGCTCTTGGACGCAGGACCGCAGTATCCCACCATAGGAGTCACTACTTTCGGCTCCTCACGGCATCACTCAACAGGCGAAGTCACAGAGAGAGAAGTGGCGCTGGGGATAAATCCGTTCGCGGATGGGATGGGCGCCTTTAAAATAAACCACAGCTCCCATGATATTGGCTCCGGGCAGACGGCGTTTTCCTCCCAGGCGCCGGGCTACGCAGCAGCCGCCCTGGGACACCATCACCACCCGACCCACGTTGGCTCTTACTCCACGGCAGCTTTCAACTCCACCAGGGACTTCCTCTTCAGAAATCGGGGTTTCGGAGATGCCACCGGGGCGCAGCACAGTTTGTTCGCCTCCGGAAGTTTCGCAGGGCCACATGGACACTCAGATGCAGCGGGGCACCTGCTCTTCCCAGGGCTCCACGAGCAAGCGGCGAGCCATGCGTCTTCCAACGTCGTCAACAGCCAGATGCGACTGGGCTTCTCTGGGGACATGTACGGACGGGCCGACCAGTACGGCCACGTTACAAGCCCACGGTCCGACCACTATGCTTCGACCCAGCTGCACGGCTATGGCCCCATGAACATGAATATGGCCGCACACCACGGAGCAGGGGCCTTCTTTCGATACATGAGGCAGCCGATCAAACAAGAGCTCATCTGCAAGTGGATCGAACCGGAGCAGCTGACAAATCCCAAAAAGTCGTGCAACAAAACTTTTAGCACCATGCACGAGCTTGTGACCCATCTGACGGTGGAGCATGTGGGGGGACCAGAGCAGACCAACCACATCTGCTTCTGGGAGGACTGCTCCAGAGAAGGGAAGCCATTCAAAGCCAAATACAAACTTGTGAATCATATCAGAGTACACACCGGCGAAAAGCCGTTTCCGTGTCCGTTCCCCGGCTGTGGCAAAGTGTTTGCTCGATCGGAAAATCTAAAAATCCACAAAAGGACACACACAGGTAAGATCAGACTGGTCGCCTTTTCCTGCCAAATCGACGCTGACATCTCCTCTAAAATATGAACGCGAGCCGGGTTTTTATTTCCTAAATAGCTGAGTCTCCTCACTGGCCTAAGATTCAGGGCATTTGTCCAGAGAAAATATTTATTTTTCCAGTCTTGCTATTTTATGTGTAAAGTGTAATTTATCTCTAATGAATATTTGAATTTAATTAAATGTATTTATTCATTAGCCTAAGTGGGTTAATCAAATTTACAGCCTATGACTAAATAGACTAAAGTTGTCAGTTAAATACCAAAAAACACACTTACAAGTAAATAAAGCTGCCTTTTATCAGGTTCTTAAGTTTTTACACTGTCAGTATTTTTTTAAAAAAAAGGTACAATCTAGAAATGTGGCATCCTGTCCGAGTCCAATGTAAACGTGTTTGTCTTTCTTTATTTAGGTGAGAAGCCTTTTAAGTGTGAGTTTGACGGCTGCGACAGGCGATTTGCAAACAGCAGTGACCGCAAGAAACACATGCACGTCCACACGTCGGACAAGCCCTATCTCTGCAAAATGTGCGACAAGTCATACACACACCCCAGCTCTCTCCGAAAACACATGAAGGTAAACCCCAGTTACTATTATTTTATTATTTCAGTTTTAATAAGCTGTGATTTTTTTTCATAGTCTATCTAGATTGGAAATATTTTATATTTTGTAATATTATGAGAAGTCTGCAGCTTTTGTCCATGGCACCAGGAAGGAGCCATAAGTCGAACCGACAAATCATATTAATATTTGAATTAGATAAATAATGTTTTGCATGTGCTTGGTTTTAGATTTTCTAGGATGTCCAAAACTGTCAGATCTGTTGATGAATTTCTTACGTCTTGTATCACCACAATAACAACTCGGAAAGAGAACAGCAGGCCTATAACCCGGTCTTTACGATGCTTCTCCTCATTCCAGGTCCACGAATCCACCAATCCAGCTTCCCAGCCATCTCCAGCGGCCAGCTCAGGATACGAGTCCTCCACACCCCCCACCATAGTATCACCGTCCACAGAGAACCAGAGCAGCAGTTCCATATCACCAGCAGCCTCCGCAGTTCACCACACAACCAGCCACAGCACGCTGTCGTCAAATTTCAATGAATGGTACGTGTAAATATTTTTTTAAAGAAAGAGAAAAAAGACTGCAGCGTTTAAAAAAAAAAGACTGCTTGGATCAAAGATTTATAAAGTCAGCCAGTGAGACATGGACTGAGAAAACGCGGGAGGCCCAAACGATCAATTAAAGGCTGTCTCAAAGTCAGTGAAAGAAAATGCATGGATTCAAAGGAGGCAAGGGGCAGCCTGTGAAACTCTTTTTGTTTCTTTAATCTATTTTTACTGAGACTGCTTAAAAAAAAGACCTCATAAAGCATGCTAGAGGCCTGAAGTTTTGTACATAACGATTTCAACAAGTTGTAAAAAAAGTAATATTTTATTTTGTAAATATCACAGTTTAAGGGAATTTGTGAAAACGTGGTCCCTAGATATATGGAAAAATGAGATGGTTTTAAGAATATTGCGATGAATAGACCACTGAAAAGAATGTTATGGTTGTGTATCAAATGTGAATTATTCAGTATTACTACAGTCTACACGTCGACCTAACCAACTCATGTGCTTTTGTAGCCTGTTCAGTGCAACATTTTCGTCCAAGGTCCAGTTTGAGTAGCACAGTATCATTGTTGTTATTTAATGTCATGTCAATGAATCGTGTAGTGAAAGCCTGAAATTCCGTGTCAATCTGTTTATGTACGTGATAAATATAAAATCTCTGTCAGTTGCTTTGTCTGAAAGGAAGTATTATTACATGTAAGTAGCTCAATTTTCCATATTTATCCGCATGTAAAGGACCGGTAACATGTTAGAAATGATCGGTATTTATGGAGAAATGCGCTCGTATGTAAAATTTAGTTAAAAATGTTTGGATACATTTCGTACTATATTAAAGGATTAAAAATACAATGGTTCAGTGCGTTGGGGGTTATTGGTTTCATTAGTGTTTGAAGCTGATCTCCACATGAGTGTTGTGTCAAACTAATGGTTCTTTTTATATACAGGCTGCACCAAAATGTAGCTGCTACCTTTAGTGTGCAATTAGTACAGTTTCGATAAAAGATATATACGACTGGTTTAGGTGAAAAAATACAGTTCATCCTTTTTACTTTGTGTGTTGATACATTTGCAACTGTGTGTGTGTGTGTGTGTGTGTGTGTGTGTGTGTGTCCAAGGCAACAGCTCATTTAAAGCTAAAGGCTCCACCGTGTTTTCAACGCACTGTCACAACTTTCCTGACAGTCCATAATAAGTAAATCCACTCCCCCCTTCTGCATCTTCTGTTTGTTCAAAATTAACATCCAACACTTTGCCCTCCAGTAATGTGCAAATTAAATCGATTAATCACGGCAGTTGTTCCTCAGTGTAAACCGGAATAGTTTGCCGCTACTTAATTGTTCCGGAATCTAATTTTCAAACCTAATTTATTTTCTTTTCTGCGTTTGTCGGATTTTATAGATTTAGGAGGAGCCGAGGAGACAATGTGGCCCCCTCATTGTTCCTGGCTGCAGCTTGCTTGACCGCCCCATTAGGCAGAGATCACATCAGCAGCCGCCAGTGATCACGGTTAACACTGCCAGTGTGCACGGAGCCGCGATTTGTCCGTCTGCAGCGCACACCAGAAAAGAACCAAATACAAAAATTTAACCTAAAAAAAGACACAACAGCAGCAGCAGCAGATGAGGCGTGTGTGCGCGCGTGCATGCCTGCGCGTGCCTGGCGTTTATATAAGCCAAAAAAAAAAAAAAACATCCACGACTCCCACCATCTTAGATGATTTGTTGAAATGTATTGAAATGTATTCATATTTTCTTTTCACGGACTATTACGTGTGGAGATAAATGAAGGGTGGTAATAAAATGACTTTTTCGACTCTATTTAACACTATCTATCTGGGTTCTGGTGCTGCTGCTTCACCGATGCACTGCCAGAGAAAAGAAGCAGTCCTCGCCACGCGAACTCGTTTGAGAAAGTCACTTTGCAGCTTTACAGAAAAATCTTCCCATGTAACTGGAAATATAAATAGTTTGAAGTGCTAAACTAGCTCATGTGGTTTCCAGGCTGGCGGGACATTTCACACATGCACCATATTTAAATTTATAGCTGATTTTACATTGACATTGAGGAGACAATACCTAAAACCAGTTTTTTTCTTAATTTGAACTTGAGAAATTACTTCATGAATACAATTCAGTTGTAGATGTGATAATAGTGATGGGAAATTAGTTTTACCTTTTACTACTATTAGAGTTTTGTGTGGCTTCGTGGTTATTTACGTCAGATTTCCCCTGCACATGCTTTTGGAGAGAAACCATGGCTTTACAAAACAGCCAGACGCTGCGCTTTTAACGTGCCAAGTACAACAAGAATGCAAAGCACGAACCTTAAGCTGTTTAATTTTCACTTCGTGCTTTTGTCGTATTACATTACAGTGAGCTCACTATGTCGAAAATAAAATGCTCATAAAAAAGAGGAGTCGACGACAGGCTGCAGCGCGTCTCCTCTCAGGCTGCCAGTGGAGCTGCTGCTGGTGACTCCAGTTCTGATAGGAGCGCAGAAAAACCATTCACTTTAAGTGTATTTACGCTCAAGACTGAAAATGGCAAACACTCAGGTATCTGGAAAGCGCGGGCGTCAGCATCATGAATATTTATTACCAGCACTTGTGGCCAGCAATCTGAGCCTGACATTTGTGTTACCGAGGTAGACACTCTGCAGCTTATCTGCGCATCAAATATCCGACAGAAAGGTGGATCCGCCTTTCTATGCAGGTTACATTTTAAAAGGCAGGGTTTTATTTTCGGCAAATCACACGTGTTCTGTAACATAGACTTTTTAATGTGAAAGTGCTGGTTGCATTGCTTCGCCTTAATGACTTTTTGGACTGTATTGCCCTTTAGTGACCTTTAGCTGGACTGTGGTAGTCTTGTGTTTAAACATTACATGCATACGTGCAACTTTTGGAGGGGCTGTTTTTTTCACTATTTGCAGCCACTGACACGTGGATTATGGTCCAAGATTAGAAGAAAACTATGATCAGTGCCTGTTGATGGATGTGGTGCCCAGGCTTCTGCCAGCACTCTGATCCGCAGCTGCTGTCACTCAGGAAGATCGATATCGATAAGTTAAACATTTGCAGTTGGTGTTAACTATTGGGTTTCCTGCAAAATAATGCTGTAGGCTCTACAAGAACAAAAAGTTGTTATACGCCTCAAAGTTGCAAGTCATGGAATGTCTTGCAAAAAATGGTATCCTGCTATCTTCATCTGCTGATTTTAAGAGTCCTAATACAAACGGTCAAATTCAAGTCAAGGCTACTTTAGTTTATTGGCATGCAGAGATTTCAGATCCCCTCCAAGGAATCCAATCTTATTTGCAGCCATAACATGATTTCGTTACCAGAGTCTGGAGCAATCCATTCTGCAGTGGACGTGTAACTTCGTATAATCCAATCACCGATTGTACAGAAAATGATTTAGTGAGTTACCAGACATACGCGGCCCAATTAGTTAATTTGTTCTTTTAACGTTTGAGAATGTGACTTTAAATTTTTCATTATTTATTTATTGGCTCATTTCCAACAGCAAAAGGAAAATGTAAGTCCTTGTTTCATTTAAATGTTATTATCACCCCATAACGTTGCTTTAAACACTAGTTCTCTTCTCCAACATCAAACTCTACATTTGATTTTTGTGTGTATTCTGACTTTTCTAAAGTCTTTCTTTAAATTGGTTTTTGTAAACAAAACTCGCCCTCCTCACATGTAGTTTGAGCCTGACTCCACAAATCCACTGGCACCTGGGTCGCGCTAAACAGTTGTCAGAAAAGAGGAAACACAAGTTGTTTCATTTCTGTCCAGTTTGTTTGGCGCCTGGTTGCCTTATGATAATTCAGACTGAAGCTCGTAGAGTTCACAGCTCCTTTTATTTAAACCACAACCCTGATTGGGACATCAATCTCCGCGGTGCCACCACAGTCCCAGGGCCGGGCTTGGAGAGGGTTCGTTATAGTGAAACATAGGCTCGCGGTGACCCCCGTTGCATCAGTTGTGGTCTCTGACATGCTATTAAGTTTAGACCAGGCAGGAGATTTGTGGGGGCGCTGACACAGTGCTGTCGCCTGTCCTTTGACGTGTTGCTAAATGAGGCCACTCCAGTTAGTGCTTTGCGACAGGGTGAGTGTGCTGCTCTCAACAGTCACAGTCTGAGCCGGACTTACTCAGAAAACGTCTGCAGAACGTGCAGCGACGTCCCGATGAACCCCTAAAGCATCCAACGTAGTATTTCGTTGCCTTTTGTGCAATTTATGCGATGCCTTGCTCGAGGGTATTTTGGCAGCAGATGCTAAGTGAGGGTGAAGTGGCCCCTAAATGAGGCAGACGAGCTTCCGGTTCCAAAATCCCTTTCTATTTAACCCTTTTGCAACCCCATCAGTTAAAGGGCCAATTCGTGTATTTTAACACACCATTCAACAATTTGATCATCTTCTCTGTTTCTACAAATTCAAAATATAAACAAAATTTGCTCATATGTTTACAAAAACTGAAAACCTATCAATCCCATTGAAAGTGATGGATCTTTCCAGTGTTGTGGTATTTGCGTACAGTTGGACCATGTGGCTTAGTGTAGCTGATTTATTTTAAGGCATCAGACCATTGCTTGAAATCAGCTCACATTTGATTTCATGTTGTGAAAAAGCATCACATATGTGTTAAAGAACTAGTTAATGGGGAGATCTTCTTGCTTATAGAGCAGCTTGTCAACATCTGCTTTTCTGAAGATGACCCGCTAAATGTAATCACTGACAGACTTCTGCTGATACATTCCACATCACAGTGTTTTTGTCAAAGTTCAGTATATGATGAAGGAAAACATGGCTGAAAGCTTCTAATTTTATTTTATTGTTTTTTTTTCCATGTAACTCTCTAGTTTATGCTCAAAGTGCAGGTTTGGGTTTATGAATTACAGCGCAGCTCTTCAAAAGCAATGTAATTAAAAAGAGCTGAATGACAGACGTATCCAAAAACATAAAAATCAAAGTTCTAACCAAGGTCACTGGTTGAAATTTGTAACATAAAATAATATTTATACATGTTAATACCATGTCAGTAAATAATCTACTAAACTCACTGTCCTTCAGCATTTTCTCACAGACAACAGACAATAAATGCCTGGTGTTTTGAGGTTGTTAAATAGAAATTAATTTATTTCTTCTTTCCTCATTCCTGTAAAAAAAAAAAAAGTTCAATAAAACAAACTGGGATCATAATTCCTGTGGTTATCTGGCTCATGTAAGCAGAATCGTTGCCATTTACACTTTTTTTTGCAAACATTTGGTGCTTTGTAATTGTTTTGGCTCACTGTTGTTAAGTCTGATAATGACTGTACATTCATCATTAGAGTCCAATGTGCATTATAGCTGTGCATGTTTGTCACATGTGTGCATCTGTAGAGATTTTCCATTCCTTCTTATACGAGCATTCCTGACAGAAAGCCTATTCAAAATGGTGGTGGTGTCATCAAGCCAAAACCCTAAACCCTGCAGTAAAGTGTTATATAGTGAAAAGCAAGCATGTCAATAGATACTGTATCTCACTGGATATGTACCTTAACAAAGACCTGTGAACACTTTACGTCAGCTCCACTGACTGATGCAAAGCTTCAACCATACATGATATGTTCTATATCTCTGCAGCACATTCATTTATCATTGTACTGGCATCACAGAAAGAGAGTGATTAAAAGTAAAATTTGGCAAACAAAATGCGAGATGTAAGGTACCATCATAACAGTGCGCTTGGCATGAAAGAGTTTTCACCAGCTGCATCAGCGGGACACAAGTGGAAATGCAACTGGACTGGTGATGGAAGCCAATAAAAGACCTGGAAGCTGAATGTGTCTGGGTGTCTGTTTGTATGTGTATGGCTGTGCGCTAGTTGTGACAGTGTGAAAAGAATATTAGCTGAGGAGAAAATCTAGGAGTCTGGATTATCTGTGAAAAGGAAAACATAGAATAAAAACTAACTGAAATCATGCTTACAGAAAAATGCACTGGGTATACGAACAGTAGAACAAGCCTGTCAAAATTAAATGCCAGGTTTTACTTAAAAAAAAAGGACATAGCATGTTTCTAAAATTAAATGCCAGGTTTTACTAAAAAAAAAAGGACATAGCATGTTTCTAATTACACTCGAACATTCCCTGACATTCGCAGCATAGTCTGACTTGTGTGTAGCAGCTGCTCCTGTATGTCACTGTTCATTTTTTATGTCTTTGACTCTGATATTCCTTGATGTCACAGTTAACTGAGGGGTATGATATGTGAATTAGGTGAGAATAGATGAAAATTGCCGATGTAACAGGGTCACATAACTGCAGTGACCTCTGAGCTCCTTTGACAAAGATGTGAAAAAACCAAATGAAAGCATTTCTTTGTACTCGATACTTCTCTATTCCTATAGCAAAATTAAACGTAACCAGAGATTTTAAGCTGTATTCAATTATTTTAAGCTGTAAAATCTACAAGCTAATAGGTAATTTCTTTGATGCAGTAAGATCTTGATGCAGTTTTTGCTTATATTTTGGTCCCTTATGGTATAAGGAATCTGACAAAAGGCATGATTTTCTGTTTTTGACAGTCACAACAGTAATAAATCAATTTGTTTGTTTAGAATTATTCCTTAATAAAATGTCACACATTTCCTACATTATGGGGCATATGTATGACATATTTCAGATTGCCCATTGTACATTCATGGTTTCAATGATAACGATTATCCCAAATTTGCTTGGGCCAGGTGTTCGGTGTTCATTATTTTTCCATCCCCTTTAATTAGTAACTAATTGGTGTTTCCACCTGCAGTGGAAAATGTATCACACATGTGGCCAAAAACCTGTCCAAAACCTGTATCAAAAACATTTATCATTTAAATTCCAAGGTGTTGTTTAATATCATGAAAAGAATTCACTCCAATAATAAATGAAATGTATGTGACTTTATAAATGCAGCACCTGTATTTGTTGTCATTGTTGTTTCCACAGCATAAGCAGCATTATGTCTGGGTTGGGGTGAAGTCATCATACAAGAGGAGACTTGACATATTTGGTGTCTGCTTATGAGAGTGTAATGTGTTTAAATAATGTTGCATAATTAAAGTTGATTATTATTAAATGTGTCACTTTAAGTCAGAAAATATTACACTGTTTACATATAAGGAATCATTCTGAATTTCTATCAAATATCTATTTGATGCTAAAAGCAATCTGAGCAATTTAACTCCATATAAAATGCTTTCCATTTAACAAAATGTCTATCACACTGGTATCTTGTTGTATCTGGTCAGTTATCTCCCCCTTCTAACCTGTCAGATTCACCTGTGCATGGATTTTAAATTATCTCCCTGGATCCCCTGCTTCAGCACCATCATACTTTCTGTGTTCTTGTTACCTGTATATACTTACTTGTGTCAGCCATTGTACCTGTTTACCCCTGTTTACTTGAACTCCTGGCACTTTTATTAAAGCCCTGTTACCCTTTACAGCTACCTCCTTGTCTCTGGTATGCATCTGGGCCTGTTTATCTAGCAACTATCTGCAGACCCTGACCTCCAGCCACTCCCATCTTTAGCTAACACTAAGCCTGCTCTGCTCTTATTGCTGTGTCTGGCAGTTTCCCCCTTTTGAGGGATTTCATCTCATGATTGCCGGGAGACACCTAGGGGATGCTACACCAAAGAAAAAAGCTTGATCCTGCAGATGGCAATCTCAGAAGCTACCAGCAGTTAGAGGCCTACCGCCTTCTGTCATGCTCCAGTCCCAAAATCTGCCTCAAAGAAGAGACACTGCCCTCGCAGACCACAACCTTTTCAGTTCCTCGGCACCCCTGAGTCACAATAGCAGTACCTCTGCAGTGTCTCCGTAGTACAGCAGCAACCGTACGTCTCTAGCATCCAAACAGCGCAGCAGTAGCACTTTTCCAGCGTTCCCCATCATCCAGTCAGTTATTCTCATTGATGTCCGGTGTCAATCAACGCCACTAACTCCCTAAATGTTCTTGAATCAGTTCCTGTTCTTTAATTGGCCTTAGTCACCAACACCACACTTGTTCCTGAGCCCACACTGGCTTATGAGTCAGCTTCCACCTCTGAAGTCCCACCTGTTCCTGAGCTCATGCCAGTTCATGAGTTGGGCTTCCCGCCCAACACCCTGCCCAGTGCCCATGCTGCTCTAGAATCGACCTCCCCAGCCATCACCACCCTGATTATCAGTCTGCCAGCCCTGCTCTGCGACATTACATTTGTCCTGTACCCTGCTCCAAGCCCCTCCTTCTTACTTCCTCTTCTGAGTGGCTCTGCCTCAGACTGAGGCCTTGAGACTGAACTCTAGAGCTGTCCAGCCTCTAACACTAGCCTCCAGTCCATCCTCCTGAGGGGTTCTACCTTCTATGCCAACCACCAGCATCATCCTCCAGAGGCACTGCACGTTTGCCATTGGCCTCCTACCCATCCTCCTGAGTGTTCCTGCTTTTGCCACCAGCCTCCTGTCCATCCACTGAGGGGGTTCACTATTGACCTCCACATTGCTGTCCTCCCGAGTGGCCCCATCCTCCTACATGATGCCAAGGACATTCTCCTGAGCAGTTCTGCTGACTGTGGCAGTGCTGCTGGCCTCCATAGTGCCCCCTGCCTTCTGTCTGGTCCAGTTGCTGCTCTCTAGAACTCCCCAGTTCTTTGACCCTACAGCCTCCTGTTAATTCCTGTGACTATTTATCATTTGTCTCTGTTTACCTATCTTGTTCATAAACTGCTTCCCCTTTTGGACTTTGATCTTGGTACCCTGGTTGAACTGTTGGATTCACTTGTATTTGGTGAGTTATGCCCCCATCACCTGGGTTTCTATTGGCCTGTTTTGAAACAGATGTTGTATATTTACATAAGTCACCTTACCTACATTGTTGTTTTTATCATACCAACCGTGATACTTACCTCCCTTCTGGTTTGCTGGCTTCATAGCTCAGTTTCTATTGGCCATTACCTGTGTTCCTGTCAATATACCTACCTATGTCAATCATTATATCTGTGTATCCCTGTTTTCTTGCCTCTGAACCAGTACCCTGCTTACCTGTACTCTTGTTACTAACATTAAAGCCCAGTTACCCCTCACTGCTACCTCCCTGTCTCTGAAAGCATCTGAGTCATTTTATGTAGTGGCTAGCATCAGACTCTAGCCTCCAACCAGTCACATCTTCATCTTGCTCTAAGCCTGCTAGCTCCTGCATTGCTCATGTTCCTGTTTATGCTAACTTTCAATCTGCAAAAATCTACCTCTCCCTTTTCAAGGCATCTTGTCTTACAGTTGCCAGGAGACTGCTAGGAAATTGTACCTCTAGAAAGGAAGCTCATTCCTGCAAACAGCAGTCTTGCGGGCCACCAGCGCACCCAAACTCCAATCCCAGCCATAATCAGTGGCTAATTCGTACTTATATTCTTTACTTAAAGCTACAGTATGTAACATAAAGTACCACTAGTTTGAAACTCCAAACCAATCTACTCTGCTCCATCCAGCGCTCCCTCTCCCTGCTCCATTAATGCTCTACACACCATTATGTTCCACGCTCTCTTCAGATATTGGTCCTTATGAAATTGTAGTAAATGATAAGGCAATAAAACTTATGGATCAAGCAGAAATAACTGAAAATCTCTGATTGCTTTGAGAGGTCAGTCCCACTCAAAACCTTTTAGAAGCTAATATCTGTGCACTGCTGCCAGTGCTGTTCAATGAGTCTGGGTCACAGGTATACAGTATTTCTACAACAAAAATAGTTGGAAAAAAGTTACATACTGTAGCTTTAAGTAAAAGTAGTAACACCACAATGTAAAAACACTGTTACAAGAAGAGGTCAATGATACTTAAGTGAAAGTACAAAAGCATCAGCATCAAAATATATTTCCGGGTTGCAAGGGAGAGCAGACGTTTACTGCTCCTGTCTGTTCTATGAGTTTTCACATCTTCTACATTTTCAAGTCTTTGAACAAATTCTACAACTATTAAAATGCCTCCAAGAGGGAAAAGAGCTAATAAATCACAAGCGAACGAGGATGTTGAGGCAGAAGAGGATTATATTTCAGTGGCGAAAGTAACAGAAATGTTGAGTCAGCAGAAGCAGATGTACACCGCACTGTTGAGCCAACAACAAGACAACTTCAAAGGGTTTGTGCAACTACTTATGGAGACAAATAACAAGAGACTCGACGACATGACCAGAGAAATACAGGAGATAAAAACAAGTTTCCAGTTTACCCAGGGAGATGTGGATGTGATTAAAGCAGCCATGGGTGAACAGAAAATACAAACCAAGGAAA
>NW_018127935.1:908639-918192 GCF_001952655.1 Monopterus albus
TATGTAGAGTACTGCTTGCAAACCAATGATGGTAAGATGATGTCATGGGGTAGGACTGGATAAGTCTGACTTCTTCCTACTCCATTCAAGCATGTACTAGGTATAAGCAAATTGATATTGGATTAGCACTTGTTGGATATGTGTAAAATTATGTGTGTTGATATATCAACTGTCTTTACATACTTGAAAGAATAAATCAAATCAAATCAAATATTGAAAGTACCAAAAAATGACTCATTATGCAGAATGGCACATTTCAGGTTCATGTATACTCGATTAAAACAACGCATTATTGTGTATATCATATTTAATTTAGCAGCTGGTAAATGGGGAGCTAATTTTAACTACCCTTTTCTTATCATTTGAATTACTGCTGGGTAGCCTGTGAATTTCCCACTAAGGATCAATAAAGTCTTATGATACTGTATTTTATTTTATTAATTTCAGAAAATTAATAAATAAAGTTGATAAAATAGCTGTGGTGGAGTAAAAAGCACAATATTTACCTCTAAAATGTAGTAAAGTTGAACTATGAAGTAACAAAATAAAAATACTCAAGTACAGATACCTTAAAATTATAGGTAGGGTACTTGAATAAATGTACTTAGTTACAATCCACCTTTGACCATTATACCTGTGTGCCCCCATTAACCTGCCATGAACCAGTATCCTGCTTACCTGTACTTCTGTTACTGTCATTAAACCACTGTTACCCCTCACTGCTTCCTCCTTGTCTCTGGTCTGCATCTGGGTCTTCTAATTGCAAGAGATGGCGCACGCTTAAGTGTGGAGTACTAGAGTTCCACTTTACTGAGGTTGGTTAAAACCAGTGTACTCCTCTCAAAGGGCAAATTAAACGTTAGCACTCACTAAAGGTCAAGTCTGTCTAGAAGATCAAGCATCAACAAGCAGTGAGATTTTTACTGACTATTAATATCTAAACTTGGCAAAAACTAGGAATGTAGCTGAACTCTAGGTGCAAGTTTATGTTTATAGAGCACAGAGGAAAGCAGCGTTACAACCACAGGCAAACCATATCAGAACAATGTTTGCATTACAGAAGTTATTGTTTACCAGGAGTTTGTCAGCAGTTTGTGCAACTTAAATTGGATCTTTGATAGCAAATGTTTATGCAGACAGTAAGGTTATTTATGGCATTCAAAAACAAAATAACTTCATGACTTTATAATTATTGTATCGATCCACTGTGAGTAATCACTTTGTTTCTTCATAGCAGAGCAAATAGCAGGACTTGTCTTTATGTGACTTTTCTGCAAACACTTGGTTTTTTTTTGTTTTTTTTTACATATGACAGCCCCCCGCACTGTATCTACACTCACTTATTTGGTATAAAACCACACACAGCAGTGGGTTGTGTCTAATGAAGAACTGTTGATAAGCCTTTACAGAAGATGTCCAGCTGAACTTCTCACTAAAGGGTGTTTCCAAATTTATGCAACATAAGAATATCTGTCATCTCTTCACAGAAAACTGTCATTAAGTAGATAAATGGAAGCATGTTGCTTCCTAATGGCGAGTGAACTGATTGTTTGAAAGCAACTGTTATTGCAAATTGTTTTAATATATTTATAAAAATCTATTCACAGTTATTTGCATTTTCTTTTCAAAAAATAATTGGTTTATGCTTAAAACCACAATGTTTTATTGAACCTCACTGTTGAATCTCCACTACTGCATTTGTTTATGTTTTGTTTTATGTGATTATGTAAAACATTATTAGCTGACATGTTAAGCATCAAACATCAAAATTAAATGGTTTGGAGCTAACACACATTTTCGTCATTTAAGTTTTCTAATGATAGTTTGCATTTCAATTTGGATAAACAAATAATTTTTGCCGGTTGTAGTAGCACAGTCCCATCAGTCCTGTACTTTATGAATCTAAAAATTTCACCTACCAGCACTCCATGGACTGAATCCAAACCACAAAGGACCAGAAAACTTCATAAATGTATTTAAATACTTAAAGCCCTATTAGGCTTTGAACTAGGGTACAATGTAAGGAGAGTGAACAAAAAAGTACTAAGATTACCTCTTTTTTATTACCTGTTGTGCTTTACACAAGAATCAAGATAGGGAATCAGGATTATAGCCCATAGTAACATACCTGTAAAATAGTGTTAGCACCATGGGAGTGTGAGGGGCAGATTAGTGTTTTGATCTCTAGTCTTGTTAAACAAGATGTTGATGTACTGTAAGGTTAGATACATTAAGTTACAGGTCGATTTTCTGTAGCTTTTGTTCTCTGATCCCTTTAAGAGCAGACAACATATCACACAGCTGCTTATTTTAGTGTTAAATCAATATATAATAAATGCAAAAGTAGCTCCAAGCTCCAAGTCAAATGGCAAACTGAGTCTAATGTTTAGACTGTTTAGAATTATTTATATGCCCCTTTTGGAAGGCCCACAGTTGAGCATCTGTCTGATGACATGTTGTTGACATATAAGTCATTTCATAGTTACATCACTCTGTGGCTTTATGTTGCTTCTGCTACAACCCAATCTCATGGCCACGTGCAGCGTTTCAATAAATCACACATCCCTGACAATTTTGTTAATGGTGTTTCTCTACTATCTCAAATATCCATTACAAAACTTTGCCTTTTAAACATATGTTTCAAACAGAAATATTCAAAGTTACTACTATCATTCTTTTTATTTGCCAACTCTTAAATGTGTCTTTTTGTTGCTTCTGCAATTAAGTTCTTTCAAATTGAGGACTGTTGCATGTGCAGATGGTTTGGAGAGGCATCAATCTTTGTCAGCAGAGCAATAATGCAGACATTCCATACTGGGACATTTCATGAGCAGAGGAGGCACATGAGGGGGCAAGTTCCCTAAATCAAATAAAGGCTTGTGTTGTGGCTTAAGTCTGAGAACCAGCACCCTGGTGAGGATGCAGTGGGAATGAAATTACACACAACCCCAGTTACATTGTCTTCCTTTTTATACAAAACAGTTATAGAGCTGTTGTTAAGAGCAATCAAATAATATTCAAAAGTAACAAAATTATCTTTTTTGTGACACCAAGTTTCCTTTATGAATTTGAATCATAATGCAGACAGACTATCATTTGTGCTTGACATTTAGGTGGTGTTATTGTTGCAAAAGACTATATATTAGTCATGTTTGTCTAAATAAGCAATATGCAAAATTGGAGTTAAAATACATTTTATGGCCAGATTTTGTGAATGTTATTAACAAAAGTTGATTTGAGTTTCCCAAATTTGGCCAATCTTAGCTTACTTTGTTACACAAACATGGAGCTACAGCTCTATTTATACAATTCCCTAAGCTTTCTGGCATCTGTCTCATACCAATCTTTCATCCACTGAACAATTTGAACATGGATTCCAAAGTCATAAAATGCTGGCAGCACTTATGATCCAACCCCTTGTACCTCCCTTGACTTTGGGTCCTGGCTTGATGTTGACATCACATGTAGAAAATTCTCAAGCACACATTTGAATAACACATGGAAAGTATCTGGGCTTCAGGGAGACATGGGGACAGAGAACGGCGAGACTGGATGCCCTTCATCTTTCTCTCTGAATACAGGCCTAAGTCAATTTTACTCTCAGCATGAGACTTTTTCTAGCCCAAGTTTTGAGTAAATCCAATCAGCTGTCTGCTGGATTGAGATGTAGTGTGTCACTGATGACAGAGTTCACTGTATGGTGAAGGTGCAGCCCAGGATTTTTAATAAGACACTGCCTAATAAGCCTTCCTAAATTAGTAATTATCATTTAAAGGCAATTCCACTTTAAGGCTTAACATACATCAATAGGATGTGCACCACGACCTACATTTAGTTTAATTTTACATAATTCGCTCATCTAGAGCAAAAATAATGGACAGTAGGTTACAAATTTTTCATTTCAATATTATTAAAATTCCAGTATCTTCACATCACACCAATTGTTAGATACCTAATAACATTCTGTCAGTTATTTGAGACATACTGTATTTACATTTTAAGGAATCACACTAGAGAAAGTGTAAATATTTATAGGCTCTTGGTCAAGTTTTGTGTGTGGCAACCAGAGAAATAAGCTTGGAGTTTAGCATGGCACTGCCAGAGTGCTTTGGCATAGCAACATAGCATGAAATCCCTCAGCCTGCCAGGTGCGAGCTCCCAAATACTTCCCCCAGATATACATCAACAGTTTTGACAGCCAGACTGTACAGTGCTATTCTACGCTCAGACGTACTGCTGTTCCAAGAAGGCAGAGTACACACACATCACATATGCATATAGTCCACCCACTCCATGTGTTCTACTTGATTTTTTTTTTTTTTTTTTTTTTTTTTTTTTTTTTGGGCAACTTCCCATCTCCACTCCTCTCGCTTTCTCCTCTCTCATTTGTTTGATTGGCTTGATTCCATGCTCATTAGCATGTCCCATTATCTTCTGGAATATTCAGGGGAGTGTTTCCAGTTGCTGCCATTCCAATTATTATAATATACAACATGGTTTATGACTTTCAAGTTTCTGGAAGTGGTTCAGCTTTTTGTCAAGGTCCTCAGTCACATGCAATGGTCGTAGATTCTTCAAGGGCATTTGTTCCAAGCTGGCCCAGAAGAGAGACAACACAGCAAAGAAGGGGATGGGGATGTGTGGGGCCCAGAGCAAGCTGGAATGATCCACCTAGAATTTGTTGAATCAAATCCTTGCACCTGGATATAATTGTCCTGCCGCTGTGCTGGGAGTTGCTACTGACACAAAGAAACCAAATTAGTGGCCCCGAAAATGGCAACTTGTCAAGACACACGGCCTCACCTGGTATCATATTTTACCAAGACAAAATGCTTTTCTTGCATTGCTGGTTAATGTTTATTTTGTTTAGGGGCTCGGATAAACACACCACTCTGAACTGCTGCGATGATACAGATGAAATCAAGTTGCTCAACACCAAACAATACAACAGGGTGTAATAGCTTCTCGGAACGCTAAATGAATCATTTACATGTGAACTAAATCAAATGCAAATGGTTTTGTGTAGTATTTAAACCCTTTTCTTTTGTTTTGATTTATGGTTTTGGATGATGTGTGTTTTAAAGAAAAGATCAAGCTGGTTCAGATAAGTCAACATCTGGTTTGATATTGAAACTATGCTCATGTCTTAGTTCTATAGTTTACCGCATAAATACATTATGAACAGAGGATTTACATAAATACTCAGTCACCTAAGGAACAAACGTGGTAATACTGATTTCTATTAGATTCGTCAAGTCAAGGGAGTTGTTTTTTTTCCCCCAAATCTTAAACACATCAAGCAATTACACATGCAAACTCACTTACAAGGGATGTGTGTGACTGCTTTGGGTCATTGTGGAGTCTTGCTGATTGTGTGAAGGCAATAAAATTATATTTTCCTAACTAAATAATAGTTTGCTACACTGGCAAGGATAAAGAATTACAACCATGGGGGGTCTGGACAATAACTACCAGCACTGATGAATCTTGTAGAAGACAACATAAGACCTAACAATTCCTCTAGGAATATTAATAGAATACCCTCTGTTTATAGCCCTGTATAAATTCCAGCAGTATATGAACTTCACGGTATTCATTTTCAGCTGTGATAAATTAGTAGTGTTATATTCCAAAAGAATTATGATCTGTGTTCTTTAATATAACTTGTAATCATGTTTTCCACTACAGAAAAACACCATAGTTTATCACACTTTCATTTAGCCATGTTGCAGTTTTTATCACCAACGGATATAAAAGTAAACAAAGCTTTGAAATAAAGTTAAATCAGATTTTAAATTAATTGGTATTCATAATAATGATATTTTGTTTTATGAACCAGAGTGGAGGAAGAGTTTTACATTGTGTGTCCATGAAATCTTCATGGGGGTGTTATTCTGGGCTGGATCTGGCAGGGTGGTGGTGTGATGGGGTTTTTGGCATTTGGTTTTTACAATGTATGATACTGGTCATGTCATTTCCATATTTTTATTCACATGAAAACTTCCACCTTTTTAAGGTATTTATGTTTTTATATAGGAAAAACACACAATGTACTAAGTTTTGTCATGTGAAATGAAACTGAAAGTATGCAGCAGCAAAGTAAACATAGTGGTACATGTATTTTGATCGTGTTTATGATTGTTGAGTTTTACATTTTTTGCAGATATTACCATATTTCAAATCAGAGGCAAAGCTTCCCTAAGCTTGCTATGTTTTAAAACTACTTGTATATTAAATCCACAATTATGAAACAATGTTTCAGGCCACCACAAAGCCATTATGATCACCTTCTTTGAAACATTCCTCGAACCAGTTTACTGTAGCATTAAAACAGATGTTTCTAGCAATGTGAGGAAAATACAGTTGTCTCATTCACAGACACGATTAAAGAGGTTTTCGAGGACACACTCGCTAAATCTGGAGTAATCCATCAGTTTCTCCATCTTTACACCTGCGTGGTGAGGGACATCCACAGGGGACCGGAGCTACACACAGTGTGGTGTGTAGGCTAATGGTCGAATCAGCTGGCAGGTGTGCCCCAGAAGTTTCACTGCCACCTGCACACTGGACATTTCATAAATGGTTTAACTGTCATATTGCTTAGCTGGACAGAGAGGCACACCTGGGACATCCAAATTAAATGCTTAATAAGCCTGTCTTCTCCTGATGGAGAAAAATAAAATCTAATTAATAATCCTCTGACTCTATGCAATCTGATTCGTTATATTTAAAGGTTTCATTCAGACACAAATGAAGATGACATAACAAAAGGAAAGGAACTCATTTGAGCTCAGTTTTTGGCAACAAACATTCTTCATTAAATTGCATTATAGTTTACTATGAGAAGAAAATAAAGTTATTAAGAGGCCTGGAACTAACTGAAATTGCCATTAATCTGACTCAAATGACTCAAGACAACACAATTTTGTGTCAGGTTTTTGAGGGTGTGTTAAGAGCCAAGATGTGTCAGTATAAAGTAAATGTGGTATTAAATTGCTTATGTAATGACATACTACATGCACTGAACAGGTCTAAGTAGCAATTAGAAGAATTAAACTCTCTCTCCTTTCCAACATTTGCTTTGAATGAATGAAGCCCTGCATTCATTTACAGCAATGGAGGCACAAAGAGGTCATAGCTAGACTGCATGACTGTTATAGCAGAGACCCAGGTTCAACTCCAGAGCCCCATCTGTGATTGGGTTAGGCTGTAAAATCACATTGGTTAGTTAGGTTAGAGTTGGGGTTAGTGTAAATAGCCTCTGTCAGCCACTGTCGTATTAGCGAGCAGTCAAACATCTAAATTACCAAAATACTGTCAGTGTGTTAATAAAAAATGTAAATCGAGTACAGTTATGTTTCCTATAGAACATATTTAACTTTGCAGTGTAGTTGTATACATTTGTCATTTCTAGGAGATGGGGTTGGCTCCGGATAATTACATTCTCTCTGTGGGTACTGTAATTTTTTGAAGCTGCTGAACATTTCATTCAACTATGTAACTAATAAGATATTATTAATTTTCTTTTCGTTTTCAGTGGATGTTATCATTGCTGTGCTACTGTATGTACAGTAATACTTCAGCAACAGATAGGGTCACTGTTTCTGAAAACTGTGGACAGGCTTTCCATAAACCCCATTGATTGTGCTCGCTCAACCTCTATGGCACCAGTATACATGCATTTATTCTGATAGGCAGGAGGAAGAATAAATGCTAATGGCAGCATTTGCAAACAGTCAAGCAAATGAGAATTTCCAATGATGCAGCTAGCAATTGAAAGGAGACAGAATAATAGTGGTTTACTAAGTCATATGTTGCTAACTTAGCCTTTGTAGCTAAGCTGTGAGCGCTGTTTTTTGGCACTGGAATTTAATAAAGCCATGTTGAATTTAGGGTTTATGCTGAAGTCATAGTGTATGGCACAGTTTGAAATGCAGATCACATGACCCCTACTGGCTCATACACAATTTCCAAAAATGAAACAAGTTGTAGAATTTCACAGGCACAATGAAAATACTCTATTACTAAAAAAAAGCAGATCATTTTATGTTTTTATTAGGCAGCTGATAACAGAGAGATGACAAGAAATAAAGTGGAGGGAGAAATGTCCCAACATCCCAAGCTTTATAAATAATAAAAGTTAAGTTTAATACTGCAAGTTTACAATTAATAAACACATCTCAGTATCACACCTCCACACACACGAGTGCTAAACCTTCACTATGTACAATTCAATAACTGCATTAACTACAATTCATAGAGATCACAAACTTAAAAAGGTTAAACTTCAGTTTGACCTCCATTTTCAGTTTAACGGCCTCATCGTGTAAATTCAACAATGTCAACAAATAATGTTCACTGATAAAAACACTACACTACATTTTAGCTGTATTTAAATGATAAATACACGCAGCATCTCAGTGTTCTTGCTTTTTTTTCTTCATTTTTTGGAAACTCATTCATTTTATCATCTTTAAACTCACATTTTGGCACCTATCTGGTACCGAAAGGATGGCTCTGTCTTGTTATTAATGCTGTCTGAGCAATGGCCATATCACAGCTGAGTTAAGAAAGAACAGGCAGTGGAATGTCAAAAAAGCCTTTAAAAGCAGGTTTACTAACTACTATGTTGCTGCAGGAAACTTAATATTTGATGTGTATATCTCCAATTATATCAAATACAATTGCTCTCTATTAATTTTTGAAATCACTCCAAATAGAAGCGTAGTTTTGACATTGAGCTCCCAAGTGTATGTACTCTTTGCGTGGGCCAACCCTGTCTGCGGCACATTAGTTTCTAGTTCTTGAGATTTAAACTGTGGCAGCAACACATAGTGTAACAGCTCCCTGGAGAGAACCAGTGATTGCACTCCAGCGCACGAGGTGATATTATGTTTAATGTGTCGGTTTATTCCTTAAGGGGTTCCCAACATCTGGCTTCCTTTTAATTCCTCAAACGCTCCCACTTCAGGGTCTTTCACTTCTCATGTGTAACATTGGTGCAATTCTTAGACTGCATGGGTCAGTTGTTTTTGTTTGTTTGTTTGTTTGTTGCAGTTGTTAGTGTTGCTGCTAGTATCAGTAAAGCAAAGGAAAGAACCCATTTCCTATTCCTACTTTTCTTTCTTGTTCTATTGATATGGCAGCATCTGGTAATACAAATAATACTTGCAAGGACATTTTAGAATATTTTTTTGAAATTCAGTGTTTCCCAGCATCACAGGTATTTGCAGCAGTTCTCTGCAGGCCTTCTCTGCCGTCCCTTAGTTAGTTGTCTCATAAGAGAAGCCAGCTCTGTGCAGTGAAAGACCCTGCCGGAAACTGGGTTTGATTTGTTGATGTCAGTGTGCTGAGGGCAGAGTGGGGACCAAGCATTAATGGGATCAAGACAATAGGCCATCACTAATCAGAGACCTCAAGGTTGCCATGAGGTTAATTGTAATGCAGGTGGCACTAGTGGAGAGGGCAAAAAAGAAATGTTGACTCCTTTAGGGTCTTGGCGGCAATTGTAGCATTAAGCCCCGGGGCAAGGATTTGGTGCTCTGTCTTGCTC
>NW_018127935.1:918222-951349 GCF_001952655.1 Monopterus albus
TGATTCTCATTCAGCCTCAATGGGTTAAAGAAAACCTTTTGCCACATGTCAAAAGGAAATGTTAATACGGAGTCTGTCCTAGCTGTTGTGATGCGCGGCAAACCACTGTGGGGCTCCACTGGTGACTCAACAGCGCATTTCACATTCACCGGGAGCACTCCTGTTCCATCATTGTTATCTGTTTAAACTGACAGAAACAGCAGACCTTGCTTGCTTTTGTAACAGTGAAAGACCATCTCCAAACAAGAGCCTGTTCATGAATACACAACAGGACAGTGTTTTTTAGAGTAGCATTGTTTTATCTGGCGTTGCTTCCTGTGGCAATTTTTCCAGGAGGTTGAACTGAGCTGTATTTACTATACTTATGTTTCTCAGGGATACATCACTGGAACAGTGGGTTTATATACTCCTCTCACATATAAAGTATGTCACTGTGCGGTTTGTGTTAGGGGCTACTCAGCATTGTTTCATAAAATTATGTTTATCTACTACTACAGCAAATTTTCTTTAAAGGAAATGTAGTGTCACCAAAGGTCATGGTCTTGGCTAAATAATGAAAAAGCCAACAGTGACTTGAAACACGATTCACAATATCTTAACCGCACCTCAAAATTTTCCTAACCTTGAAGCAAAGGTTTGACATTATACAAGTTAAAGCCTGGAAACACAGAAACAGCTACCCAGGTTATAATCAGCTGTAACAGTATTTACTGCTCAGAGTCCAAAATAGCCCAACACAAAATCCTCCGATTAACAAATTACACAGCTAGTCTCCAGGAAGTTACAGAGCCCATTCAAGAAATAGTCTGATGGATAATCTGCCATAAAAGAGCAAATTACACTTCAGTTTTTGCACACATTCAACAAACCAGATGCAGTATTTTAATTAGTAAGTGTTAACCTGAGCAGGCACTGCACAGGTTCAGTCCAATTTTAGCCCCAAATCAGTCACCCCTAACCAATTTTAGCTTCGGCCCAAATTTTGGCCCAATCAGTTGTTGCTTGAGTGCAGTGTGAGCAGGGTCCTGGCCCTCAATTAATCACCCGAGCAACCCACAATCTGGCTCCCAGACTACTGGATGGATTTCTGGCATGTTCAAAATCTTGGTCAGCTGCCTTGCAGTAAGAACAGGCACACAGTCTGATTTCCTTATGCATGAAGTCACTTCAGTGTGCTTGCATGTGTATAAAGCCAACAACATGTCTTTGTCTACATTAACTTCAAGGGTGGGGCCATCTTGTTTTAAGGAACAAACCTATTTGGGGGTTCTCTTTAAACATTCAGTGTGAGCACTCTCATTGTGCCCAGCTAATCCAACGTGCAGCTTGAGCAGAGAAATCGCAAGTTCAGGACATGCAGAAAGGCCCAATAAAAGTAGTGTGAGTTAACACATCATGATCGATAAAAATCACACATTTGCCTGCCCAACTTTAGATGAGCTTGTTGGTCAGTGCATGTTTTAAGCTAATTTAAGCTGGTTGTAGTGTAA
Organism: Monopterus albus; assembly: GCF_001952655.1. NCBI lineage: Eukaryota > Metazoa > Chordata > Actinopteri > Synbranchiformes > Synbranchidae > Monopterus > Monopterus albus. Next base: position 919,713 of record NW_018127935.1, read on the forward strand.
CCTGTGTAAAAAATAATTACTATGTATTACAGTTAAACAGCATTAGATTAGCCTTTGAACAATGGTTATCATAAATCAGTTGAATTCACAAAATAAATATGGTTAAACGCATTTAAAAAGTACCTTGTATTAGGTTGAAATGGTAAAAGGAGCAAAAGCTTTATGGTGATTTATTTCATGTTATTTTGAAGGTTCAATGAAGTGCTGTGTGTAAAAATATCATTATTGGTCATCCATTGGTAAAAGTAGTGATACCCATGGAAAGGGAGGAAGAAGAAAAGAGGAAGTGGGAGAAGGGTGTAACTTGGTGGAGACAAGAAGAGATGAAAAAAAGTTTTATGCAGACTGTTAAATATATTAAGTATGTGGACTGTATCTTAGATTGTCAACTCGAGGATTCGCTGTAAGATATTTGTCCTACATAGTTTGTAGTACACGACTAGATATTCTTCTGCACGGAGTTGTCTTGCAGTTGTGTAGTGTTATGTGTCTAGCCTCCTAGCTAACTTGTTAGCATCCGTTAGCTAAATGAATGTTGGTATAGGTAGTATAGCTAACCCAGCCTACTCCCAGGACTGGATTCATCTTTTCCGATGTTGGACTTTGGTTCTTGTTACCATTGCTAACTCTGAGAGACGAGACAGTCCAAGTAACTTCAAAACAGTGCTGATTTATTCAAAGGATCACAGGTAAAATTAACATTACACACTCAGGTATCTTGCACCTCCAAACTGCACGCAGGCAGATGTAAGATGAAAGACCCTGAACCCACCAGGCCTATACATTATATCCCCTCGGTTGGGCTAGCCCCATACTACACAGAAACGTCAACCGAGACGTCTCTGTTGCCAGCTTTGCAGCTGGTCATAGCAGTAGTCAAAACATGAAGCAAATCAATGTGCGTGTGTGTGTGTCTGTTGATTAAGTGGTGTGTAGCTAAAAACATTCTCACATCCTTGACCAGATGTACCCTGTAGAAACTCATAAGCATGACTAAGCATTTAACAGTCTAACTAGACATCCTATCTCCACTAAACATTTCTAATACATAAAGTATCTATCCAATTTCTATCTGACTAAAAATACCTAACACCGACATGGAATTCGTGGACATTATCGGAGACAGTGCTACTTGAGTGACTTGTTGGATCGTTCAACGGAGCCCGCTACCGCTTGCACCTGGACCTGGGGGCCATTGGGTGGCTATTGGGACCGTTTTGCCATTTCTTGTGAACACACGGAGGAGGTAACGCTTCAGTCTGTAGACTACCAACTACCAGGTAAGATGCCGTCTTTTATTTGGCTCTTCTGAGTGAAATGGCTGCTTAATTTTTGGCCTCACCGCACCCAGCGTCAATCAGGCTTGCAATGGGGGCTAAATCTCAGTGTATATGCGGCTGGTGGAGAGAGAGCGTGCGTGTGTGTGTGGGCCCATTACATTTATATGTTTGTTTTAGATTACTGAAACGTGTGTCTTACAGGGAAAATGGTCAAAGAGATTTAAAGGGTATTGTTATTGTTTATGGGATACCCTGATTTTTTTTGTTGAGTAAATTAAGAAACTTGAACTAACTTGTGTTTGGTTATTGTATACAGCAGTCATAGGACCTAAGGGCACATAATGTAGAGAGGTTTGTTACCGACTTAAGATGTATCAGTTACAGTTACTATGAGTTAGTCGAACTCAGGGCCCTTACTTTATACAGTGGGTATAGGAGGGTTACAGTAGCCTTATATTTTACAAATACTAGAGTGGTGTGTCTTCTCATCTGAATCTCCATCAGAAAGCAAATACAGTGTAAAAATCATATCATGTCAAAACTATAACAAAGTGTATCTGTTGCCCAGACATAAAAATACCTGGTACTCAGGGCATGAGCCCTTGTCTGTGATAAGTTCTCTGCTTCGTCCATCAACCATCCGCTCAACCACCTTTGTGACTTTCCGAGCATATAACGCTTTGTTCCCTCAGAAAGAAAAAAGTTCCCACCAAGCATAATTCAGGAACCCATTACATTTCCCTCAAAACCAACTTTACAAAACTAATTTATACAAGACAGGGGCTACTGTAGCATTTGATTGTATGATTATAGTCAAACATTAGGAGATGTGTAATTGGTTAATTAATTTGACTGCCAATATTTACTTTCTCTTTTAATCTCTCTAACAGATTTGTTACAGTAGTTAATCATACAAAACTATTTCATCCTTGCATTTGATTCATTTAATGCAATATCCTCTAATGCTGGGTAATTTTTAATGCTGCAGACTCATCATCCACGTCACTGGGCAGCCACTGCAGTTTGACTTGGACAGTTGTAAGCTCTCATCTTCACACATTCTCTTCACCTTTGTGTCTGAGAGAGAAGAGATCAACAGGAGTGAAGGGAGGGAGGTGGATTGCCTTAAAAGACAAACATCTCTGTGTCTGCCAGCCCGCAATGGCCCTCGTGTTTATGCAACTGAGGATTGGAAAGCAGCCAGAGCGTCACTGTAGCAGACTCCTTCCACAGCATATGTGAGGGCAGTTTATTGAAGTTTGAATCTGATACATGACAAATGAGAAAGTATTGAACAGCAGGGATGCTGGTAAAGCATGGCTGAATCGGGTACAGCCAGTATGGTCAAGGGTAAGAAGACGGACAGGGGCGGCATGTTTCTGCCAAGATCCTTCCTCATAGTGTGAGGGGAAAAAAGCTAGTGTCATAAAACTGTGGCACAAACAAAATGCAAAGTATAAGAAAAATGCATTATCTCCACTACTGTACAGTCACATGACATTACAGTTCAACAAACATTTCAGTCACACCAAACAAAAACTGGATCGCTACACTTGTCTGCTCAGATCACCTGTTTGTGTCAGAAATTCTAATTAGCCTCAGAACAGTTACCTCTCATTTAGAGAGCGTTTACATCTTGCATGCAAAAATATGCATTTTGCATTTCAGCTTTATTTTTAATCCACCCTGGTGATTATACAGTACACTGGCTTTAAAAATTACAAATGTTACGTACGTGCTTTCATCTTTCACCCACTTCATGTGACCAAGACCTTGGTCTGACAAAAGCAGATAAAGTGGCATCACTCCAACCATGTACTGATATTTACCGCATTCATCCGGATATGTGACATTGAGAGGGACAAGCAGAACCAGCATGCCGATTAAGGCCCTATTATCACCTGTGCCTCTAAGACATCCTTGACTTCACTACATATCCATATGGGCAGGAAATCTGTCGAGCTGCAGACTAGCAGTGACTTTGAAATCAACCTCTTTGAGTTGCAATGTGTAAGATCATCTGTTGTCACTGCATGTCTTTTTTTGGGGGTGGGGGGTGGGGGGGGTAGTCAATCAAATCTGTCAGTGTTTAGGAGGTGTACGTATCAAGCGGAACATTCTTTCATCTTGCTTAGGGAGGAGTGTGTCTAAGCCTGCAGTGACACCTCCTTCCTGATTGGTTGGCCTTAACTGGAGGCTTGATCAGCAGCTCTCAAATTCAATCAGAGTGAAACCTTCTGTCAGTGTTGGTGCAGGTTTTTAATCCAAACCTTTTTACAACTTCAAATAATAATCTAAAATTAGTGATGTTCTTTCACACCTCCATTCATATTGCAAAAATCAGCTAAAGCTAAAGAAATTAACATTAGTGTTGGTACTATAGGTTTGTGGTTTTCTGATTGCTGTCATTTGTTATTAATACCAGTATAATGTGAGAGCTAGAAACACAGTCAGTGCCCTGTTATTACTGTATGTGAGTAATAGAAATTCTGCCTCTCTGGTAATAAATACATGGCAAGTTTGGACACTTATTATAATTTGGGGTTTCAGCTTTCAAATAATCGCATGCTATATATTAGCTCCATCATGCTGTGTTTGAATGGGAATTCCTTTCAAAACAGCGCTTTAGCAGATTCAATGAGAAGTAAACTATAAAACTGTCACTACTGGTGGTTTATAGGAATCTGTAAGAGACATTTAAAATTGTCAGGGCTTGTTTTACATTGCCTATTTATAGTAAAATATAGATAATACAGTTTCCGCAAGATTAACATACGTGCCACATGTTAGGGAAACTGATTATTTGTCACTGTAGAGGCTCTTGCACTCTAATCTCTTATCTTAAATAAAGCACCTACTGGAAGGTGTAGGCTGTCTTAAGAGTGTGAAATCCTTTTAGCCTCAGTGATGGAAAATGTGTCTAAATTCCCATCTTGACACCTCCGCTACTGTGGGATCCAGTAGCTTTGGGTGAACCGGGATGTCATAGGTTACTGACTGGCTTACTTGTAGCTACTCAAGCATTAACACAAGAGATATTTCTGGTTAAAGTATTGGCTACAATAAACAACCAAGTGTCCCATGATAGCATTGATTATAGACAGTTTAAGTACAAGCGAGGGAAATATAGTAGGTGGATAATTGTGTGCTTAATGTTGTAAAAACCATCTGGTACATTTCATTGTAAATTTAAGGAGCATGAATGTTTCTTTTTGCTGCTATTTGAAATGCTTTCAGGTTGTTTGTTTTGAAGCGATAAAGACATCCTACATGTGTGTTTAGGACTTCCTTTATTACATATGTTTACATTAGGTACATCATTGTATTAAACTATATCAATTGCCCTGTGGGGAAAAAACAACAGAAAGCCCCGCCTTGTCTCCACAGACCAGCCAACTGGTATGGTTCTAATGCCACAACATGATTTGTACTGTTACATTTCCTTTACATACGATTATGTTATTACATATTTTCAGTTTGCAATCACAATCAGGATGCACTACAGGGTTAGATGTAATCCCAAAGTAATACAAATTCAGCTCACAGCTAATGATATTCATGAGGTGCAGCGTGCCCCTGTGCTCTCTGCCTGTAGCTTGTACCTATTGTTAAGCCTTCCCATCTTCCCCAGAGGTATAGGCTAGCGGCAACATTAGAAGTGACATAATCTACACTTATGCATAATATATAAAAGCCATCATTGAAATGGAAAGTATTCTCATTTTTTTATGTTAGCTTTATGTCAAATGTCTACAAAAAAGCATTTACCTCTTCAGTTTGTGATTTATTAGCTAGTTTGAAGTCTCCCATTAAAAGGTTATAAACTTAGACTCATGCTTCAAATAATAAAAAAAAACTACTTGTATGACAAGTATGATTTTTTTTCCTTTCAGAGCATCAAGGCAGCTTAGTTTGTCGTTATCCTCCATGTCACTGTCAACAACCCTTCTAGAAGGATATGAAAACTTGCATCCTTCGTCACTGCCTGCCATTTAACACAAGACAATAACCTCCTTAAGTAAGAGGCTAAGCCTCAGCTCCAACTGCATTAGGCAAAAAAAGGCATGTGTAATTAGTTGTGCACAATAAATCAAGTGGTGTGAATCTATCTCACCATGCCCTAATTGAAACTGCTCTTTTTTTCTGTGCTGTAGTCGGACACAGAGCTCCATCAGATGGTGATAGATGCAGAATCCAGCACAAACAGTTTGAACCAGTCAGGCCATGATTGATCAGTACCCTCTGGGATGTCAGGTGGATCTTTCTCCTTCAACCACAAGATAAAAGCCTTAACGACTCTCCGGTCTTGTTGTACCTCCCACTTGTGTGTGTGCGTTTCTGTGTTCAGTGTTTTATTATTTTGCAGTGTTTGACCTTGAAGGTTCTGTGTGCATTTAGGCTGTGATGTCTCAGTGATTTCTCTTTTAAGTGCCAAAATGTGTCTTTTATGTGCTATTGATGCTGCTATACACACACTACATAAAATACCCCACGGAGGAGGCCATTTGCATGAAAATTTAGTTGATTTATGACTGGATTCTATAGCATTTTCTATAATCACCCAGCACATTTTTGCAGGGGCTTAGTAGTGGCCGTAGTGATGCCACAGTACAGTGCTGTAACCCAACTTCAAAGGCCGTTTTGTTCACGCATACCCTCACAAAAACACAGGGTGACATAGTTTCCAGTGGCAAAGGTGGACCAGCTGGGTTGTTTTGTTCTCCACTTGTGTTTTTTCTTTCTTTTTTGCCTGGCCTGTTCATCGTCCCCAGTTCTTCTCTAATCTTTGTTTCTCTGAGCACTTGCTTTGGAGATTTACACTTGCTATTGCTGCTTGAATAAAAATAAATAAATAGATACATAAAAAGCAGGAGAGTGGACGACGCTAGTGATTCACGTTTGGTGTGTGGTACTTCAATGACGTGCAGGCTGATTGTCCTACAGTGGCGATGGATGTGGCTTTTGGAAACGGAGGTCCACTGGAGGGGACCACTCGGCATCTAGCCCAACACTCTTGTGTCACTGTGACCCCCCTGTGGGGGAAGCAGTGAGGGCCACAGTAGGGGGTCTAACTGAAAAGCAACATAAATTTCAGAGGGAGAATCAATAGATTGTGAGAATTGTAAGAGATGCATTGGTGTGGACTCTAACTGTGACCCTGATCCTTTGCTATATGAAAGTTGGTGTGGTTGCACACAGACCTCAACAGCTCGGAAAAACAACAACATAAAACAACAGCACCACTAAGACTAGATGGTTCGGAGCATTTTTTTTTTTATCATACCAACTCCTACACCGATTCCTGTGGTATGGCTGAATACTAGGGATAGCCTCATAGAAAATAAGGGGAAAAAATCTGTTAGATGGGGGAAACCTATTCTCCCACAAGATGTATAAATAGCTGCAGCCGTGGTTCTCTGTGTCAAAGTAAGGACACTCAGTGGGGTGCAGACTTCAAAGCGACCAAGGAATTCTCCAAAACAACTGCTGGTAATTTCAAATCAGCATTCCCTCTGAAAGCTGTGTAACCTTTCACCTGTATTCTGGGATGAGATAACTAGCAGGCAAAATGTCAAATTCAGAAAATACATTATAATGTATGTCACAATGGAGGAAAGAAATGTGAGAATCAATTATTTAGGACCTAAGAATGGCGATTTTCTACATGGCGGCAGATTTGATCTTAACAAACTGAAAATGCAGCTGGAATCAAATGACCCCTCATGTGCCACTTGGTGGGAAATGAGAATGACCAGAAGGGTTATAGGCCAAAAACAGGAATTCCCCCAGAATATATTTCAAATAGAAGAACAGTGAAGCAATGAATGAATTGTATTTTCTGCATACAGTATATGCTGTATTTGTTTTTGTCTTCAAACTAGACATATACATTTATTGTTTAAAAAGAGCATATTCATTAAAGGCATTTGACCACATTGGTATTGTGTCTTTGATAGAAGCCAGATTGTGGTGCAGTGTGGGTAGTGGGCGGTGGGGTGTTCTTTGGCCGCAGCAGGATACTAGCTGTTCTGTCCAGTTTTCAGGTGTGGTCGCTCTCTCTCCTCAGTCATAGTAATCATAGTATAAAAAGCTCTAATCCCTCAAGCTCCAGGCCACTTTTCAAAGCTTCAGTTCCACACATACACGTACAGAACACAATGCATATTATTTCCAAACATAATATATAGCACAGGCACATCTATTTTTATGCTTCTTGCAATCAGCTTTGGTTGCTATAAACTAGTGTTTTTGCTGATGATGAGCATGCGACATGTGTGGCTGCTGAAACTCTATGGTAGGGTAGGGTCGTCTTTTTCAAAGTGATTAAGCCTATAGAGTATATAATTAGTTCACCCAAATGCTTTGCTGTTAGTCATTTAGCATTTGGCTTCTGCAGCATTTTCAAGCAATGAATGAAGATATTACCAACGTTTAATTTATTTTCAACAGTATCAAGGTGCACTGTATTCACGTTTCATCTCCCCCATCTGTGTTCCACGGAGAAAACAAATCACTCACAGAAAGCTGCACTATTAAAATTCCCTGAATTTTACATTTTTCAACTCATTACCCTTAATCTTCTCCTCATTAATCTAAAAAAATTGTATCAGTATAGCAGAGGTGATGCAAGGATATCTTATTCCCTTTTCTCTTTTATTAATTTGCTAACGCTGTTTGTTGTTATGTCTGAAAACACATTCATTCAGATGAAAAGTCCTAACGGTTATACAAGACTGTCACTCTGTCTTTCACAGCAGTCTGTGGTCCGGTTTTCCCTCTGTAATCAGATCTCATGCCTGTGCTTTATGGAAGAAAACAATCACTGGAGATTGGCAGGCTACAACAGATTTTATGGCTGTTGTTTCAGGTGAGAGGCAAGTTAGTCAGCTGGATGACTGTCAGAGGGATTTTACACTGCCCTCTTGTGCTCTGAAACACACTGTACTCCGTCTCCTCTGTTCATGCTGACTAATTTTTACTAATGTGTGTATCTGCAGCTTAGACACAGGCACCAGAAAACAACAAAAAGGCAACAGTAAAATACACGAATATAACTTTTTTTAATCTGCGGGTTATAAAAACTGGTATAACCGCTGTCTCACTGACGTATATCCTGGGCTTAATACTCAACCATTCCTCATACAAAGGGATTAATTGCTTTTGCATAACCGTTTTAAAGCATTACTTATGCTTCTCAATGATGATTAGATATTACAGAATAATTCTTTCGCGTCTGTTTTATTCATGTTTTAATAAAAGAAGATGAACTTTTTCTTCAAAAGATGTGCATGCTCTATCTCTTTAAAAATTTATTTATTAAAAAATATTTGGAATTAAAAAAGACAAGTCACCTTAATATTATTTTTGATTAGAACTGATTAAACATGGTAGAAATTATGAGTTGCACTCTTCCTGCTCTGCCACATGTCAAAAGGATAGAGAGGAGGGTGAGGAAGAATAATTGTTTGATCTGTCCTTTTGCCTGTCGTTGCCCTAATCACTCAAGACTGATTCAGAAAATGCAGGCTTGAATGTCAGAGGGCCTCCTGTGGAGAGGTGAAGCATTTCACCGGCTTTGGACAGCCGTGCCCCGGTAATCACCACTCTCAACCTGGCCGGGCACTCCAGCACTCCCCTGATTGAGCACCTCAATCTAACAAGGTGCTATTGCTGGAGTCAGAGATTCTGCCAGGTTTTGACAAACCAGTGGATTGTCTCCCATCATCATGGGAGCATTGCTTTTTTTCTCAGCTCAGCCATGCATGCTGCAGACAGTCTCACCTGCCAGTGCTCTGAAAGTGAGGCTGTATGGGAAATGAGCTTGAAGATTATTGTTCTTTAAAAACACAATTTGAAGGAAGCATCATCACAGATTAGCTCATTCTATCATTTTGTATTATGGACTTATTTTGGGAAATGGTTCCAGCTGTATTTTGCCTGTGATTGCTGACTGCTATGACACTTCCTCTGACCTTGTTTCTGTCTGTGACACCAGGGCTGGCCCTAAGGGAATATGCATCCTGTTCTTAACTAGATAGCAGCATGTTTACAATTACCCTTAGCCTTTTGCTTTTACCTCTAGAGACATAATTGATTGTGGTGGCATGCTGCAGTGTGTCACTTAGGGCCACAGCTATTACGATCAATTTCACAATCACTTAATCTGCCAGTTATTTTCTTAATTTATTTATTTAATGTGTGAAATCAAAAAAAAAAATCACTATTACAAAGAGTCTGAGGGGATGTCTTCAAATATTTTGCTTTGTCCAATCAGCAGCCCAAAACCCAAGGATGTTCAGTTTGCAATGCTCAGCACATACCAGTCAATGTTTTTATTTATTTATTTAGTTATTAAGGATAGAAACGATCAGTAGTTGCTGATTAATTTTCTATCATGTAAACTCAGACAACAGTGTGAAATTGTACTACAGCATGTATTTCGTTACACATCTCTATCTTGGAAAAATCAATGTAAATGCCATTGAGATAACACAATGTGCAAAATCAGCCTAGTTGCTCTCCACACTGTTGTAACGTGTCATCACTGCAGCATTTTACCAAGACTAATATTAGCTTCTTCCTTTCTGGTAGAAATTGTTGCTCATGAAAAATGTACGTACTTTACTTTACCAGTGAAGAACTCTCAAAACAGCTGTAAAACCTGAAATGACTGCTTTCATCCTTTTGTTTCAACCTTCGAAAAATCTGTCTGCAACTATGACAGTACAGCCTAAAACAGTGAGGGATCACACATCTAATGGGCCAAATGTGCATTGAAAGTTTAGCACCATATATAAAACGTAGAAAGGCAGTGTAACAATTCAGTTGAAACAGGCGTTTTACGTGAACATTGGCTGCTTGTGGTGATTATTGAAGCATCCTGCTCATAGCTCAATTCCAAAAAGTGCCTAGAGTACTTATGAAGGGTTCAAATGCCTCTGGAGTAACTACTTTTAGAGGATGTTGTTATAGGCTGCTAGGGAATGCATTCAGAAATTATGAATTGTAGTTTTTACTAAACTGGATTTAAAATGTCATAAATGTCTCCATCCACTGGGAAATAGCCTAATAGCCTTGTACTGACTTGTGAGAGCTGAAATTTATTGTTGCCTTGTCTTAACCTCTTATCTGTTTTCAGCTTAATATAATATTTTTGATTTATCTGTGATATATGTGGAGCCACAGGCATTTTTCTGCTCCTGTTTTGAAATGAATAGATGGTCTTCAAGGGCGTGGACAGGTGTTTCATTATTCTAGTTGGCTTGACTGTGAATTGTGGCAAGAACACGGCGGTCACTCCATCAAAAGGAATTATGTTCAGTTTCTCACAGAGACATTTGTCATACAAGACAGGAGGTATTAGAGCAATGAAAGGCTCTTAACTCTGACTGGAATCAGCACCTTGGACTTTGCTACAGGAGCTGAGGGAAAACAGCCACTTGGTCTCCTGTGCTCATACTGGCATTTTCAACACAGATCCTCATAACTTGATACTGAAAAGTTGATTAATAGCACATTTAGTAGAACTTAAAGCCTTCTTCTTGGTAATAAATTAGGGTCATTAATCAATAAAGAGCACAGCAATACCAGGAGGCAGGGGACATGCTGGTTCCTAATAGAAAAGGAGAGGAGTGACGCCCAGGCCTTTCCCACCATTGACCACCCTGGCTGAGGTGTTCATTGTGCACCTGCCTAAATCCAATTAAATTACATAATTAATGAACATCTTTCAACAATAATGGGCTTTGCCATTCTGCCAGCTTATATTGATTTCTTAGTGACAACCCATTTAGGATACCCTATCACTGTCAGTTGGTAGATTTACTGGGCTTCTTTTTTACTTAAAAGTTTCATTAAAATCAATGTTTGGTGGGTTTTTTTTAAATTTATTTATACACAAGGATTTCCTCGTAAGAGAAGCACAGATCTTGAGTTGTCTTTAGCTGTTGAAATGAAATATAAATAGTTTAGGAAGCTCAGTCGTCCATGGTAGCCGCAGGACCAGTCAAACAAAGAACTCTGGAGAGAATTAATTCAAAGGCAACACAGATTTGTCCTCCATACCATCCAAATATAAGTAAAAGTATACACAAATGGGGACAAAACATCAATTGACACTGATGAGGAAAGCTAGAAGATAACGTTCTTTTAACCAGCAGAAAACCATGAAGTGCTTAAATTGTGGAAGAGTGACTCTCAGGTTTGCCTGTCTACCTCAAAAAGCACTTTACCCATCTAACTCTGTCCAGAGCTGTCACATTGCCTCAGCTTCATTCAGCTTGATTAATGATGAGCTGTGGGGCACAGCTAGAAGGTCTAGGCCCAATTACGAAAAAGGCAGTAACTAGTCCATTGTGCTGATGCCTTTATTCCACTGACAGTGCTGAAAAATAGCAATATTTCTAATCAGAGTTGGATCATTTATCACTCATTTATTGGCGTTCTTTGACTTCCTGTCTCATCCATCCAAATTTGGACTATCCTTAAAGTCACGGAGCTGTGTACTATACACTGTCCTTTCAGTCAGTGCTTTATCAGTCACCTCTGTTTGGGAAATATTTCATTCTGTTCATAGGCACTGCTCTTTCTAAAAAGAAATAAAATACTATGTTGTTACAATCTTCAAAATGGGTACTTGCCTCTACAGCATTTGCTAGTGTCAATTTTGTATTGTAGATATATTTGCCTGGAAAGAAAAGAGGCAACTTTTCCTATTTCACCATTAAATTCACAAAGACTGGAGTGTATAGGGGAAGATAAGTGAGTTTAATATGCACTGGAGGGTAAAGAAAATATTCTATTACTGCGTGTAGTGTAGATATTACCCCATAAAGAACTAATATGGCAATTTAGGGAGCAATTTTTAATATGATTTTTATGCTGCACACTTCTACTTATGGTAATGAAGTTGTCATTGTACTTGTTCACTGCGGCTAATGCGGAGCCCATCTTTCAAATTGTATGAATTAGACTAAACTGTTACGAATGAACTTCATTAATGCTGGAATGAGGGAAAAAAAACATGTTATTGCATTTCTGGACCACTGGCTCTGGGATTGTGTGTTTTATATTGTTTTGATCTAATTTTGGAGTTTCAGAGAAAACACTCTCTTAGGTATATAGGACTACTCTAAAATACAAACAAACAGCAGGGGATCGTTATCTATTCTGAAATGGATACTACACCAAAGTCTCATTGGGAAGAGGGATTGTGTGGTTTACTATTGCAGCTGAAGTAACAGTTGATCTATTCTAATTCTAGTTTATTTAGTGCCATAACAAGGTGTCCCTCACACCATTCCTTATATTATATCTTTATAAAGGAGAGCAAAGATCAAACAAACCCAAAGTCTGTAATGAAATCCACATCAAAAGGAGCCATTCAGGACCTACTTTCACTCTGGTGATCTGTGTATTACATTCTTTTATTGAGCAAATAATAATATCTTGTCTCTTGTATGTAACTGCTCCAATTGTCCTTAGAAATTTAGTTAAAGTACATGGGAGTAAAAACATCTCCCGAAAAAATTATTAGAACAAAGTCTGGGTTTAGCACATTGTCAACTCTGTTACTGTATCATGTCATGGTGGGTCGCTTACTCAAGTAAAAGTTGCAATACAGCAGTGTAAAAATACTCTGTTACAAGTAAAAGTCCTGCATTCAAAATCTTACTTAAGTAAAAGTATGAGCATATTAGCATCAAAATATACTTATAGTACTAAAAGTAAAAGTACTCATTATGCAGAACGGCGCATTTAACATTAATGTATTGTAATGTAATGTATTATTAGATTATAATTACTGATGCATACATCAATTTAAATGTTGCAAATAAAGTGGAAGCTAGTTTTAGCTACCTTACTGTCTATGCTTATTTGAATTATTGCTAGGTAGTTTGCGAATTTTCTACCCGGAGATCAATAAAGTAATGGTTATAAATCATGCTTGTATAGTAATTTTTGTATTGATTTGGTTCTAAAAAGTAGCTAGTAACTAAAGTTATGAAATAAATGTAGTGGAATAAAAAGTAAAGTATTTGCCTCTGAAATGTAGTGAGCAGCACAAACTGAAAATACTCAAGTAAAGTACAGATACCATACCTCAAAATTGTCACTTGCTTGCTTTGTACACTAAAGTGCTGTCCCCATGGATCAGTGGGTCCAAACAAAAATCTGGGGAAACTTCAGGGGAAAGTTTTATTTCTATAGTCTGATGAATGGAAAAAGGTCAGCACCAGGTAGAGTAATTATTACATTAATCTCAAAGGAAACACCAATCTTGGCTCAGTGAGTACAATCCTTTAATCTTATTCTGTTTGCCGATTGAGAAAGCCAGAAATGTTCTCACATGACTGGACAAATGTTGAGAATCAAGTTTGATTTTTTTTAATTGCGTTGTACTCTTCAGGCACAGTTCTCTCTCCAGCTCTTTCATTCAATTTAACAAGTGGATAATGCAGAAACTTCCTTCCGAGGATTCTGGCAGACAGTGGTGCAGTTCACTGTTTTCTAGAAAAATATAGACAACTGAAAAGCATCGGTTTAAGGTTGACCAAGCAGCAATCAGGCACAAAAAGGCATCTATTTAGCTGTCTGAGTGCTTTTATTTTTACAGCAGTGAAGCTGCAGCAGCATATTTTCGGTGCAGGGAAAAATACTTAAGTCTCCCTTCACTCAAAAATAGGCATTTTTTCTTAAGTTACATTACATGAATGCTTAATCTTCACAAAGGAGAATGTTGTTTCTGTCAGATTTCATTTTTCAGAAGGGGCATGTTTAAGGAAAGAAGCATGATTTAGTGACATCACAAGGAGTTCAGAAGTCAGTCATAAAAAAAAAAAAAATCCAATAATTTAAGGTAGTTCTCAGCGTGCGCGATCCATATTTGTGTGGTTTTCAAGATCTTCCACACCGGGTTGGACATATCAAAGCTAGCAGAAAGATCTGGCTTTCCATGTCATAACAACAAGATACACAATTTTCCTGGATCACTTGCGTCTCATTTGGCAGTTTCTGGGTCTAACAACACAAGTAATACAAGCACAGCAGAGAAGAAAGGTGTAAAACAGTCGTGACGAGATTGAATTGAGATGCTAAAAATATACAGAAGTAGCAGCAGCAGTATCCCAAATGTGCATACAGAATGTCTGTGATAATAATGGAGTTGGACAAGTGATTATATTTTACTTTGGAGGGAACATGGAAACTTGTTTCCTCCTTACTCTCTTTTCTGACTTCTCTCTGTCTTTATCTGACACTTGTGACATAAGGGTATTCCAACTTGTCTGTGAATGCTGTGACATCTGCTATTACGCATTTCAGAAGGTTGTCTTTGGCGATTTATTTGCAGGTTTTCAAAATGCATTTTACATCAAGGGATTAGAAAGCAAGGATTTATTATATCCATCACCATAGCATCAGCTGACACTAAGCTGTCTTTCAAGCAACCATATGAGATCTTAAGCCCTGCCAACATATAATTAAAATATAGACACAGAGAAATAAGAATGCAAAATTGTGTCCTAAGTCTCTGCAGTGAACTTCAAGTCACTATGCTTAACAAGTACTATTCATTACATACATCTATAATGAAAGTACAGTATGAGAATATAAGTTATTCACTGCTATCTTGAAACTGTTTATTTCTGCTCTCATACTGTAAGAAGATATGCCTTTTATTTCACACTTCGCCTCCCCTTGGTCTCCAAAGTCAATATCCCTGTGCTGTATTTTAATTATTAATTGGCAACCTGGCACTGTATGAACTCAACAAGGCCTTAGTTTAAACAACCGTAACTGACTGAAGCCTTAGACACAGGATAGCACCCCATTTTTATTTGGTCCTTTAGTGTGAGAAAACTAAGCTGCAATCAGCAAACTGCTGCTTTAAGTATTACCAGTGAAATATTGGAGCTTTTAGAGTTTCCCCTTTTCAGCCCAGTTTCTATCTCGGACCGAATTAGATCCTTAGAATCATGCAAAAAAATAAGTATTACTTTGAGCTTGTAAGTTTCTCCAGTGACATCAATATACTGTATATCTTTGAAAAAAACACAATAGTTGTATGCAGCCTTTTGCTCCCAGCAGGCGATAGTGATGACAGGGTCTGGTGGCAGGCCAAGCCCGACTGGCAGGAGCTTTGGCTTCACCCAGTCGCTTCCTGCCATTGCAAGCATATGGGTGGAGACAGTACTATCTATTGGCTCTTTCCCAACAAGCTATCGCCTTTACCCACAAACTGAGCAAAGCTACGCTGGACTATAAACTAAATACATGTACTGTATTTGTGCTTTCTCTGAGTGACCCTATTTCATGGACTTGTTATAAACAAGCACTAATGCATAAACATAGTTGAGATATGATGGTTGTTTGTTTCTCCCTTATACAAATATTCTGGCAGTCTTTATTGGCATATTGTATATTTGTGTTGTGCTGAAACTTTAGCACATTGTTTGACTTTTGAAGTCGCCTTCAGACATGATTAATTAGAGTCCTTTGAATGATCATGCAAATAGATCTGTCCACTCTTTCAATGCATGTTTTCTCACTTATGCTTGCAGTGAGAGAACAATACACCAAAGTTGGCTTGGTGTCTTTGCAACTGTCAATCTGAATATTTGTTGTGGTGCAGACTGCAAAAACAACATAAGGAGTAGGCATTCACTTAAACCCTTTTCAGACATGCACAGGAACCCTGAAATTCTCTTGACATTACCCAGGTGAGCTGTGTGTGAGAACGCAAATGCTCAAGTCAGTTGACACAGACCTTAAGCTGACTTTACTCTGCCAGTACAAAGTCCATGGAAGGTCTGACTGAGCTGGAGTGAGTCCATGTGAGAAAACAGCCGCGTATAGTCCAGAGTATTCCCAATGAGCTAGTGGGCACGTTGATGATGTTCTGCCATGTGATCTGTGCAAAACCGGAAAAATACAAACGTCCAGTGGTGAAGAAAATTGATCATTTACAATGAAGATGCCAATGAAAATATCCAAGTGGAGATGTACATGATTCAGGAACCTTTGTCGTTAAGAGCCGGCACCAGAGTCATCAAACAAGGTGAGAGACACAGTTGTTTATGACCAAATTACAAATTGGCTACGTGACTCAGTCATGTCCCACCTCTTGCACGCTGTACCCTGTTGTGCCACAACCTCCTGTTGTGGGCTACATGTTTGAAAGTGCAACTCTCGGCACAGTCTGGGCCTGATTCTCCGGACATAGTCCGGAGTTCATGTGTGAAAATGGCTTTAGTAATTTCCATTCAAGATGGAGCAGTAGCTTTGCTAGGGCAAAGCCTTTTCACATTTGTGTTGTAGCTGATTTAACCCATTTACAGCAATAACAAAACCAAGGAGTGGAAAACCAACCCCCACACCAGAAGCCCTTGCTGGACTTGCAGTCTCTCTTACACTTTCAAGAGCTGTCGCTTTGAATTGGCAGAAGGCAACCAGGCTGAAGACTTCCCACTGACTGGAGGGGAGTCATTGGCCAGGCTTTCCTTGTCACTGGGAGTTAAGGCAGTCATTGATCCTAATGCTTACACTGTTGTTGCAGCATTCCAATTTTTAATCACTGCGTGACTTGTCAGACTTAATGAGGGCAGTCGGATAAGAACGATCAACATAGCGATAATGAGAACATAACAGGCTGAGGATGACTTCCTACATCTAAGATGGTGTGTAGAGAAAAAAGATAAAGTGAAAAATTTATATTGAGTGTGCTGTAAATAGCGGTGCAGCATGTTTCTTTAGGAATGGCTGGTCACTAAGGTTGCCAACAACACAAATTAGACATACTGAAAAAAAATCACATAATTTGTAGCACAGATTTGTCAGATGTCAGCCATAATCTGAATTTAGAATCTGCAGATTTAAATGAGATTTATCTGTATTGTGGACACCTGCACAAGTCAAGAGTGCGTAGGCTATGTGCAGGCACGTCTGTGTATAGATGTAAAGAACGCCAAGCTGAGGCTGAACGTGGCTGGCGCGTGTTCTGTCTGATGTCTCTCCACTCTATAATCCTTTGTGCGTAAGAGGGTCAAGAGGCAGGCAGACTCCTACTGTAGTGGCTGGGTGAAACACTGAAGGTGAGAGAGTCTCCAGTTCTCCACCTTTAGTTGTTTACTTGTAATGCAGAACTTGGCTTTGAAAAGCCTCCAGCTCCAGCCTAAATTTTTTTTCCCCTAAATTTTTTTTTATTTGTCTTTATATTTCAAAATTGGGGTACTGTTAAGGATCGTGTATGCAGGAGTAAAACAATATTTTTTTAATAGGGAAAAGTTGTTCAAATAGGATATGATTCTTTTTGTTTTGTTTTGCCCCCTCCAGCTAATTCAGTGTTGTAACTATACACATTGCGATGCATTAGGCGGCAGTATGCAACTTAATCGCTGGTTTGCAATTCGCCAGAAAATGAAGGCAAGACAAAGTTAACACCTGTGGACCAGGTGTGTAGCCCTGGACTCTAGGCACAGGCCAATTTCGCATGCGTTGTTGTTGTTAAACTGTCGGAGGAGTGGAGGTTCAGCAATTTTCCGATTTTGCTGTGAAATAAAAAAAATGTAGAAGCTATTAATTCAATACGCTAATTAACACGTCTAATCACATATACAGAGCAAGATATTTAATGAAGTCACATTTGGAGGAGGAAGAAATACACGACATTTGGCTATCTTAAGAAGCAAGAACAGGACTAAAGCATGTCTCTGGTCTTCAGTGATCGTCTGGACAACTTGACTTTACTGTCACTGGAACATGAACGGCAGATTGTCTGGATTATATTAAAATCACCTCAATATTCAACTTCAGCATTGTGGTGTAAACTGGATGCATCTCCATGGTAAGATACAGCCCTGCTTTATGGCCACTCTTGTCATGAGTGAATGTGAAGGTGCACCGGAGTGTTGAGATTGTTGCTTTCTTTGTCACTATGTGTTAAAATTGAAATGTGGTTACACACATTGTTAGCTTTGCATTTAAGGTGGTTAAATTGATAATTATCTGCTGAGTACATGAGATGGTGGGGTGTGTATTATTATTATTATTATTATTATTTACTTTGCTAAGGTCTGGTTTTCTTTTAGTGGCTTAGATTTGAGCTGTCATTTTCCCTTTGACGGCTTATCTCAGTTAAACCTGCCAAGTGCATGTTAGAGTGAGTTATGTCAAGCCTGTGTTCTTGATCTGGTAGTAATATTGATTTAAAAAGAAAAGATATTTTAGATTTTGTTTTTGCTAAAGGTGAGAGACTTTCCAGTTCTCCACCTTTAGTGTGTGTATATATATATATATATATATATATGTGTGTATTATTCAATAGGTTCTGGTGTTCAGTCCTGGCCTGGAACTAAGGATTACTTAGATTGTATATGACACAAGAAAGAACACAATGAATAATATCCATAAAAACTTCTTACTGTTCAAATCAGCAGTAAAAAGCAGCTAATTCTCACATTTAGGAAGCTAGATAATAACATTACATTTTTGCTTGGAAAATGACAGTATATTAGACACAAAGTGGGTAATAAATTTTCTGTGCATAAGATAGTCCATTAATCACTAATTGTTACAGCCCTAGTTCAGTATAGATGGTGGATACCCAAACCAAGTCCAATGGGACCTGTCGGTACCCGAGAGTTAGGATCGGGTTTGACTACTTACCGGTCAAACTTTAGGCTAAACAGGTGTGCATTTGTAAATGAATTCATGCTTTTACTTTAGTATAGGCTAACTTAAAGTCCGAGACCTATTAAAAATTAAAATGATGAGCTTAAGGGCATGACAGTGCTATCCAGGATCAGCTACGTCAGGCTCAGTTCAGATATGAAATACAATATGCTTGTTGATTTTAGGGCAGGTTCAGACAGACATACTCTGTTTCAGCGTACCCTTAATATAAAATCATTTATAAATTAAGATCAATTTTTCTTTAAAGATGCAAAATGCACCTTGGCTTTTGTTGTGTAGCGGTTACTATGTTTGCCTCAAACACAAAAGGTCCCTGGTTCG
Source organism: Monopterus albus (assembly GCF_001952655.1). Lineage (NCBI taxonomy): Eukaryota > Metazoa > Chordata > Actinopteri > Synbranchiformes > Synbranchidae > Monopterus > Monopterus albus. Next base: position 939,005 of record NW_018127935.1, read on the forward strand.
AAGCCACGCAGAAATAGCGTTTCTGGGGCAACTGAGCAGTCATCTCCCAACCGGAGGGTCGGAGGTTTGAATCTCGGTGCCTGCAATTCACATGTCAAAGTGTCCTTGGGCAAGACACTGAACCCCCAAGTTGCCCCCGATGGTTAGAGCCATTGGTTGAGATGGCGCCGCAGATGGCTGCCTCGGTTCTATACCAGAAACAAATTCCTTGTGTGTAACATACTTGGCCAATAAAGGTGACTGATTTAAAAAAAAAAAAAAAACTGAACTAAAACCATGTCAAAGTTAATAAAAACATAGGCCTAAATCTATAGCAACACAATATATTCTGCCTATTTATGTATACTAAGTACTGTATTTGCTTTTCAGTGACTGGATACATTAGCCACCCCTAAGAGAATGATATGGCAAAGACTAGCAATAATGCTAAGTTTAGGGGGCACAATAGGGGTCAGAGGTCGACTAAGGGCACCAGCATGTTCTTGCCTTTTCTAATAAACAACATTCATTAAAAGGAGGACTTGGGAACACCCTAAATGAATATTACTATATCTCCCCTTTCCTTTGCGCAATAAGAAGAACCCTGGTGATTCCTCACATGGCTCCAAAAGCAACAGGGGAGTTTCTCTCAGAAGTTAGCCCTTCAGTTCAGTTCCTGCCCACATTTCTGAGAGCTTTTCATTTGTATCCCCTGGAAACCGCTCCACATTCTTTAAACTCCTTCAATAAAAAAAGAAGAGAAGGGGAAAAAAGGCTCTTACACATTTTGTTATGCCCTTTGATCATATGTTTATCTTCAGAACAGATGGCTGACCACCATCCTGTTCATATCAAGACATTCTTATTCAAAAGTTGGGTCCAGAAATTGGGTTTAGCATCTCTTAAAATCCACAAATCATAGTAAAAACCTCATCTTTTCTTACCAAACCTTTAAAAAATGCTCCCATCCCCCATAATATCCATGTTTGCAGTTGAGTGCTTTACTTGCTATTTCTGAGTCAGTTTTTGTTGCTTACAAAAGATAACCTACTAATATGATTACTGTTCAATTACTGTTGTATAAATCAGAGATAATTGCACACAGTAGCAGAAGTCATCTATAGTCATTTTCACTGGGTTGCAGGTACTGAAAGACGTGAAGAGCTTTTTATAGCAGTGAATATAAAATGAGGCATGTAATTGTATCTTAATAATGCAGGGAAGCAAAGTGTGATGTGTGATGTGAGGATTTCAAATCATGGCCAGTGTTTAATCTTACAATTAATATTTATCTGAGTCAAGGCTGCTCCACTATATATCAAACGGCTGTCAGATGTCCTCAGAGGCTTTCAAGTGAACTGACGTGCACTTTTTTGTTCAATAAAGTGGTCATTTATGTTTTCAAAATTGTATTAGCTCTTACCACTGCTGGGCTCTCTGCTGGTGTGATTTTAACCTTTGTTAAAGTTCATAGGGGCTTAACCACATTCAGTTAGTGACATTACCAGTTCTGACCTTCTTGGCAAATGCACTGTTATGCTGTATTTTAACAATTTTCTTTTAAATTATAAGTATTTTCACTGACATTATAACAGGTGACCTTGGAAACATTTGTTTCCAAGGTCTCTGGAGACTGACACTGCAGTCGGGAACAACAGGTTAGAAACCTCCTTTAGTAGATGAGTCGGATGCATTTACAAGGTCATTTCTTTGGGACAGGAGGTTATGATGATGGATGGTAGCCAACCTCTGCCAAGACACTCTTCCCATGTCGTCGTGTGGTTGCTATGGTGGACATGAGGGCAATTTAAGCGTCACCATATTCACCAGGGGGGTGCCCTCTTGGGTAAGTGGCTTTGAAACTGAAAGCTGACGCCTGCCACAGTCATCAAGTTTGTTGTCACTGGCAGGTCTTTAAGCACTGAGTGGCCATGTTAAGTGAGGCAAGTTGCTATGAAAGAGTGATGGCGAGGACAAGAATTACAGGGCCTGGAAATGAGGTTCCAGAATGTTGCTTACATGAGAACATACAGGAATATTACCTAATCAGTCAAATCCTGCCAAGCTGACACCTCTTGTAAGACACCCAGTGATTCCCCACTGAACCCCTGTGCCCTCAACCCATGCATGGCTCAGTCCTGAGGGAGCCCCCAAGAGAGAATCTTTGGTTTGGATGTTCCTCTTGACAGTCATTCACGACCTTACTCGAATGGTTTTGCATGCAGTGCAATATCTATCTACTGGAGGAATATTATCCTCAATTAACAGTGTACCGGTGAAGCTGCATATTTTGCATTTTGTAACAATGAGTGTGTTAAACGGAAGGTGATGTTAATAGGATTTTCTTCGGTTGGGAACCAGAGATTAGGAGATTTATATTGCTGAGCTTGGAGTGTTTTAATCTGAAATGGATTAAAAATACCAGACTGAAATGTTCAAGGACAAGACATCAAAAAGAAATGCCCATTACCTCTTCAGTTTAAAAGGTGTGAGCTAGCACATTACATGTTAATATCTGCTGGAACTCAGAGTGAGTACGCAGGATTGGGTAGTGATCTCTTTTTTACTTTCCAGAAATGGATGTCTGATGTCTCCTAAGCTTTGGCAATAAAACCACATTATCCAACAACTTAGTTTTGAGACAGTTTTCTTGGTTATTATAACCTCTAATATTTAAAACTTATTCTGTCACCATTACCATACAATAATTGAACTTTCTGTGATATGTACACACACACACACACACACACACACACACACACACACACACACACGCAAATTGTATGGTAATGACTGACCAGAAAAGTGAAAAGGAAAGCACTGGGATGTGGTCTACCTACAGCTGTTAAATATATAATCCATCTGTAATCAAGTCTGACAGTTAATCAAGTGAGACATTTGTAATGCAGATATTTGGACAGTTGTAACTAACTCCATCATCTTAATAAATGTATGACTTCAATGATGTTTCTATTAAACATCCCCGTTCACATTTCAAATGATCTGAGGGGTGTGCTGTTTATTTTGTTTTTTTCAGGGAGCTATAGATTGCTGCTAGGAGCAATAATTGTTATGGGGTGTGGGGGTGGAGGGGGTCAGCAGCGAGGGAATTCAAGGGAAAAAATGAATTGCTTATAGATTGGATGAATTATTTTCTAATATATTCACTGGATTTGCATGGCAGCTGTCAGTACCCGCTGAGGATTGGCAGAAGGTAAAGGAGTCCTTTTAATTGCAGACAAAAGGGACTATCATTTACAGAAAGTGGGTTTCACCACACCAAGAGGGGAAAGGGTGCAAATGACACATTAACAAAACACAGAGGGCTTCCTGTATGGGCTCGTGACAGCCACAAAGCCTGGGACATGTGTTTCGTCTCTTCAACATGAAAGAGCAGATATACTGCCCACAAAGTGGCAATTGTTCTGCCCACGAATACAAATATGGTCCATGTGTGTTTGAATGTGCATGTACATGTGTGTTGTTATGTCTAAACGCATATATGTGCTCACACTACTGTGGGTGAGAAAGCTTTTTTTTCTATTTTACATGTATTATACATGCAAATGGAAACTGTATTTGAGAAAATTACAACCAAAAAGAAGCTGGATGCTGCAAAAACAATGGTGACAATTGAGAGAACAAAAGGGGCTGAAAGTGACGCTATGGTGGCTGTATTTCTGCTGGACAGGTGATTATTGCTTTTGTTTAGTTTGAGAGGAGGGGGATTTGTTCTTTTCTTTACATTTGTAAGTAGTTGTCAGGCAGTGTGTGTTGCAGTGTGTTTTGTGTTTTAGAGGAGTTCCTTTGGAGAGAAATCAGAAAGAAAGGGTGCGATTTCTTCGGTTGGCTACTTTCAAAATTGAGCTTCCTTTTGCTGGTTTTTCCAGGATCACCAACTATACCTTTAACTGATCCTTTGTGATATAGCAATGCATTTTACCCATCACATGCTGTCATACGGTACTTCATTGTTATTGATATTAGGGCATACAGTTTTGAACTACAGAATGCTAAAGATGCCTGGGGTAGATGGATGGGTCCAACAAACCCCTGACTTTCATACAGCCAACTGGAGATCAAGTCTTGTATCTGACAATGTGCAGTATTATACTTTTCATACGAGCGTTTTAACTAAACCCAGGAGCTTTCCCCAACCCTAAACGTGTAGATGCTGTGCCTAAACTTAACCATTTATAAGGAAGGTCAGCCATTGTCTTACATTTTTGCTGCCAAAAAGATGGTGCCATTTCACAATTTTTGATCTTGAAAAATAGTGCCATGTCACAGTTTCTATGAGATTGGATTGTCTATGAAGAAAAAGTTTAGTTGCAATGTGTCCTGGAAAACCATAAACTTCTATATCAAACAATCTTGAAAGACCATTTAACTAACACATAACACAAAAGGCAGACTCACATGTTTTCATCTTATTGTTTTGTATTTTCTGCCTCCTTGGACTAGTAGTTCAGTGATGATCTCAAAGCTTGGCTTTTGTGAATTGCTAACAAGCCAATATGTGACATTATCAAATCGTTAACTTCCCAGCATCTCTAGAGTTGACATTACATCTCCCTGTGTTTGTTCTAAGGATTAAATCTTCAGCATATCCACACAGCCCTTCCAGACATAGATCACAGACTATTACACACTCCTCCTTCCGGATGGATGTTCCTATAGCTGCCTGAATAGGAGGAGTGCCACAAAAGGTTGGCCAATTTAATTACATGTGCACACAATTGTCCCCTTTCCTTAAGGCCTAACACCTAATCATAATACTGGATGTATGTCTGCATTTCCACTGTGTCTCCCTTACTTTCCACAAGGGTCAGTGGCTTCACTGGTTAGTTGCTTTGACTATGTGGTCTCTTGCCTGGGAGAAATAACCTTTCACCTCATGTCAGTGTCAAATTTTAACCTTTCTCAACTTTAATTAGACTAAGTAAGTTTGGAATAGGACATGGTGTTGTCTGGCTGACTCAGCTCCATCCCTGCGCTGATAGGAAACCTGCATGGGTGCCACAGCCCCCGCTGCCTCTGACACAGTGATGCTACACAGCACTGACGCTGACGCTTGCTTTGGCCTGCTTCCTGACAATGCAAACACAGGCGCATGTACACATACACACACAAAACACCACTGAAAATCTGTTATTGTCCATAGGAGCTGTTTTCTAACGTTTAGAGATTTCCTGCTTTGATTATTTGTAGATCAGCAACTTCATAGATATTGTTTATCCACCTTATGGGATGCCACTCAGTTCGGTGTGCACAATACATATCTTTGTATAATCCTAAAGCCCTTATGAAGGCACTGCACAACATCCAGTGGTTAATAAAGTCACACTTTAGCCATCCTGAAACAGATGAAGAAAACATTCCTTTATCATAGTGTAGTACAGGGGATCTGTACTTTGCCAATAACACTGTTTGGGAGGGTGAAGAGAAACAAAGCTTGGGTATGTTTGCTCCTTACTCATCCCTCTGCAGGGATGAAAATGGCTGTTTTTCCTATTATGTCATCAATATTTCCACTTTGGTAACAAAGCATATTTTCTTAGAAGTACCATTGTCCATTAAAAATACATGCAGGCATATATTGCTTTGTATTTTCTGCCTTCTTGGACCAGTAGTTCAGTGACATGATCTGTATCTACATGTGAAACTACCCATTCATCCCGGAACTACAGCTGAAAAATGTACAAAAGAAGTAATCCATAATCCTATAAAATGTCACAACCTACAAGTAAAAAACAAGCAGTAGCTATGAAAGAGCAATATAAACACAATGCAACAAAGCAAAATAAAATACAGTACAATGGCTGAAAATCCAGCATATTCCCCTCACACTTTGGTCTTATTTAAAAAAAACAAAACATGTTGAGTGCTTGACTCAGACAGTTCGATCCATTCACAGGTAGTTGATTGCACTACTCGCATGTGCGCCCTTATGATAATAGGTCCTTTTAGAGTCATCTAGTTCTGATGATGAATTGGACTTCTATAGAAAGCCAAAAAGGGAGTTACTGTGGTAACCATGCCCTGTCAGTCACTTGCAATCAGCCTTTTTTCTCTGTTCATTTCTCGATGCGTCAAGATTAGGACCTTCTCCATGGGGGGCTTCAAAACACTCAGAGGAAATGAAGAACCATGTGGAAGTTCTATGGCTGATGTTTGGAAACTTCACAAAATGTGACCCTTTGGCTTTGACTTATTTGAAGTTGAGAGGAATTGAAAAGTTGACTTTCTAGAGACAAGGAGGCACCTTACACTAAATTTGGACATACACTAACACACATTGTTTTCATTTCTTGTGGGGACTTTACATTGACTTCCATTAAAACACTTGCCCTAACCTTAACAACTAATCCTAACCTTAAACCAAGTCATCAATCTAAACCTGATTGATTTACACAATGAAAGTCCCCACAGTGTCAAGTGTGTAAATAGACTTTGATCCACCAAAATGTGAGTAATACCAGACATACACACACAAGGTTTTTGCAGCTGTAATAAAATAAATTCTCCAAATTATGACTGTGTTAACCTCTTGTTCTAAGCCTCCAGTGTCTACATCAGCTACAGAGGCAGCATGTGTTTCTGACCACAGAGGCTTATAATGAAATGCCCACATTAAGAATAGAAGGCCATTTAAATGCTAATGCTTTCTATGTATAAATGTTAGGTAAGGGTAGAAAATGTCCTACTAAACACCATGCCCATATTTGTAGATGATAGCAATTTGAATGGAAATTCTTGGAAGATATTTTTAATAAAAGAAGAAAAAAGCAACCCATTAAATGGTATCTTTGTGTATGTTTGTGTTGGAACATAAAGCTTTGTTTTCTGGTCTTTTATGGTTTTCTGGAATAACTGTGCTGTCGTAACTGTGCTTTTAAGCGATCACATGCTCTTTTAATTAGGTTACATTTTACCATAGCACACTGTCAGCAGTTAAACATTTAGGGGAAGTGCAACTAATTCGCTGGGCAGGACTATGAACTGTGGCATTACATCCTTGAAGAAAAGGGGGAAATCCATATAACACAAGCATAGAGGCTGTAAAGGTCTTAATTCCCCATTAGTTCCTTATTCTCTCTAGTGACAAAGAGAAGGCCTTTTCAGTCTTGTGTTCCCTTGCATACCAAAGTCATTCAACAGAGGAGACCTTTACCAAGAGCAATGCTCTATTCAAGCCATGTTAATTACAATTTTAAACCATTATTTGTTTCAACACCTGGTTAACCTATTCAGACCTGTTTAAATCCTCTTTATTATCCCAGGTGTGATGGGAAGGCACTAAGGAGTGAAAGGATCCTGTGTGTAGCAGGACTACATAGTGCTGAATAGCCTTTGGGATAAGATCAGATGTTACACACTCCAGTCCTCAAGTAAAATGGTGCTGGGTGGATTAAGTCTGTAAAGAGGATTTTGTCAAGGATGTGTCCTCAACTTTTCTTTTTTGGCAGTAAAACATCATGAACATTACATGGCTTCTTCAGTAGCTTTATTAGGACCAGAAAACTCAATAGCAGGCTTAAAAGCAATTGGCTTTGTTGTGCATTTCTGTGCATATATTTGTGTTGCGGTTAGGGGCTTTGAGACCAAGAGGCCATGTTGTGCAGTGAGGATGGATGGTGTTTCCATTAGAGGACGTGGTCATAGAAAGGGCTCATCTTCTAAGCCTCTTTTTCTTTCTCCATCCCTCACCTACTTTGAAGTTGTAGTCAGAAGTTAGACCACAGCCTCTGTCCATTATGATGTCATTAACAAGGCTTTACACAAGAACTTGACCCCTGTGGAGTCTTTGTTACCATGGCCACTCATGACTTACCTGTCTTGGCACTTGATTGAGGATGATCCCATTTCAACAAGAAATAGTAACAGAGTAGCATAATAGGACAACATGATGGAAAATGGGGAAAAACACATGAAAAGGGGAATATTACACCATTATGAGAGCTTTTTTTTCTTGATTTCATTCAATGCATGTTCTAATTTCCTGGCCCCACACCTACATCCACAATGGCTAGAGGCTGTTTGTATACACCTCCTGCTGTGTGGTTCAAATATAGTGCAGATTTCAATATAGTAAAGAATAGCCGCACAAAATTCTGATTAACGAATTAACACCCTCTAATAGCCCTTCACCATCCGTCCTTAAATGGATTAAAGCTCCTCTCTAACACTTTCTTTTGCAGAAAATTTAATTAAGATTTAGATTTGGTTTGAACATGCCAGGACAGATTCACACTGTATTCATGATGTTCTTCAATTAAGGAGCAAAGCAACTTAAGCTGCTTCACCAATAATTAGACTATCTCCTTTTTTAAATGGCATCTAATTATGCTTTATCTCTGTGTAATTCAATTTTTTTGTAGGTTACAGCACTGATACTGGAACCATCTATTTACATTTTAAAGGTCATCTTCTCCAGTTTTGGGATTGTATTGAGTGCCATTCCTTTAAATACATAGCCTTTTAATGCAACTGCACATTAGAGGAACAGCAAATATTCAATTAGACGCCACTTTAATCCTCCACCTTCCCTGACAACATACTCTCCGTTAGCATCCAATCAACAGCTACTTGGGAAAATGTGTAGAATAAATAAGGCTTCATGGACACAATTTCTTTCTAAACAGTATTATTTATTATTATATGTTCTTTTTTGTCTGTGTTGACATTAGGCCTCATGTATTTGTATAGTGATTTAAAACAACAGAATGTCCTGCCCAGTGTTAATTTACTCAAAGCAGCAGGGGTCACTGGTCTGGCCACTGACCATTACACAGTGGGACAGGGGTGTCCAGCTGACTGTCCTTTTAATCGACAACAGCAGGCCTAAGGAATTTAACAGCATGGGATTCTCCATTTCTTCGCAACAAATAATGTTTATGGAAGATTTACGAGTTACCGCATTTGTCTGGGCTTTCCTTCTTTTCAGTTCATTCAATTAGCGGCTGTGAATGTCTCGGTTAAAGGGGGTGACGAGACAATTGAAGGTGTCATCTAATTATTTTAGCCCGGTACTACACAAAGCCACTCCCGTGCTGGAATCCCTGGCCTTGGCTTGGCGATATGAAGTAAATGGGTTAAAACAGCAGGGGTGATGTAATATTTGTCTCTCCTGGAGATGTTTCCCAACCCCTAGCATCTTTAAAGTGAATCAGGGACCCGCAGGACTGCAATTTGATTAGATGGAAAATATACACAGGGAAAGGTAAATCAAATCACCTACTTTATGAGTAGGCTGGATCTTATAAGGTCAGATACTGTACATGATGCACTCACTGTGCTTCCACGTCCATTTCTCTTGAGAGTGGGCCAAAACACACAGGGCCGTGGTAAAGAAATAAGTGAACCCTTTCTCAACTCCATCAACTCATATTGAGGTTTCAAATACATTGCCCCAAGCCAGCCAATGAAAATTAGGATTGAGAAGTCATATGAACAGGGTAGAGAAACAGCAGAAGGCTGAAATCTGTCCTGCAGCCAGGTTTTTCCCTTGTTTATAAATTAGCTGTGAGTAATGAATTCTAGGAAACTACCCTGCTGTATGGTTGCTCCCTCACTGTTGGACCCTCCCATGGTCCTCTGTCGACATTGCTTTCCCAAATCTGTCCTGATGTTCCTAGTCTGTCAGTAGCCACCCCAGGGGGCAGCGTGATAGCCCACTTGGCCTGCCCCCATCTCTTCTCTGGGCCCAAGCCAGCTGAACCGTGCAAGTCCCTGCCACTGCAAACATGGTGACCTCAAATAGGATTGACAGATCGCAGACCGCAGATGCTAGGCTACTAGTACAGTGACATCATTTTCTACTGGTGGTAAGAAAACCTCTAGCATGAAGTGATTGCACTGACAGTTTAGGGGGGATAGCTCTGATAATCAACTAGAACGCCAACTCTGCTAAACAAAGAAAATCTAGGTCATGTTATATTCTTCTGTGTCAACAATTCAGAATATTCTTTAAATTCAATTTGAATATTTGCACTGTATCAAATTCAAAAACCCAGCTGCATTTTAGTGTTTTCTCTGTGCTGCTACATTTATTCTTGTGTGTGATAAAGAGCCTTGGGTCCCCAAGCGCACATTAAGGAGCCTGGGGGGTCCCTAAGTGTCACCCATGAAATCGGGATGTTAGGGTATGAAAAACAGGGGAGGGGCCACTAGTAATTCTCATTATTGTTAAATGCTCGCCATCCCCGGTGTTGACTTTGCCTTTGCTTAGTCTGGCTCTACTGCCAAGAACCAACTTGACAAATCCTTCAGTCAGTTTTCGAAGTGACAGGTCTGTGGAAAATCTTCTTAAACCTGAGTATGACCTTAATTAATTACAACAAGATCTGACCATTAATGGAGAGAAATTTCCATTATCACTGCTTGCGTTATTGTCAAAACAATCTCAAACCCAATCTTGTGAAGGATGAATAATTATATGGTGATAAATGCTAAGTGTTCTAATTCTAATTCCGAAGGTCAATAAATTTGTCAGCAATTAATGTAAAGAAGGAACTGCAGGGCATCAACATCATTTACACTGTGGCCCTATAAAATCCATTCTGTAACACTGACTATCAGAGAGAAAAGAACTTCTCAATGGCAGATTTTTGACGTCTATAATGGCTTAATGTCTGCATTTGACAGAGATACTGGGGGAAGACGGGTGACTCTGAGCACTGGTGTGGCCCAGAGGCTTTTGCTGTCACAGTTGATGACAGTAAGTTTCTCCATGCAGATTAAATTGGTGTTTACCGATTTGCCCTGGGTGTACATTTTTCCCCCTGCTGGGCTCCAATGGCTGATGAGTCGCAGATGAGACCAGTCGTTCTCAACACTGACGTGTATGCCTCCATCACACAGAGCCTACAGTGGCATCCAGCACTGTCACACAGTGCTTTCCACTGTAGCACAGTAAATGGTACAGTATCACCAGCTATTTACTTTTGCAGAAAGTGCTTTTGCCACTTTTGTCATGCTGTAACCTGTTACATTCCAGAATAAGTTTTCAGAGAATAAGAAGATGAAATGTTAAAAACATCAGTCATAATGTTCATACTAGACTCTAACCAAAAATTCTCATAGTGTTACAGTAAGTATCAATGACTTCCTATTGTTGTACCGCTGAAGTTTTTACAGCTGGCCAGTAAGAATGTGCTCAGAGCTTAAGGACACAGTGGGTTGTTGTCACAGATGCCTTTTTTAACTTGAGGCCCCACTTAAGAAAATAATGAAACTTGGTTTGTTGTGTAGTGAAGTTTGGGTTTATGTAAGTGAATCAATGAAAACTGTAGAAAGATAAACAGATTTCTCTATACTATTAGAAAGCCATGAAATAACAATACAGTATTTAGCTAGCATTTTCTGTTGAAAGCCACTGTACAAAATACTAACCCTAATAAGCTTGTCTTAAAGGTGCCTTGCAAAATATTAAGTAGTTTGTTATATGTAATTTGCATTGATTATACTTTAAGCGTACAACTGTGAGGCAGAATTTACTGATTGTCTCAAGTGTTTGATGCAGAGTATTTATTCTGAAGAGCACTTTGTTAGTGCTAATTAACTACACTGAAAATCAATAAGCAGAACAGTTTTGACTGCCCTGGTCTTAGGAACAGAGGTTACAGTATGTGATCCTGTGACTGTTTACCATATTTAATTGCATTAATTAATGTTATATTTTGGCATGTTTATGAGTCTATTTTTACTCCAAATAACACAATGGACACATATTTGTAGCCACTTTCCAGTAAAGGTACTATTATTTAGATATAGTTAACACTTATTAAAACTTTTTAACCATCTTCGGACAAGTGTCGGCTGAGCACTGAATATACAGAGCAGCATCTACTGTATGTGTATGCATTTCAGGTTGTAAACAGTAGCCTCTGAGCACTGGGTAGTTATTGAGTTGTGGCCCCTGGCATAGGATTGATCCACTTCAGTCCAGCAGCAGGGGGGCAGGAGCTCTGGAGGGGCTCAGCAGGGCTCCAAATCAATAAGGTTAATAGATGTGGGGGCCACGCAGTCAGAGGTGTGCAGCCTGGCATTTTGGTGCCAATGAGGAAAATTTCTGATGACGAGGTGTCTCTTTTGGTGCCTGCATTAATGTCAGTTTGATTACCAGGAGCCAGAATGTGAGGGACAGTGGGTTAGTGGAGCCTTGTTCCCTGGCCATTAACTTGAATTAGCTTTACAAGGAAACCCTTCAGATTGGAGACTTTAACTTGCCACCTCTTCATCCACCATCCATTGAGAACAAATTGCCATCCACCTCCCTCCTTTCCTCCTTACTCTATTCTTTCACTCTGATTTTTATAATGCCAACAGTTTCATAATCACTTGATGAGTAATTTCCTCTCATTT
>NW_018127935.1:951371-960383 GCF_001952655.1 Monopterus albus
GCATAGTACAAAAAAATAATAAATGTTAAAAAGTGAGCGCAGTTAAAATCTTGTTTAACTAACAAAATAGAAATTTCCATTATAGGAACTGCTCCTCCATCTTTGCTGCTAGACTCGGTATTTGCTATATTTCAGCCTCTTCTTCTGGAATTAAAGTGAATCATCTCCTATAATTTAATGTTGAGACAATAAACTAAAAGTTCACAGTAAGTCTTTTGTACATTTTTCTCATACACAACATTTGTGGACAGATGTGATATCTACTAAAGTAAAAATGGTGTCCTTCAGTTTCTCTCAGACTTACAGCAGAGTTTGAATGGTGAAATGTAAATAAGGTGCTTGCAGATCTTTTCTCAGTACCTGGCTAATGTCTATACAGCCACTTGCCTGTGTGTGTATTTTTGTATGTATGCATGAGGATATGCAGGGAAGTGGAGGCTGACCTGCATATCCTACCTGCAATTAACCATGCACCTGCACCAGCTGAATTATAGTGTATGAGCAGAAGCCATGTTGCCTTTGCTACATTCAGCCCCTTAAACAAAACACTGAAGTAATTTGCAATAAAAGAATCAGTTGTCTCCTTTCTCACCCGTTTCAAAAGGACCCTTTGCATAGGAAATCAGTTGTCTCTCCCTTCATGGACATCATGCCGTGTGGGTTCCCATGGAAATGAGTTTTGGCATTGTTGTGCCGAGACACTCCCCCTCTAATAAACTGAGGAGGATTAAGGGAGAAGAATGTAATAAAGGATCGTCATTTCATCATGACAGCCATTTTTAGGGGGTTTGAGGCAGCCAGAGATTTAAAGGATAATCAGCACAGGGTTTATTTCCATAACATGCATTACAATCTTTTTCTTTGAACTTTGCTGCCACTTAGGTTACTAGATTTGTATGAACAAAGAAAAGCATTATGATCAAATGTGTAGTATTTGAGTGGCATATTAGAGACAGATGAATGAGTTATTGAAGCCTTATGGCTTTTGGAGATTATTAAGCATTAATCTCAGTACTTTGAAGTGTATGTGTGTGTATGGAATTAAAGTATACATCTTGGCTTGTAAAATAAGGACACATCTGTAAGTGTTATTTAAAAAAGAGGCATTTGTATCTCTTACTTTTTGCTTATTTATATGCAAAAAATATCATGGCCAAATGAAAAAGAGCCTCAACAGATCCCTCTTCTGGATAAGTGGTATAGATAATGGATGGATGGATAGATATTCCATAAATCAATAAACAATAATTTTTAAAATTATCACCTTACACTTTTCAAGTAAATGTGGTATTTTTCAAGGTGTGACTAAATTATATACCCAAAAAGAGCTGGCCAGACCTAGCTTCATGGCAACCAATCTTTGTGACAGACAGAGCCATCATCTCCAGACTCAGTGACTCCACTACTGGCAGAATTGATGACACTAAAGCAAATAGGCAGAGGCTGCATTCGTAACATCTCTCTGAAACTCCAGAATAAATATACACTCCTGCAACCTCCAGCACCCCTCTGCTTGCCTTGGATGCACATGGGAGTTATTTGAGCATTTCTGGGACCAGCGGGAAGCAGCACTGCCACACCGACTCGCTGTTGGATTACCCTCATTGCATGAGTCTTTGGCCTATATCCTCTCATAATGACAAAGGGGTCGAGTTTACAAGGGGCTGATTTAACTCATTCACCGCAGTTTACTGCCACCAGCCACATGCCTGCCAGCCTAGTAATTCTAACTCAACACTAAGTGTTCCTGAATTGAGGAGGGAAAATGCCTCTTTGACTAGATTCACAAAAATAGATTGTGTGTATGCGTGTGTGTTACTAGAAGGTTAAGAGAGAAGAAGGTTAAGACCAGGTTAAGGTTATAAGGTTAAGATCACAGGATGAGAGGTGATCACATTAACTCTGTAGTATCTGGTGAAGGTACACAATGAAGCCCAAGTACAGTAGCTGTGACAGATGTCATTCAGAGGAGCTCCTCTTAGAGCAGCCCAAGAGATGAAGTCACGCCTGGTGGAATGGCAATTCACACGAGGGACATCCAGGCCCTTGAGCCTGTAAGCCTAAGAAATGGTGTCTACAACCCAGTGGGACATCCCCTGTTTAGACAAGGCACAACCTTTCCAATGATTCCCATAACAGCCAAACACTACATTAGACTTACAGAAGCCTGTTGACACAGCTAGGCTATATACAGTATGTTCTCAGGGCCCAAACAGGACAAATTAGGTCAGCAGCAGAAAGTGGCCCCTCTGCCATTAATTGTGGTGAAAAATCCAGACTGATAGGCTTAATGTAAAAACCTGAAAGCCTCTTACAAAGGAAGTATGAGTTGCGCCACAGGGTAACGCCAGACCCATCAACACAAACATTCTCTGGCAACAGGCAAGGCATAAAGTTCACTAACCTGCTGCGATTAGATTTTTTTAAATTAGACTCAACTTTATAGTCATTACCCATGTAAAAGTACAAGGCAACGAAATGCAGATGTAAATAACGAGAAAAAAAGCAGTCTTCCTAGATAGCCATCTCAGATCAGCCCAGTTTAGTGGTTTGAATGGTGGCCAACACAATGCCTACAGAACCAAAGGTAGGTCCCATGAAGACATGCACAGAGCATATTTTGGGTGGACTCAATCAGCCCCCTTCAGAAAATGACCCACAAGATACCTATAGGCCTTGCTCTTGCAGAGCTCATTTTGAGGTTAACAGTGTGTCCAGCTAACACACACCTGGGCTGTCATGTTCCAGACCGCCTGCTCCTGGGATGGTGCACTTATTACCCAGTAGTCGGAATAATACTGAAAAAATACTTAAGCCCTTGGCCTGCACCAGTTAAAGACCTAGGGAGAACCTTGAAGGAAAAACTAACAGCACATGTAAATAGGCATGTTTCAAGTCAGTGCTTGTGAACCAATTCCCTTCTGGCACAGCTTGGAGAACATCTGTGGTGTGAAGCTTGAAAATGAAGATTTTTCAAGAACTGGTTCTGCCATCTTGAGTTCCAAGATAGGGTAAAAACCATCACCCTTTTTTGGAAGGATGTAAGTTTTAGGAAGGAAGTTGAATAAAACCTACTCAACTTTTGTGAACTGTATACAACACAGTCTTCTTTACAAGTGCAGAAATTTCTTATCTGTGGGCCAAAGATCTCAGGGTTTTCTTGACACAGACATTCTAACCCTGCCAAACCTCAGCGTTGACTATATCTCTTCAAGAGTTATTAAGCAACATCAAAACTTCTGACTGGCTGAGATGTTGTTGGGAGAAACAACTGATGTCTGACTGGACTCTGGGAGTCAGGCTCTGCTCCCATGATCTTTGGGCAGTTTGGGTGGTCAGTGGGTAGCAATTGCTCGTGTACTGTAGGACGCCATGTTCCACAGGGGAGTGCTGAGCTCTTGAGGGACTGTGCTGGAGGGCGAAGAGAGCCAGTGTGCCTTGGCTTAGAGACTGGACGGTGTAAATACCGTCCCCAATTGCACATGGATTAAGATAGCTGACCCATCTCTTTTCACGGGATGTTGTCACTGAGCTCAAGAAGAAAAAGAAAAAAAAGCTTATCCTGCCTTTTCCCAAGTGACTTAACAATAATACATACAATGAACCTCCTGACCCTTGAAGCCCCTCTCTTTAATCGGTGTGAGTATGCTGTGTTTTTATTGGCTGTGGTTCTTAAGTGCTCAAATTGCTGTAAATAGCCTGTACAGCAAATGTCTTTGGCCTCCCTAACTGAGGCATCCCGTCATCTAAACAGTGGGATACCACTGATGTCCCAAGAGATACATCTTGAGTAATGTTCTCACATTAATAGGGCAAGTGCTTTAAGGGGTAATCTTTCCATAAGGAAAACCTGATGCAAAATCCTGCAGTGTTCTGGCTGCACATTATGATGGATCAAATGTGATTTAATTGTTTTTGCTAATTACAATAAAAGAAACAACAGATAAAAGTTAGTCCACTTTCATTTTTAAAATATTTCAGACTGGGTGCAATCTGCGAGTTTCTCATAAGGCATCATTAATTCATTAGAGGGACAAGTGAACATGGGTTGTGGGTGTCCGCTGTTTCCTCTGCTTTGGTGTTTATGATCCGTGTCATATAATTAAACTTCAAACAGCCTGAGTTGACTCTTTGACAGGGAGGATACACAATAATTGATATATTTTCCAGGCATTTATGTCAAGGAAGAAAAAAAAAGTTCCACACGAAGAGTGAATTTCACATTGTTTGACACAAAACACAGACTTTTTAAACATATTGGGACAATCAGAACATTTAGAAAGGGTGTGAAAAAGTCTGCTGCCTGTTGCCTAAAGAATGAACTCTGGCAGAGTGGAGATTGTGAATAGGCCTTTTACAGGTCACAGAATCCATTCAGCCCACTGACATTGTTATTATCTGACCGTCATAGATGGGCCTAATTAATATTCTAATCGTAGGCCTCCAGAACATTGTAAGCAAAATTATCCGCTCACTACCATTTACTTGTTCAGCCACTCATTGACTCGAGTGAGAAACAACCACTCTAGAGAAAATGACCACAAAGTAAAGGCTAACTCAAAGGCAAGCACAACATCTTTACATGGCTCAGATTTCTCTTTTTACCTCTGCTTGGTTTTGATGTAATTAGAACATGCATCAAAAATAAAAAAAAACATATTTAACAGTAAGTATTTCCCACCTAATGGGAACAAATACAGAAGACCTTTTTGGCTTAATTGTGGCTAGTTTGGTCCATGGCATAACAGAAAATAAATAAATAAATGTACATTTTCAAATTTCCTTAACTACCACTATCTTTACTAAAAGCCACTTCCATTTATTTATTTAATTAATAAAGATCCATGTACTGTAACTTGTTAAAAGTTTTCAAAAGTGTGTTAACTTTCTATTGTCATTGAAAAATTATGGATTGTTGAACAAGTTTTACTCCTCAAAACAAGACATCTCCAACTTGACCATGCCATCTATTCTCAGTTTATTTGTGCTTGAAGTTGTTTAGACTGAGTGTGGCTTGAAGATTGTCATATCACGAGTCCTGTCCATCTATGCACATCTCCCTATCTGTTTTCTAACGATAAACAGAGGGCAGCATACTGCAGGAAAACATATTTTTGACTGGAGGGGGGCTTTAAGTCACTAGTCCTGCCTGATGTCCTGCCCCCCCAAAGTGATGGATTAGTGATCAATTTCATATATTCTTGTTCTTTTTTAAATGCTCTTATGGTTTTAAACAAGCAGAGTCAAGGATACGCATAGATTGTTGCATTAAAGTACACAGAAGAAAACTAATAAATATCATATTTGTACTAGTGCCCTATATTTGAATTGTATTTTAATAGTCTTTTGTTTATGAAGTGTCTACAAAAGCCCTGCTGCAAATCTCTATCATTATTGTTCCCTGTCAACTTAGAGATGCCTTACTCCGTGGGGTGTTAGGAGAGTTATGGAGTGTTATGACGAAGGAGACCTGAAGTCGACAGACATCTTTCCAGGGCATGCAATCTCATGACAGAGCCCTTTCAGATGGGAACACGAACAGACTGAAATGCTAATTTCTACACCGTGATAAATGTGCAGTATGAAATTGTCAGTACAGAGCTCTTGCCCCGAGGCTGTGCGTTATTGCTTTATTCTATTAGTCAGTTATTACCAGCAATCACAGTCAACCCCCACTGCCCCCCACACACAAAGCCCCCTTTTACATTACATTTATCAGGCGTTGCACAAATGCTGAAAACATATGATGGCAGCCTTCAGAGCTGCGTTTCCTCCAGGGCTGGGAGTCCTGTGCTGAGCCTGCTGGCCCTGCTGTGCGTCTGGTCACTTGTCTGGGCAGCAGTGACACCATGAGAACCACTTACATTTTTCTCCAGGAAGCTCTCATCCTCTTAGCCATTCTAGTGTTTAACTCCTGTTTGTGTACATTTAAGGATTTCTTGAAGCTGCCACTGGTTTAAGGCTCAGAGTCAAGTATTCACAGTTTCTTGTGAATGTTACTGTCAAATATATGTTTCTTCTAACGCCTCAGTGATGTAGCTAATCACCTGACTTTTCACTTCTAATTGTGCTACCTCTTTACCCAGATGTTCAGCCCTATGCCCTCACTTCATTTCCTCATATGGGAGCAGCAGCCTGAGGCTATTTACATCACTATCTGTGGAGTAATTACCATACTGTTTTATATAATGCCAAGGCAATCATGGGGTGATAACATGCAATTAAGCAGTGTTCTCTGATTTGTACATAGACAATCTTGCATCTCTCCAGCCCTAAAGATAGAGTGCCCATCTCAAAATGTCAGATTCTAGTGGCTTAATCTGATTATTTTCAATTAATATGCATGTCTTTCTATCCTGGGTTTGCTACCGTTATTGACATTGACAAATTGCACTCATTTTGATCCGAATTTGGATCAGAGACACTCCATTTGGTTGAATGTCACTTATACTTTTGCTCTACTCACTTCTGTCTATGTTTTCAGCTTTCTTTGAACTAATGCAATCTTCCGCATCTGAATCATTCTTTGAATTAGGGAGTCTTAAAAAGGAACAAACTATTTGTCGCTTGGTGTGGGGATATAATTGTTTGTCATGTAATTTCTTTACCTTGCTTTTCCTGTTGAGTCTTACTGGAAGGGTATAGGCGGCAGTGGATGACAGGTGCCGGAGGGGCTAGGTTTTGTAATGTCGCTCAGAAGAGTCGCATTGGCCTGGGCATCAAAAGATAGTGCTGTCTGCCTGCCTTACCCAAAGAGCTCAGCCTCAAAATACAGTCTCTGGCACTCCATGCAGACCCAAGCAGAACTGTCATGGAGATCTGACAAAAAAGGAAAAGAAAAACATCTGCTGTTGAATAGAGATTTATTAGGAAGACGCCTAATTTTTAGAAAGCTGTTGGAGTGAGCTGGCTGCTCCAACGGGTAGGCAGCTCCGTCACGTTTGAGCAGATTCTTCCATCTAGCCTGAGGGAGCGTGGTGCTCACCGTTTGAAGATTAAAACATCCACTGTCATTTCCTGCTCCAGTGGCTGCTTTTCCGAGAAGAGTGGAGATATGAATTGTATTTTCCACCCCCTTCAGAGCTGATTATCGAGAGACAGCCTTTCAGTGGCCTCCATGTTTCATGGTGGTCTCAGGAACAAGCCACCAAAGAGGCGGAACCAGAGGGGTGCAGATCAGTTGTGTGTTGTATTTGTGTAATCTATTGTTCCAACCAAATGCGAAAGGTGAAGCATGGCTAAATCCTTTCTTTCCTCTAAGGTGTGTGTGTGTGTGTGTGTGTGTAGCTGTGTCCTTGTATCTCCCTGCACCTGCACGCACATAGATTTGTTTTTATGTGTGTTGGACTGTTGGTGCGTCTCTCAATGTGGTCGCTGGTGTGTTTAGACCCTCCATTTAGACTTCCCATCAGTGCATTGTTAACAGCATGTCCAGTCCAGGGAAAGGGCTGAGATAGGACTGGGTGCCGTGGTGGGGGGTTCTAATAGAGCCATCAGTCAAGTGCTTGTCCAGCCAACCATACCGCAGGGCGTTAATGTTAATGCTGAGGCACATGGTGTAAGTGCTGAGGAGCAGGGTTGTTTGTCAAAGTGCATCCAATATGAAGGAAGTTGTTAGTTAAGTGTGTGTGCCATCACGTGACTGCATGGCTATCCCATTGTAACATGTTCTGTGGCGTTTTTTTTCTCAGTTGCTTGTGCTACTGTAGATTATTTTGGTGTGTATGTTTTCTGCTGTAATGTTTTAAAGTAAATTAATCACCATTACGTGATTAGCTGATTGACAGAAGGCTAATAGAAAATAATGAATCAATTAACATTTAAGTTGTTTATCAAGCAAAATGTGAAACATTTAGTGGTCCCAGCTTCCTAAATGGGAGAATTTGATGCTTTTGTTTGTTTTATATCACTGTAAATTGAATATATTTTGGTTGTAGACTCTTGATTGGACAAAATAAGCAAATTGAAGGGAAGTCGCCCAGTCCTGTAAAAACTGATGAGCCGATTCCACCATTTTCTCATATTTTATAGAGTAAAATTGGTTAATCACAAAATACCCCTTAACAATCATTGATCTGCCAGTTGGGAGAGAATCTAAGGTTTCATAGATTTGGATTTTTGATTTGATTTGATTTGATTTGATTTATTCTTTCAAGCATATAAAACAGTTGATATAACAACACACATTTTTACACACAATCCAATATCAATTTACTTATACCTAGTACATGCTTGAATGGAGTAGGAAGAAGTCAGACTTATCCAGTCCTACCCCATGACATCATCTTACCATCATTGGTTTGCAAGCAATAAATGATTCACTTCTACACACACACATATTATCCTAAAAAAGAATATGACAATGTTAACATTCTTACATCACACAAGTGATATACTAAAGAATGGTTACAAAATATACACCACACCCACAATAGTCCATGTAGTTAATCATAGAGCCTGTTCTTGCATATACCTTGATTGACACATACCTTTATATTTACGTTTAAACTCATCAATTCTATTACTATTTTTTATGTCCGCACTTAAATTATTCCATAGTTTTACCCCACTTATGAAAATACAAAATCTTTTTTTGGTTGTACGTATAGCATGAACTTTTAAATTTAACTGACCCCTTAAATTGTATCCCCCTTCCCTTTCATTAAATAGTTTTTGAATTCCACCAGGTAATAAATTGTTCCTGGCTTTATACATAAACACAGACGTCTTATCAGTCAGTTAAAGCAGCAACGTCTATAAAGCCAAAATCCCAAATACTATACAACGTAACAAGCACTTCCCTGCTGCAGG
Organism: Monopterus albus; assembly: GCF_001952655.1. Lineage (NCBI taxonomy): Eukaryota > Metazoa > Chordata > Actinopteri > Synbranchiformes > Synbranchidae > Monopterus > Monopterus albus. Next base: position 960,183 of record NW_018127935.1, read on the forward strand.
GATCCATTTTCTAACCTATAACAAGGTGCCAGGTGCAGACGCAGCTCCACTGTGTTATTGGTGGCTTCAAACTTCTCGCTGTAATAGAAACATGTTTTGAGTAATGATTCATATCAAAAATTTGTCAGGTTTGCCCGGCTGCACCTTCCTCTCTTCTCTCTTTCTCGCTCTAGTCTGCTCCTTCTCACTGATTCTCTTGAT
>NW_018127935.1:961228-964633 GCF_001952655.1 Monopterus albus
TTGTTTCTTACATATCCTCAATAATGCAGTTAATTTGTTCTTATATAACTTATATTTTTCTTCCGCCTTCTTGGATCTGTCCTTTATAAATTCTTTATATAAGACATTCTTCTTTTTACATGCATTCTGTAATCCCTTACTCATCCACTGTTTCCCACTGTAATTCCTCTTGTTTTTATACTGCTTATGAGGACAGTTCCTGTCATATACTTCCATGAATATATTTAAAAATTGCTCATATGCTTTGTCTAAGTCTTCCTCTTTGCAAACTGCATCCCAGTCTTGCCCCAAAAAGTCCTCTTTTAGCCTCCTTACAGCATATTCGTTCATCACCCTCCTATAAAAAAGATTTGTTTTTGGCCTTTCATTTCTAACACAGCAGTCATAAACCAAAAATACTGGTAAATGATCACTGATATCATTTATAAGTAATCCACTAGACATTTTGCTATCAATATCATTAGTAAATATGTTATCTATTAGTGTTGCATGCTGGGTTGTTAACCTACTTGGTTTTGTAATTGTTGGGTATAAACTGCATCTATATATTGTGTTAATAAACTCCTCAGTTCCTGTGTGCTTGTTAGGATTCAACAAATCTATATTAAAGTCACCACATATAAACATTAATTTATGACTTATTGACGAGTAATTTTCTTCCATCCAGTTATTAAATTTTTTCTAAGCATAAACTTCATAAAGCCAATTCAGAATGTATATGATATTGTCAGACAGTGTAGGTGAGATTATGAGTGAATGTTAAGGGCTTAATGGATGATAAAAACAATCATTAGAGCATAATAATAATATTAATAAACTATAAAGTACTTTTCAAAAACAGTTATAAATGCAGCACAATACAGATTAAATAAAATCATGTCACTAAAAGTACAGTTTAGAGCAAATAAAGCTCAACAATGGATAAATAACAGTCGGAGGTAGTTATACTGTATAGATATTACTTTGGTATAAAAATGGTCGGACTAGAAGCATAGACCTCTATGGCTATTTTAAGAGTTTGATTCAAAATGTGTGTGTGTGTGCGTGTGTGTGTGTGTGTGTGTGTGGAAGCCACTTCCTGTGTGACCTTCTAGAGTGTGAGAGGAGCCACAGTAAGATGCACACTGACTCTGCACAGAGCAACAGCCAGCACTGCCCTCTCTGCATCATCCGATCAGCATATTGCTCCTCTTCTGCTGCATCACACATCATTTGGCTCTTTCTGCATTTTAACCCTGGCTGCTCATTTTCTCTAAGAGTTGTGGCGTTTTATGTAAATCATCACCACCAAATGTCGCTAGGCAGATAGGAAATTGCTGAGAGAATCTGTATGTGGGGTTTGACCTTTATTTTACAGCTATAGTGATAAAACACAGCATGTCACTGTATCATTTTCACCTCTGTTGCTGTTTTTCTACAAATATAGATTTTCAGTAATTAGTATGTAAACCATGTGTGAAAACCTGGTTTGGTATTCTCCACAGAGACACCTTGTTTGACACCATTTACAAAACAATACTATTTCTACATATTTGCTTGTTTAAAATATAATAGAGTTCAAATACATACTGAGCTCATTAACATAATACATGCTTTCTGAACACAACCGCATTTACACCTTGGGAAAGCTTTACTGGAAAAGCAGAAGTTCAGATAGACTTTATGCGGTGCATCTCGACACTTCTTTGAGCGGAGAATGTTGCTTCGGGCAGAAATTGAAATGGTTCAGCTGTTTCCAATACAACAGGTCTCTTTTAGCAAAAACAGAAGTTGAGATGTAAAGATAGCACATGTTGAGGCGTATAGATCTTATGTTCACATGGGACACGCTGCTTGTTTAGAGAATCTCTGATCAAAGCCACCCCTCCTGAGAATAGCTTTATTAGATTTCACACCTTCTCCCTAGGAGCCAGGGAAAACACAAAGCATATTTTTCTACATCAATAAATATTCATTTTCCCCTCAGATCAATTCCTTTTCAAGTTTGTCATTACATGGCAACACATTAGGGTTTTATCAGGCCAGTATGACGACAATTTTGACACAAATATTCCAATGATAAATATTCATGCATATGGGATGGCTTTTGTAAAGCCATCCCATATGTTAGACCCCCCCCCCCAAAAAAAAAAACAAAAACGCTGATGATGAACTGCAGTCTCATCAGCCTAACCATGGAGGAGGAAAAGCAGCGCCATCTTTTAATTGGCTGGGATTAAGTTTGGATTGAGAAGACTTCTTGGTTGAATGAGATCTGGGCACACTGCCAAATGAATAGAAAATGGTCTTCTCTTCCTCTTGACTGTCCATGGCACTCCCACATCATTAGCAGGGGAGTGCATGTGAATCAGTTCTAGATTTCATTTTAATAATGCCAATGCATTCATTTTGCCTCCCATCCTAGTTAAATTGTTGTTTTGTTTGCAATGTGGCCCTTCCCTTACCTTTTGGGAATTTAGATAAAAACACCTCTCAGCTGTTTTGATTCCCTGCTTGGGCAGAATCAGATACACTATATGTGGAAGGAGTGTTTGAGAGCAATCCTCTAAAAGTGAAGAACTATTTTAGCACGCATGCATTACAGTTTGCTTTCATGGAGGGGTGTTGAAATAGAGTGAACGCTCTGTCCTCCTATGATGTTTTATCTCTGTTATGTGTTGCAGTGTTTTGGTTTTTAATAAGACCTACTTGATAATTCTGCATCAGTCTTTATCGCCATTCACAGTATCATATATTCCCTACATATGGCCTCGTGATCTCTACATAGCATTTAAGAAATAGCACTTATGTCCCTGTGTCACCTTTTCAAGAGTTGCTATTGTCAGCATACAAGCTAATAGGCCTGGGTGCTGCTTCCTGCTCTCCCCAAATGAACCGTCTGGCCTGGGAGCCAGCTAAAGCCAAAGGTTAGAGCTCAGTTTTCCTCCCTTCTCACCACATCACCATGACAACGGATATAGAAATCACACTGTCTCTTAGAAAGAAAGCCTGGGTGACACCACACAGGGGCACTTTTGTGGTACATGAGGAGAGCAGGGTTCATTTAGACGAGCCGGTCAAGGATGAGTATTCAGCTCTCTGAAGAGGAAATCTTGGGGGGGGGGGGGGCTTGGTCAAAGAGCTGTGATGCAGCTCCAACCACTGAATTCACAAGGCAGAAAGAGAAAGGTGACTGTTCAGTCCTAAAATATGCAACAACCTGTCAAAAGCCTGAGCATGTCTGAGGATCATTAAAACACAAAATCCCTATGTTTTACCACCTTAAACAAAACAGTGGACATTTTCAGGGTAATTTACATGATATCATGCAAAAATGTCTATGTAGTGTATACACACGTGATTCTTCTACTCGTATCAAGGGTTGTATAAGACATGAGAGGCCTCTACTGGCTGGGGGGGGGTTTA
>NW_018127935.1:964802-987871 GCF_001952655.1 Monopterus albus
ACCCCGGGGGGGGGGGGCTTGGTCAAAGAGCTGTGATGCAGCTCCAACCACTGAATTCACAAGGCAGAAAGAGAAAGGTGACTGTTCAGTCCTAAAATATGCAACAACCTGTCAAAAGCCTGAGCATGTCTGAGGATCATTAAAACACAAAATCCCTATGTTTTACCACCTTAAACAAAACAGTGGACATTTTCAGGGTAATTTACATGATATCATGCAAAAATGTCTATGTAGTGTATACACACGTGATTCTTCTACTCGTATCAAGGGTTGTATAAGACATGAGAGGCCTCTACTGGCTGGTGAGGTCTTAACATCTGTCGCTTTAGTGGAAAACAAGCCACATCCTACACTGGGGACTATGACATAAGAGGCATTTGGAGGAAGCAGTTACTGTAAAACAAGCAAAACAGCAGCATCTGAAATCCAAGCTCAGCTGTGTATAGCACAGTTTACAGTCAGAAAGCTTATTAGAATTCAGTGCAAGCATTGTTTGATGGATAAAATTTAAGAACCAAAAACTCTCTTCCTCCTCTCTGTTTTTGAGAGCATATGTCTAAATCCATTCAATAAACCAGTCAAAGGCTTCACACTGTTCACTGAACAATAAAAATCGATACCATTAAACACTTCTTTAAGGAACTGTAAGTGTTTCCCCAGAGGCCTTGTTGGTTTCTGTGTATCTTTTTTTTACAGTCTCTTGTCAATAAAACATTTGGCAGATCTTAAATTCTTCATTACATCTCTGAGACAGATGTCTCCACGTCTCTTTTCTACCCCCCTCCAACGTTTTGAAGATTCAGGTTACTGATAGATCAATAGACAATATTCTTAGAGGAGTGAGCATACCTTTCATGCAGCGCTAACTTGTTTCTTCCTGCGCCCAGCTGTCTGGGGGCATCCGTCCAATCAGAGGATCCCATAAGAAGCGGCCCAGCCGACCACAAATCTGATCGTTCACTTCCTGAATGCATTCCAATTCCTTCACAGGCGTATAAGCAATTTTTACAGTAGTTAAGCAGAGGTGGAACTGCTTCACATAATCTCACTTAGACCGTCTTCACTGTGGGCCCGGTGACAAATCATGTTAAATCCAAGGCTGAGCTCAAGCACAAAGTGGAATAAGCTTCTCTGTGGCAATAAACACCCTGAGTACAGACAAGGCAAACACTCCTGTGATCAGTGTTATCCATCTTTTTAGTATAGCAAAACATCCGCTACCCAGCAAGTCACAGCTTGTGGTAATGGATGTTTAATTTGTGTCTGTTTTCCCTGGACTTACTGTGCCACCCCCCCAAATGTAACTAAACTATAATTCAGAGCTAAAAGAGCATTTTCTGACAGTATTTACAGTTTACTGTGCTGAATCTCCTGTCTGTGATGTTAGGCTATCAAACTACCAGAGGTCATGTTTGGCGTTATGCCTGAAGGTGTGTGTGAGCTTTTCACCAGGTTTCTTTACCCTTTTTTCCTCCTAGTCTACTAACTTATTTGACTAACTAGGAAGTACGCACTTTTTTTTACTACTGACACTGACTCTTGATCCTTCTCGGTCTGCAGATCATGGCGTGCCTCATCACCTGTCCTCCCTTTCCCCTCTTCTCACCCACCTCACCTCATCTTGTATGAGCTTCAAAGCAAAGGTAGCTCAAGGATTGCTAATGCTTCAGATAATAGCACTGTTTCTAACAACCCTGAGGTTGAGGAATTTTTACTCCAGACTAAGGTCATTTTGTCCTCCATTCTCTTCCCCCTTTCCCTCACTTTCTCTCTCTATCTAACCCCTTCTCTCCCCCAAAATGCTTTTCTCTATTAATCAGAGCTCACAGCTCAAACTGGTCTTCAACTTCCTCCCCAATCCTTGCTAAGCCTGTCATTTCTGGCTATTATTTACTTTAATGGGCTTTGGCTGATCCCTGGCGAAGCCTTGGATCTGAGAATAATGCGGCTGAGGGTAGCAGGCCTAGACGCAAGCGCGGGTCTGCCTGTAGATTAGCTATGGCAGATGGGCTTTACAGGGGCTTCCTGTGAGCAGGAGTGTTGATTGAGAGGGCATAATGAGAGAGGTGGTGTCCTCACAATGGACCCAGCCACCTCGCTGCCCCTCTTGCGTCCAAACAACCCCCCATTCTCCGAGCCCCTCGGCACTCTCTCGCTCTGTCTCTCAATCTCTCTCTCTCTCTCTCTCCTCTGTGTGGAAGTCTGAGTGCAGAAACAAGTACAAAAGCAACTGTAAATAACCATGAATGTTAATCCAGCATTAATTGGTTCCCTCTTAAACTGGGTGTGCACTTTCACAGGCCGGGCTTCTCCGCAGGTCATTAAAGGCACAGACCCCTTCTCGCTGTTTACTTAAGGAGCTTCTACATTTCAAGACACAGACTAATAAAACTGACCATGGCTACAGTATCAAGATGACTTTACTCAGTTGTGTTTTTTCTGATAAAGTATAAAAGTTCAGTTATAATATGTGTTTGCTCACAGCACCCAAATGCTCTGTAAAATAGTCCTTAGCCCTTTGTTTCTTCTTTTAATGCTTTATCTGCCCTCTACAGTGAATAAAACTGAAGTACTGTGATGTTTGTCATGACTTGCTCTCCAGCAATGCTCCTTAACCTGCTTCTCTACACACTGTGTTGTTGACACCGGGCCCTCGGCCACTCTGGGGCAAGCACTCTGCAAAAGAACTGTGGAAAACCCGCAGCAGCACTGGGGTCAAGTTTATGTACAAGAGTTAAAACTTTGTTGCGTCCAACTCTCTGTGTCTCCAGCTCTGAAGTTTCCACACAAGGGCCACTACACAATTCACAGACTCCAATTATCCCCTTCCTCTAAGCGCCTTAAGCAAGTTTTTCTAAACTCCTTTCACTTCACTCTTGTCAAGCAATGAAAGAAAAACTAACCACCATGTCAAGAGAACTCAGCTGCCTAGCAACAACGCCACAGTTTAATTCTGATTTACTTCAGATTTTGAGTAATGGGAATTGACAATGTTAAGCCAGTTGCAAGTGTTGTTTGTCACCTCTGAAATGCAAATAAAAATGCATTGTTTTTCCAAAGTATTGAGCATGATTGATGTTTAGAGACTACAATGGTATCATTCATTTCTCCCTTGTGTTTTTTTTTTTTTTTTTTGCTAGGATTGATGTCATATCTTTTCACAGCAAGTTAAAGGTTTTGAAGGAGCATGAAAGTGCACAGCTTTTCATTTCGCAGCAGACGGCAGAGCGGCGCATGCATTCATATAACTCGCAAAGTTTAATGATTCTATTCAGCCTCTGTTCATCTCACCCAGAAATAATTTAATAAGAAACCTTGGCCTTTAGGAATCTCTGTGTCCTGACACAATAGCCGGGGGATGGACAAAAGACAACCTGAATACAACAAAGGGAAAGATCTGAATGTGAAAGCCTTTGATAGCGTTTCTTTATTTGTTCTGACTTTCTGCGGGATTTGTTTTTCATGTCAGACTTTGATGCTACAACATTTGAATTTGCAGATTATCTCTTGGTTATGCAAGTGTCAAGAGTAAATAAGAATGATTTCCTACTTTTAATTTGACTTGGAAGATTAAAATGTAAGATCAGAAATGATACATTTCACTGGAAAGTTATTTGCTTTGCATTTTGTGCACAATGTAGTATTTATATCATTACATATATATCGATTTATGCTTTTTTTTATACTGTCCTTACAGTATGACACTATACAGATGTCTGAAAGATAATTTCTTGTATTACCAGCACTTCAACTGTATCAAATTGGATTGTGCTAATGCTAGATATGTGTTAAAATAGAAATTCACTCAGTAGAACATAAATTTAACTATTATGTATTAAAACTGCTATATAAATCCAAATCTATTGACCTACATCTGGTCCTGTTATTTTATTATTACAGATTATTTTATTTATGAATTTAGAGCAATAAAAGTGCTTTTAAATGCAACATATCAGTGTTGTTTCTTTTGTAATTTACACCATGTTGGATAGTTGTCTGAGTCCTACACACAAGCCTCTTTTTTTCAGAGAACTGTGCTTGATTGTATGATTTGGAAGCTGGCAATTTCTTCTGCTCCAAAGAGCATTTTTCAAAGGCACAAATGACACAACAAGAAAGCCATCCATCACAATGGAAAATTAGTGTAGAAATAAATGGCAGTCTTTGCCTCTCTCCTCTGTGTCCCATATGAAGCTCGGATGAATATGGAGGCAGACAGCAGAGAATAGTCAACAATAACCTCAGTGACATCAAAGGCCCAGACAGTGGGACTGGTGAAGCCCACAGAGGGCCAAAGACAAAATAAACAGTGGTTATGGCAAAGCCCACATTTCCCCACCTAGAGCTCCCTTCTTAGATGTGTTACTGTTGCAGGTCTTCCCACTGAATCCTATGGTGTTGTGTTTATACTGGAACTGGAAATAGATTGTAATTAATCTTTGCAGAAAACAACTCTCTCCCACCGCGGTTAATACATTGGCCTAAGTGATAATGAAACATCTCATCCTTGCCAGATTAAAAAAATAATCATAATTTTCTTAATTCTAAAAACCCCACTGTTTGCGTGCCTCCCTTGCATTTCAAAGCATGTTTCAATTTATGGAAACTGTTTTTATTCTTTTCTATCTGCAGTTCAGTTGAGATGTATGTAATATCACTGCAGAAGTCATGCATATGGTGCATGTAACATGTGAGTGCGTTTACATTCCTATTCTTTTTTGCTTACATATTTAACATACAGCTGCCTTTTATCAAACATACCTAGTTTTGTTAAAGGTCTCATAGCAATAACTGTCATCATCTAGCACACAGCAATAAGAAATGTTGCGAGATGATGAAATGTTATGTCATTGCTTAAACAGCACAGAAAATGTATATTTCAACAAATGCAGATCTATATGCCACAGTCAGTACACATTAAGATAAGTTTCTGCCTCAAGTTGGTTCATTTATAATCATCAACACACTGAAATAATCAAGAACTACACACCACAACAAAAAAATAGTGCTTGGTGTGAAAAGCATATCTCAGGTTCTCACATTGTCTGAAATGTCTTCCTGCATTCATAACAAATGACTTTTAGCACTCATGCCATCTGTCCTTAATGAGTCCATTTTCTCTCCAAGCCATTTCCATACTGTATTGTGTATTCCCTTACACGCATTTGCATAATTGTTCAAAGATTTTGTGTCAAAATAGATATTCATGCTGGGAATGAGTGTGAGAGGATGAGGCCGGAAAAGAAAAGAAAGGGGAGAGAGGGAAGGCAGGGTGAAGATGTTTGTGAAATAATGTGCAGGAGAAAATTCATTTTTCCTTCTAAGCCCCACAGTAACCTAATCAGGAGTTGCTTTATCTGCTAATCCACATTTAAACTTTAACCTGTAGGGGGGCCCTTTGTGTTAGTTAATGTAAGCATAAAAGCAGAGGCCGGCCTGAATGACTAATCAGATCCATCATACATTGTAAGACTAAATAGCTTTTCCAAAAGGAAATCAGAATTAGCGTGACTTCCATCTAAGGAGAAGCAGGGTAAACTTTAAATGAAACAATGGCCATATAAGAAAATGGTGGAGTGGAATAAATTAGTGTTCAAAAGGCAACTTCTTAATCAGCTCAGCTGTCTGAGCCAGACAGAAACAGGGATGTTGGGTCATTTGGTAAATGAAGGCTTGGAAAGGCACACCTCAAGATGCAGATAGGCAGCTACTAATGGAGCCAAGTTGAAAATGAAATGGGAGGACATGCGTATAAACGGGAACAAATGCCGGCAATTTAATAAAAAGTAATTTGAAAGACATCTTTACAGGACCACAGGACAGGCGGCTAAGATAATAAATGACAGTCATGACAGATGACATATTAGGCTTTTAATATTTCAGTATGTAAAGAGAATTAGAAGTTTGAGCTCAAAGCAGGACGTAAACGAGATCATCCACCAACAATGGTTAATTCACTGCCGTAACTTATCAGCTGCTAACGCTGACTTTCTATTGAACAGATATGCCAGCTGAGCTGAAAAAGGATGTTCAGAAATGTGTTTTTGTGCTAAGAAAATATAATTATCTTGTAACGGATTGAATAACAAACCTAAACATATAGAAAAGCCTTTATTTAATGTCTCACAATCAATGTAAACTATGAATATTCATTAAGGCTCTAAAAAATGCATTATTTACCATGAGACAAATACTCCTTGTTGGATTCTGAAGTCAATTACCTATTACAACTGCTACATGCTAAATGGCGCAAATCACGTGAGATCAAGAGAAATGATTTTTTTTCTCCCCCCTTTTCAGAGCATTAAACATCTGTTGACAGAGTTCACGTTTACTCCTGTGGGACTAGCACTTGAAATTGTTTTCTTTCAATCTCACATTACATTGTTGTCAGTTTGAAATTTTATTATTCTTTTGGAGCAGACTGCACTGCGCTGTTTAATCAGAGTAAAAACTGCACTGGTAATGCTCTCCAATTACAATAATTCTTCTGCTTTTATCCACCATTAACACTAAAATGCTGCTCTTGGACTACAAGCAGTGAGGAAGAGAAGTCAAAAAAAAGAAAGAATAGCATGTCACTTTCTCCTTATCGATGTATCTAACTATATAATTTTCTCTCCATTAGAGGCTGGGACATGCATCTGTATCAGCATTATCATATCACACAGTAAGGCATGCCGTCAGCCCATTTCATGATTTAATGATGGACCTTGAGATTAATGTCACAGAAAACCCTGTAAAATTTGAAAAATATTACAACTTGGTGGTTCAAAGAACGTGGAATTTACACTCTTTTACTAGGAATCGGTACGTTCCTGTGTTCAGCTGTTTAACACTTAAAAAAGGAGTAACACAGGTGTAAAAACACAAGTAATCTTTTAAATCAAAATCCTATTCTAGTCACAGAGCGATTACTTACATATAGCGGTAATGATAATCCAGACACTAGTGCAGATAATTTGCTCATTGTATGAGACAGGGGATGCAAATGAGGTGATTTTAATAAAAGGTAGCTGCTCCCATGGTATGTCTGTGTATAGTCTATTTATGAATCATGTGTGCTCCACGGACACTAAATAAGACCAGGCCACTGGTAGAGTGTGCTGTAGTCTCTATGTGGGAAACTATGCATCCTCGCTTCCTCAGCTTTGAGCGCATGAATGAGCTAAGTGTCCTCTGGTTCACTTCGACTGTTATTGTCTTGTTTCTACCACGGTCCCAAAGCTCTTCTGTAGGATCTAACTCCATCTAGTGGCCCTGCAGACTCTCTTCAGCATAAACACCACCTCAAAACAAACAACCTGTACTACTACTTAACTTCCTCAATCCTCTAAACAATCTTAAACAATCTTAAAAATATATTTAACCTCAGGGTATGTTTAATCCTACAGTCTCATCTTCATGTCATCTTTACTAAATATCCTGTGTGTTTTCCCCCTTTCTTTCTCTCCGTCCAAGTTTTATGCAGGAGCAGTCTGTCAGTGTCTGGGGTTAACAAAATTTTTTGGAGCCAATATTCGGAGTCTAATAATAAAAGAATCCATCTCAAGGGACATGTAATCTTTGCACATCCTCTAAAGCTCATTATTACCATAATACTGCAATAAAGTTGTCTCTGTCATATTAATGTTACACACTATTTTTAGAATTCTAATGAAGTTGCCCAGTCCATTTTCATTTAGCAGATTACAATATGTAAAGAAACAATAAGAGAGACCAAGGCTTTGCGTCTGTAATCGCACAATTTACCACCACTCTCAGGTCTTATATGACAGGCCAATTTCCACACTTATTAAGCCTCTGACACACTTGAAATAATCGTATTACCATTTTTTGTAAAATTAGCCCAATTTCTGGGAGACATTCTTGAATCGATGTAATAGACTCTTATACATAACTGGCAATGTCTCTATTGCTGCTCAGCACCAGGGGGTGGAAAGGTCGGTCCTTAGTCAGAGCTATCACTCAAAGCCCCCTCTCTGCTTGGTGTGCTATACACTGCACTTGAAATTCCCTTTTCTTTTTTTAACTTCTAATCAAGGATGTGGTGCTAAATGATTTCATTTTCTCTGGAAAGAAAGATGTGGAATATTTTAACACTCATAGTGACACGATGTGCAGAGGGTCAGAGGCGGGTCTGAGACCTTTACTCGTTGTTGGTAGGAAAACAACTTCCCCACCTTTTTAAATAATGTTTAGCATGTATGACATTTTGTTTTGTTTCCATTTGGTAAACATTACCCCCCACCTCCCCCCCACGCCCTCCCTTATCCTATATCCTCCCCTCTACCCAGTGAGGAATGCACACACTGCAAACTGGTTTGTAGTTGGGGCAGTCCACATCCTGGTACTTTTATCTTTAACCTCTGACCCCTGGCACATCTGGAAACATAGTTGGACTTGACAAGGAAGTGCTCTTTTCTCTTTGCTCTGAGCAGTTATGGAAGAGAAGCTTTCAAGTTCTTCAGCAATGCAGTAGACTGAGCCTTATGAGAGCAGGGATGTTTAACGGCAGTATTAGCCATAAACTCTGAGATACTGACCATTTAAGCAGTACAGTGAATGAGCACGGGACACTGAGGTGGTGAGAAACAGTTGTATTATTTCTTTTGGCTGGGTGGCTTTGAGACTTGGAAGCAGATAAACATTTCAGCTGGAGCTGCACGTCTTTGATGTTCAAGGGTGATGATCTCGAAGCCAAGCCGGAGTAGTACAAACATATGGGGTATTCTGAAAAGTGATACAGAGACACTTTGTTTTGTCTTTGGATCAACTGTCTCTAGTCCAGAACCATTATACTCCCGACCATTTAGGAGCATTGACATTTACTCGAGCAGCAGTTTGAGGCATCACCTTGCCCACCTGTCAAGCTGTTTTCTTCACAGATACTTTTTTATTCCAAATTACATTTTTAGAGATAACATCAGATCTCACTGTGATATGGACAGAGAAACAGAAAAAGTGTTGATTGAAAAGGATAAGGAATCTTTTTTCATCATAGAAAGTCTGTGAATGGTAGAATGCCCTAGGATTTTTACAATGATCTTCCCCTGTCAAAGGCTCCTCTGCCCTTACTGTACATGCACATATTGTGCACCTTTAATTATTTACTCATTTCCTGCTTTCTAGTGTTCTACAACTTTTAAAATGACACTAAAAACAAAAGACACTTGAATCATCAGTCAGTTTTTTAAAAAATCTACTTTGGAAAACAAAAACACCCTTTCTTGAAACATAAATAAATGTATTTAATGAGATATGAAATGCTTATAAATGTCTTCTACTCCATGGTTAATTGCAGCTTGTCACCCTAAAGCATTCAGTGATGTATTGCACACACAAACACAGCAAAGAGGTTTTGTTTTCAGTGTGGTTCTTATATTACATCTATGCTTTGTGCAGTGTTATCAAATGTCTACACAACGTCACTAATGCCTGTTCAGCAGCTTAAATTAATCATTGGCTGTTTATTACTGTAGGTAGGCTTACGTCACGTAAAGTGACAGACACCAAGCCATACCCAGGATTGTAGTTTTACCTTATATATATCAAAGTGATAAAAGCATTAAAGCATTTACATCAAAATTCACCAATAAAATCAGTGTGCTGTAAAAACAGGCCATATTTTTACATCTGTGGCCCTTGCTGAGTGAGGCTGCACAGGGAAGACCATTTCACACATCTTACTACCCCGTGGCGTCCTGGCTTACAGTCTCAGGTTCCATGTTCTCCACATTTTCCTGTATGCTCTGCCTCGTTAACTCTTACTCAGACTTGATAGTGTGAAACGACATTTTGCTCTGTTGTTCTTGATTGTTATCTGACCAACTTTGTTTCCCGATTTACTTTCTCGGCAATAGAAAAAGTTACACAACCAAAGTTTTCGTTACCAGTCAATTTCTTGCTTAGTGAGGACAAAAGAAACGACTGGCATCTCTGAGCCGATATAGGAAGTAGTTGTAATGAATGCGATTGATCATGCATGTGTCAACAGTTTCCTATTAAAGAACACAGTGAATGCTTAAGTTTGACATTTGTTTTTCTGCAGATAAGAGACAATCTCAGAAAGAGCAAAGACAGTGACGCACAGACAATGAGATTGAGTGTGGCAGAAATGAAAAAGATGAGAGAAGTACTGACTTCACAGCAACACTTCTTTTTATCGGTGGGAACACATCGGCCGTCACCAGAGGCTAGTTCATGAGGCCAGACAAGAAACCCGGTAAAGATTCTGGGAGGCAGCAGATTAGAGGAGGTCACATCAGTTAATGAGAGTCATTACTATCACATGATAGCCAAATGAATTGATTGCCAGCTTATTTACAAGACGTAGTGTCCTAAATCAAAAGGTTAATTACATTTGAGACAGAGTCCTTTACTGCAAATTGACCTTTAGATTTGTTGTTTTCTTGCTCGCTTTATTTTCCCATCCTCCATTTTGTATGAGAGACAAAAGGCCAGATCCAGATAGAGTTGCCTGCTTATTTCTTGATAAGCTTCAGGCACAGACCTTTGCCTATTACTTTTTGTGTTTTTCCCAGGAAGTGCTTGGCTGCATAATTAGCAAACATCATCAGACAAGACTTGGTGCCACCAAGGACTTTATTTTTCCTGAAGTTTCTGCGCCCGAAGCTTTCCCCTAGCAACCAAAGAATGTTTGTTCTTCTTGAAATTAGATGGGTTTAATTGCTGTGGAACAACAGCAAAACACCACCCCCTCCAAACACACACACACACACAGACACACAAAAGTCTAAGATCAGGCTGGCTAATTATGCTAATAGCCAATTGTTCAACCATGGTGATATGTTTACTGAGGGAGTTGATGTGTTTCCTTTTGCTTCGTCATAAGCGGCCTGTCTACGGGTCCTGTGTGAAATCACTCCACCTGAAGGCAAGAGGACTGCCCTCATTCATCCTGCCTAACCCATTACCCTTGGACAGGAAAGAAGATAAATATTGTTGCAGATGCCTAAGTCTCTGCAAATGAGATTTTTCAAGCCAGATTTATCAAGCCTTGGTGGGGTGTTTAAAGCTCCAAAACTTGGCCCTCGGCATGATAAAATGGCAGCACATGTTTCTGAATCACCCACCACAGTGTTGTTGCCAAAGGGTTATGATGATATAGTCAACTGCTTTTTTCCTGTTGTGCATCAAAACCTTTGAGGTTCTCATATTCTGTTTTCTCTAAGCATAAGATCTTTCTGATAGAGCACAATATTAATCTTTTTTTTTTTTTTTTTACCAAAAACGTGGCTTTTTTCCTACTTTCATGACACAATATTTCTTGTTTATTTCATGCACTGAGTATCATATTTTACTCTCCTGTCAAAAATATCCATTTCTGGTTACATGATTATCAAAAAAGCCTGATTTATCATCCCACCACACAACTTTTTAGTGTAAGTGCACAGGATACGGTTTAGAAGTAAGTGGAGAAATGAAGTTCAGGCTCAGGTTGAATCAAGAAATATCTCACACTTCAGTGCATTGTTCTAATGGTATGAATTATATGGTTAGATTAAGTACTCTCCCCTGTATAAACTTTAAATCATCCATTTCCTATCAACTACAGAAATCCTGACTTTTTTAAGGATACACAGTATGCCGCCTTTGTGCACACCAACCCGTATCAAGAAGGCACTGATGGGAAAAATTCATAAAGCTTGCAGTAAAAGTTTTGTATCTGAACCTGTTGCTGCCGAGCTTTGGTCTTAACAACCCTCAATGGAGCATCCCATGGGGAAGTGCAATATTTATGTTGGCAATATATGCAAAAAAAATTAGGGTCGTAAAACTTGGGGGCCACACAAACGCTCTCAAGGATTGCTGCTTTGTACGGCCGACTTTATTCGTGCAACTGCAGGCTCCTCAAGCCGCCTGCTTCTTCTTGCATTCAAAACAATATTTCCTTTCTCACACAGTTCTGTAGCTGGAATGACTGTACTGTGATTTATGACCTGAAAATATTTCTTTACTGTTGTCATCCTTACTGAGTAATGTTCATGTTTTGTTTTCCCTTTAAAAAATGTACTGTTTATTTTTTTGGGCCACTGGTAGGAATCCAGCCACACAAAGCTACACAACTGTGTGCAACGTGGCATGTCTCCTGCAGGCCATCATCACCTGGACAACACAATAGGCTGAAAAGCTTAGAAGATAAACCATTTATTCTCTTCCATGTAAGATCTTTTATTTCTATTCAAGCAAAAATAACAAACTAAAGGTTCATTTCTACTTTATGTGAGAAACGGACTGAATAATAATCTCAAATCTCAGGTTCCACCAATTACCCTCGGATCTTGGCCGGTGGTGGGAGTTACTGTAAGTGTTTAAAATGATGTTCACGGCCAGCTAAGCAAATTTAGCATCTATAGGAAAAGAGGCATTTGAAGTATTCTGTTTGAGTGTGCTTTCCTCTGTATGACATGTCACAAATTTCACAAAGGTAGTATCACAAAATGTGGTTTAAGAACAATTAGAAAATGTTTTTTTATAACTTTGTCAAATGCACCTGGTTGTCATAAGGGTGTCACTGTACAATAACTATTTCAGCAGAACAACTCATTACAAACATTCCCTACCCGCCCCATCATCTCCACTTCCAGGGGGATTTCTAACCAGCAGCAGCAGCAGCAATGGGGGTCAATCGTAAAATAAACAAAATTCTGGTTGAAGACTTTACCTGTTCTTTGAGCTGAGAGAGTAAACGCAAACAGGAAGGACACTTTTTTCACACTGGAGATACCTGGAATGGACGCTCAATTAAAGAACGGTGAAATGTCTCCACAGAGGTGACCTTTGACATGCATTTCTACTCCAAATCAACACTCTCCTCACACACTCCTCTCAAGCCAACAGGGAGCCTGGAGTTTCTGCAAATGAACGATCTGTCAGGAGACTGTTTATATCCCCTCTCCCGCTTCTTTATTTAACACTCCCGCATTAAAAGGGAAGAGCTTTTTAATTAGCTATGGACTCTCCTATTTTAATCAACTCACAAGCGGAGTCCAGCTGTGACAGCCTTGACAGGCGAAGACGGGTGACATTCCGACTGCTGACTTTCTTCACAGAACAAAAAAAAAAGACAGCGAGGAGACCACTGAATTTGCAATCTCGAGTGGCAAACACAGTTTAACAAGATAGATGGGCTTTGAATTAAAGTGTAACAGCCTGTTTTTTTTTCAAACCAGAAGTCTGTTTGTGTAATTTCTAATTGAGCTTTTAAGTTATTAAATATACACTCTCTTGTACTCTTTGGTACTTGTGTTTGTGCAGGAATTTAAAGGTCTGCCACTGCATGACTGCAAGGCACAAGCAGATAACAGAAGTGTGGTATAATCTATACTACAGCTGTCTTCCCTCAGTCACATCATATATTAGTGCATTAAAGCCTTTGAAAATGTTTTATTATGCTGGACATTGTGCCAAAATGTGCAGAATGTAGCTCACTTGGTACGTTACTGATTGGCTTTATCTTGCTTCACTTGGACCACTGACTTCCATCAAAGCGCCTTTTATCCCTGTAGTGGCTTTAAGCTCTTAAGCAAAACACAACAACAGTGCAATTATAACAGAGGTTTGTTTCAGCCATTTGATGTAGCTGCCAGGCAGCCAGTGGGATGCTTTGAATTTAATTTCCTCTATTCAAGGATGCAGCTTTTATTTACATGACAAGACTGAACAGATTGCATCAGGCTTGGAAAAGACAAATGAAAGAAGGGGGGAAAAAACTTGGACAAATTAAAGCAAGTATTTGCCAACCAATGTAATGCCATTTTTAAAAAAGGGAGCACACATACAGCACCTAATGTTAGTCCACTCACTTCCACCATCAGTGACTTTTTGATCCTTTATTACACATAGGAGAGTATCCCGCTGTGTGACTATGATGTGCAATCTGCTCATCTCTCATACTGTCATGCAAATACATTAGCTTACGAGATGGGTCCCTCCACAGTACTCTCAGTGGACAGCACTCATTAAACTAATTACACGTTGAACCTAAACTGAGTGGAGCGTAATGAGGTGTACGATATTCACAAGGAACTTATGCCATTGGGATCGTGCCAATGAAACTTTGTGATGCCTCCATTCAACACCTGCTTCAAACTCACACAAGTAAAAACATAATATTTTTCGTTTCCAATATATTTGAGTAATTGAGAGTTTGTGTAACTTGGACTCATTGGCTTGCTGGGTGAACAATCAGGCTCAATGGATTATGGATTTTGTGTGTATTTAATTGTGGGGATCACAATTATCCAAAATCTTTCATAAGTGTGAGGCAAGTCTGATGAACATCGTGGCTTCTCCTAGTTAGACTTCGGACTTTGAGTCACAGTAAGAAATGATTCCAAAATGTTATGCGCTGCCTGATGCACCTGAGTGACATCCTCATGGGCAGAACAGAAAAATGTAATTCAATTTCTGTTTCCCAAAGAAGAGTTCAACCGTCAAGCACTATTTTTGTCTTTAGCCGTTTTCACACATCATCTCTAAATTATGTGCGCAGAATCAGGTCCAGACTTTGTCCAGAGTTGTCCTTTCACACATGTAGCACACAACAGGAGATACTCCTGCCCCCTGCATGCTGTACTCTCCAAGCAATAGTGCAGGTAATAAAATACAGTATGGCAAAGGTCATGAAGGCAGAGTCTAGCAGCTCCATGATAGACTTAAGCAAACAACACCAGTAGAGTCTTGAATTATAGTAAATTAACCACTCACTTAACATGTCACCTGTAAAAGTTGCAGCAGTTGCAGCAGTGTTCATTGAGGTTATACCCACAATGGAGCTTATATTGTTTTTCTTGGGAGCCAGTAAAAAAGAAAGAATAGCCTACAGTTTCCACAAAAGTGGCAAAACTATTACCGCAAACACACTTTGCTGAATCTTGGCGAAATCTCCTTCTAAGAATCAGTGTACATGCGACTTGCCAGTTTGCAAGTATGCAGCAATGTTTTCACCCCTGATAAAACTTGCGAGGGCCTATCAGTATGTTCTGTAGAAGAGAGAAAAAGGTTTTTGCCTCCTAAGCCCTCACTATCGATGGTCTGTCATACTAGACAGAGGAGCCGCAGGACAACATACCCAGAGACAAAGTGGAAGGATATGGAATTTTAGACATAAACACTGCTGTCTGATTGATTTTCAAGCACACACAATGCATTTACTGTACCTGTAAAAGTAAATGGATTAAAATAACCCTGTTCTTTTCTCAGTCTTCATGTATTAGTGTAGCTTCATCTGTCACCTCCATTTCTGTGTGCATATAGGAGCAGTGGTGTAGGAAAGAAGTAGCATGTAATTGTTTGTGCATTCATGCTGCAACCTTTTAAAAAGCATTAAGAATTAATTCATTGCTACTTTTTTACACATCTAATACAGTTGCAGTGCTATGTTCATTGCATCTCACACTAAAAAGAGACCATCACATTTCATTTGGCTAGACATTTTATTTTGCTACAAACTGTAATTCTCTGGCTTTAGTTTCTAAGCCACCCTGCCTGCTTTTATTCCTCTTTTATTTTTTTCTCCTCACTTCACTAACTGTATCCAGGCTGGCTGTGATGGTGTGTGCTGGAAGTTTTCCATGCATCATAATTGTTTCGCTAATTTGCTATGCTAATTGAGTAATTAATTCGTGAACAGGAGATTAGACGGGGGCAAAAATACAGAAATAAATAAACAAGTAAAGCGTTGAGTGTTACCGCCGGGGCTACCGTTTTGTTCTAACATTAGGGATGCAAACTGACTCAAATACTCCAGCATGTTTGCTTCCTTTGCCCAAGGCTAGCTAGTTGATGTGCTTGGTGTGCAGGCACAGAGTTAGCATCCCTAACTTCACACCATGGGACCTGCAAACATTCAGCTGCTAACTGCATGTTACAACACATAAATTGAACTCCAGTGGTGTGGTCAAACTTAATAGTTATCACTGTGTACACTTCCAGTGATTTAGTTGCTATTTTATTGCTGAGCACCTTAAGCTGAAGGCATAAAGGAGGAGGTCATTTGTGTGTCACCATCATTTCAAGAATCCCAGTTGTAGACAAATTTCATGAAGCAGAAAAGTAGAAATGAGTTTAATGTTCGGGGGGAAACTCAGTATAATGTGATGAACATGTGGGAGAGAGTAACTTCTCTTTGTCTATTGCAAAAATGGAGACGATAAGCCTGCGTTTCACTATGGAAATGTGGGAATTCTTACAATAAAGTCAAAGAGTGTCTGAATCACCAGTGATAAAGGCCTCTATGTAATTCATCTTTTTAATAAAAGAAAAGAAAACAGCGAAGGGTGTCCTGGTAGTTTGATTTGATTTTGATTTGATTTATTCTTTTCTTTCAAGCATGTAAAGACAGTTATGTCAACACACATAATTTTACACATATCCAACAAATGCTAATCCAATATCAATGTGCTTATACCTAGTACATGCTCGAATGGAGTAGGAAGAAGTCAGACGTATCCAGTCCTACCCCATGACATCATCTTACCATCATTGGTTTGCAAGCAGTATCTCTACATAGATAATTCTCTTCTACACCACACAAGTAATATACTAAAGAATTATTACAAAGTGTTAACATTCATACACCACACCCACAATGTTCCATCTAATTAATCATTAAACCTGATCTTGCATATATCTTGATTGACACATACCTTTATATTTACATTTAAACTCGTCAATTCTATTACTGTTTTTATGTCCGCACTTAAATTATTCCATAGTTTTACCCCACTTATGGAAATACAAAATCTTTTTTTGGTTGTACGTATAGCATTAATTTTTTTAATTTAACTGACCCTTTAAATTGTATCTTCCTTCCCTTTCATTAAATAGTTTTTGAATTCCACAAGGTAATTCACATGACATTCATATGTGGCTTACATCTTGCATGCCTTCAATCTTCCTGGCATTAAATACAAGCAAAGTGTTAATTCTACTTAAAGGTAAATTACTAATTAAACATGGACCAAACCTGTTTTATCTCAGGGCAAGGAAATCTGCATTAGTGTATATTGGTTCAGTTCACCAAATTACTTTTCATTTAAAAGGTCTTTTCATGTAATTGAGAATCCAAACCACAAGATGGCACCCATCCATCTCACTTCTTAAATCTGATGTCTGCTTTGCTCCATACTGAATCTGATGTGAAGCCTTCACTTTAGTTAAATATATTAAAATCCTTGTGAGTGTATGTGTGTGTGCGCGCGCTTTACATTATTTCTTTTATTTATTTTTGTTTTCAGGCTGGCAGATCTCCACTAAGCCCTACTTTCTAAGTAACGTTTTGTGATTTTTGAATGCTTGGATACGGTAGAATATATTTTAATGAATAATTCCTCAGTGAATTCACTGAAATTATTGCAGAAGAACAACTGTTCAATAACATTAGAGACCCATCTTGCTAATTTTCATAGGAATATAAGAGTTAAGTTATTGTGACTAAGCTCTTCAGAAAATCAGACCAGTATTAGCATCAGTATCAAGAGGTTTTCAGCAGTGCATCCATCACTGGGCAGAGATGACACATGGAAACTTCATATATAAAGTGATCATGTGGAAAAGATCAGAACTGCTTCATCTCACTTTAACATTAAATATCACTGTTTTGGACAATTGAAAATGAATCACCTAACAAATAGGCAGTGTGTGTATCATGTAAATAAATATGAAAATACATTATTACAAATTATCTGAGCTGTGTGATTAGTCTGTGGTTTCGTCTTTCCTCATAGCACCCGAACACATAAGCCACACAAACAGAACTGGGCACATTTTAGACTTTGTGGAAAATAACAAGTCTTATCTGTGGGAACAAGCACAACAGAGTAGCAGCTGTGACTGGAAGTGATCTAGATGCCTACTGCCCACCTCTCGACCAGTACAGACCCTGCTTTCTCTAGGAACAGTGGTTTTGTGTCGATTAGCTATAGTAATATATACAGTATCCTCTGCAGAGATAAAGGCACAGCCTGGCTACATGCAGTTAAGAAACTGCCTGGTGGTGTCTTTGTTCCTCTGGGTCAGCAGGCTCCAGTGGAGTGAGTGGAATAAATGGATGTGAAGCATTAAAAAAATGGTACAGGCCTTTTCATGTGCCAGACTTCAAAGGTCTTTAGATGACGTCAGCAGAGTGCTCTTTATTATAGTGTGCATGAGCAGATGGTCTCACTGGTGCTACACTATATTATGTTGTATTGTATATCATGGCAAATATAGATCTGCACAGTGTCTGATGTTGTGATTTAAATATTTAGTCGTACTATAAAATATCACAATAATGTATGTTATGAAAATTAAGTGCATTGTACTGTTCCTTCATTCCTTCCTAATTTCTTCCTTCCTTAGATCCTTCATTCTTTCCTTAGTTCCATTCTTGACTCCTACTCATTATTTTTTTAACCCCTTCCTTTTCCTCCCTTTTATTTAAACCATGTAATATGTGTTTGGCTTTAGGCAAAAAATTAAACAAGATACTTTGTGTCTTACAAGATATACTGTACATAAAATACAATAATTGATCCTCATTAAATCTTTGAGCTCACAGTTTGTCATGCCATTTGCTGGAGGCACCTACCCCATTTCCTTGGTACAAATTATACTGCACAACCTATATGAGAAACAGGCATGGGAAACTGCCTATTGCAAATAAGCTGAACATTGAAAAGTGACGGCCAGGGCCCCCAAATTTACCATGGAGGGAAGCAGCTTCTGAATGTTTAACATATGTCCTTGACTAAATACAGAGGTCATGTTAACAAACTCTACAGTAAATTTGAGTCGTTGAGGGTTACAGTATCTGGGAAGATGTCTCTCACATGTCGCTCAAACACAGTTGAGCATTCCTTCAAAGTAAATTGCCCTGGGGATTATAACTTATGCTACACATAATATGAGGCAGTGGTACAGTAAGGGAAATGACCCATGAGAGGAAGAATAACAGCCATTTTTTAAGTTTGTTTGAATGCAGAGAATTTGATGAGAGAAATGTGAATGTGGTGCTAATTGAGTTTGATACATAGCCCTTTTCTTGACTTTATTTTGACTGTGTTTCATATTTTGTTAAAATAAACTCAGTCCAGTAAGTTGCCTCTTAACAAAGTAGATCATAAATAATAACACTGACTAGTCATTAAACAAGGAATTATATCAGGATGTAAATAATGGTCTAAATAAGTCTAAATAATTTCCAGAACCCTTGATTGAAACTCCTTGAATGAAGATATGACAATGAAATCAGCCTTTTAGGAAGTACAAATGACAAAGGAAGGAAGAAAAGAAGAAAACATATCAGCTTTTTGCTATCAGTCTAAAAAGGAAAGCGCCTGAGCACAGACTACAGAAATTAACAACATATCATACACCATTAACTCATTCAGCAGTCATGTCACACATGGTACAGTTCATTCTACTGTTGTGGTTTGTTCATGTTGCTTCAACGGGGTTAGTCAAAGGGCAATCCACAATGTAAGCTTCAGACACAAACATTGTAAAAAACGACTTACACAGCTGTCATTGGTCTTGAAGACTCATGGTCTGCCTTGTTATAGCATAAAATGGCTCTGACTCACTGTAAACAGTAGTGTTGTTTCTGATGTAATTAAGTAGGTGGCAGAGGCAAAAAGCTAATGAGTAGCAGCTGTTGCCAGGTATTAGGGGAAAGTGTATAAAAGAGAGACGTGTGTGGGATAACCTGAGCACAAGGGCAAGTGCACATGAGGACTGATGTACCATGGTGTCCAAATCTGTATGGCCCTTTTAATCCAATGAAAAATGAGAAGTGTATTGATAACTTTGTTAGAAGTGGGTAATGGAACCAGGGGAAATGGAACAGCAGGCCCCCTCCACACTCAGTGCAAGAGCTAACCTGATTTGCAATATCTCCCTGTATCTCCCAAAGCCCATCCAGAGGGATATAAACATGATGGACAGTTTACTGAGAACCTATTAACTGTGACGTCTGTTTAGCATGCACTTTCATATACGAGTGTATCCCATTGCCATCAAATTTATGGTTTTAGTCCTAAATGTGTGGCCCTCCCTCACACCTTCTCAAAGGTAACTTAATTACCTTTAAAATCTGAAACATAGATACATAATTCTGCTGTATTTGATACCATAGGCGCTGGAAAGTATGAAAACAAGATGAGCTGTTTCCTTCAGGTATGGCTCACTCAGAGTTACTGAAAGGTGGCTTATGTACCAATAACTTGATTAATCATTATTACTGTCACTGGAAATAAATACCTTTTAAATAACCAATATGTCTGAAGTAGTTTAGGCTTCACAAAAGATTCAGCCACTTGTCAAAGATGGATTACATGTATGAATGTGTGTTTATTTATATGCCATGTAAAGGTGGACCCAATTATATATTCATAACAAAGTCCATATATTATTTAATAAGTCCAGTTATTTATTTTTTGCAGTAAAAAATGTCTGGAAAATCTTCCATCCCCTGACGCAGATGAATCTTTATTAAAGAAAACAGCATCATCTTACAACAGAGAATTGTATTTCCCATATGTGAAGCTATCAGCAGTTTATTGTTGTGATAACTGTGGCTATTGAAGCAATTAAATATCATAAATGAGTGTTTGGGAAAGAAACTAAAACAAGAGTTTAAATCTCAGAGCAGCATGTTCTTAATAAATAGTCACTGCAGGAAATCAGGTTTACTGGGTGTAGTGTTTATGCAGAGGGAGCTATACTTTAATGAAGTGACTGTTATCAATATTGCAAATGAACTAGCTGTAATATTTTTTTGCAGCAATGGGATGCAAATATTGGACTTCCAGTTATTTGCAATATACAGTATTTACAGATACAATGTCATTTTAAAAAAGCATTAGTCAATTAAATTTCTAGATATTTTAGACAATTTATACTCAATCATATATAACAGTACATACGTATATTTACTGATGTTGAGAAATTAAATTTTCTTTACTGTGTCAAGAGATTTTCTCCATATTGCCCACCCCTTGTTTGTATTATTATTATTTTTATGTGTGTATACATTTTAAGAAAATTTTCACTTTGTCCTTTACCACAAATGTGTCGAAACGCCTATTTCAGTTTCAGACCATTACCGGCATTTTAAAATAACACCTTAATGAAAGATAAAGCTATAATGATCCAAGCTGTTTTCAATTAGAACTTCACTTAACTCAGTAAAGAAGTAATCTAATAAGATTTGATGAAAACATTGATTTTATGTCGTTTCCCGGGCAGTCGGTGTACATTGTATCATTTTCTGTTTATAAAACATCCGATAAAAGTGGAATTAAATTTGTAACTAATGATTATTTTCATTTGTCAGTTAATCTACCAGTTAATTTCTTGTTTAGTCATCTGTTTTATCAAAGTTTTGTCTTTTAGAATTGCTTATCTTATTCAAATAACAGTCCAAAACCAAACAGAGAGAGCAAGAGAGAAACCCACAGCCAGTCCTTACAAGTTGGAACCGGGTGACATTGTTTTTGCTTGAAAAAACTAAAATAATTAATGAGTTATCACAAGAGGTGTTTATGCGTTTTAACTCTTAAGTCAACATTTCTGCATTATATTTATAAAGAAATACCTTGGCACCAGTACAGTTAAATACCAAAGGCTATTTTTACTTGTGCACATAGGTGTTTAGATGTATATATAAGCAGAGGACAGGATAGGGTTGCACACAGGGTGTTGATGTGGACAGTTTCCAACAACAGCCATGTGGCCACTTATCCAGTTCCTCCCGTTTCAGCCTCTGCACTCCTCAGTGATTAATTAGGAAAGTGAGTGGAATTCGTCTATCAACAGGCTGACGGAGAGAATGAAAATATTTACAGAGCTCATGCCGGCACAGAGTGGGAGTACTCTGAAAAGTGACCCTGAATGTCAAGTCATGTTGTAACTGCGTTAAATGCCATAGTGACAGCAACAATGCAGACATCAGGCAGAAAATAAGATTCTCACTTACTTAAAGATTCAGCCCTGCCAAATATGAGAGGAGAAAAACAAAGCACACACAGTAATGGGGATTAAACTGCCTCAGAATATGAAAGGCTAACTTCACTGAGATGATATGATTCAAGCTACAGGCACATTAACCACTCTCTCCTCTGAAGGGTAAAAGCATCAACCCACATAGTCTTGGGAAATTGGTAAGCATCAGTCTTTTGGCTAATGTTTCTCACTTTGCTGTAGGTTGATTGGCATGAGAGACCCTCCTGCTGTGTTATTTCCTGCAGCTCTACTCCTCCTCCCATCCACTCCAGCTGTCACAGCAGGGGTTAACTGACCTCAGAAACACACAGTCCGAGCACCCACAGGCAGCAGAATGCCTCGGTGATTATCAGGGGAAAATAACAAAGTGCATGCATCTTACAATCAATTTAGGAGCCTTGGATTGCAATCAATAATAATAATAATTAGTTTTTGATCTATTGTGCTAGTACCTACACTTATGGTTTGAGTCAAATGATTTACCCAGATAACAGTTTGATGAGTTGATGTTTAATTAAGCCAGTCCAAAGTCCATGCTAAGTTATTGATAAATTGAAACTAAACTGCTGAAACACAATGGTGTACAGGGATTCTTATGTTTCATCAATTTGCAACTAAATATCTACACAACACACTTTTTATTAAATAACCCTCATCTTGTATTCAGGGATATATACAAAACTTTAAAGTTCTGAATGTGCTGTGGTTTATTTATCCATTACTTCCTCCAGGTGAGGGACATGTGGGTGGATACCACTGACATACTGTATATACATGACTTACATGGCGTCACCAATTCCCTCCACTATGCAAAGGTGAAGCCAAAATATCATAGATACAGAGGCTGCCATTGAGCGTGTTTGCAACCAGATACTGTGCAAGTAGCATCAAGAAGTGGAGTGATCAAAGTTGCCAAATCAACCAAAATACACCCTTATTTATATCATCAAATAACTTCTTAAAAACAAACATCAGAAAAATGGCTACTTGTACACAAATCAGTGTGATAATATCTACCATCTATTTACTGCCACTCTTTCAAGCCCAAACACACTGTTTGG
>NW_018127935.1:987920-1028539 GCF_001952655.1 Monopterus albus
ACTACTGTCTTCAGCATTGAAACCGGGGAAACACTACGTCTCCATTTAAAGGGACTAGACACATGACTAAACAAATATCCTGCACTTTTTTAATGTGCACAGAACAGGACTGGAGGGATGGCCAGAAGACTGCTCGAGTCGACTGGAACAAAGTTCTTGACCTGTTGCTTACTTTAGGTCAAATAAACTCAGCATCCCAAAATACACAGATGAACAGACAAATGACTGAAGTTAAGGCCATTTAGAGTCTGGTTTTCAGAGCTAGCAGAAGAATTTAGATACAGCACTAAAATATCCCCTTAATAAAAGTTATTGCTTCCATTTGCTGAGTCATGGCTCTTACAATACACAGGGGAAACATATCTGAACATATGCCAGTAGTAGTTATATTGAGTTTTTTAACAAAGTGCCTGAAAGCAAAGAATATAATGGAATAATAACCTTTCTCTCTAACTCAACTCCCAGTTACCATTACATTATTATCAGCTGACAGTGAGAGCTGTAACTTAAAAAAACATTTCAGCTCATTTTTCATTTCAGCGCAGGCATTACTTAATCATAAAAGTCTTTAAACTTTTTAAAGGTTCTGCTGAGTTTATACAAAACATTTAACACACATCCGGAGTTATTACCTCACCACAACACTGACTTTGTAATCACATCACTACTTATTAGTTGTATATAACATCTTGCATCGCTGTACAAATAATTCCCAAAGATTGCCAAAATATTTCAACATGAAACTACAGTACGCCTATCCATTAAATATTTGACAGGGTACAGAGCCATATTTTTATTTTGTGACATTTTATAAATGGATTAAAGGAATCAAGGAAATTTAATTACCCGACTGTTAACCCATAAGGAACAAAATTAGGTACTCAAGGACATTACTTCAGGGATTACCTTAGATTAATAATGATATAACTAGTATTTTATTTCCAGTGAGTTGCAGTGAAAAATGCTGTTCTTCAGTCTGGCGGTTTTAGTTCTGATACTGGGGTCATGTATGCATAAATACAGTATGTCACCCAAACATACCACAACTGATGGTTAAAAATCTCAAATAATCCAAGGGTGTAGGCAAACTTTAAAAGCACGATTCAAGCTTACGGGAGGTGAGTGTTTCATACTGAAAAGAGATTTTGAGTGGACCATTGAAGGTTTTCATAGTGTTCCAGCACCATCTGTTCCATCAATTGAAACTAATGTATCATAACAAAAGAAAACCTCTTTTATTTGTTATATGACAGGGTTGTTGTAGTATGAACCGTTTCCTCTGAACAAGGACTAATCTGTTTGTTACTATTAAATGAGGACACAACAGGACATCGTCAGCGCGACGTGAGCCACCCTCTTCCTGGAGGATGAGGGTCTTCACACAGTCTGCAGGGCCCCGGGGCTATTGACTCAGCTGAGCCCAAACTCTCCACCCTCACAGAGTAACAACATGGCCGTAGGGTATTTAAAACCATCTTGAATATATTCACACATAGATGTATCTTAAAAGCACAATTAAGTGTAATTTGATGATTTTTAATATTTCGTTAATTTTTGCATTTATCTGGAGTTAGCTTTAATTCAAAACTCTCATAATGTTTCCAGTGTCCAATTTTGGGCTCTTTTACAAGGGAGGGTCATGTGTGAGAAAGAAAACTCTGTGCTGTTTGCATGCTGTTTACGTAAGGAAAGCCTGGCTGGGGATAAGAACAGGTTCCAGGTTCTTAGTGTGTGTGAAACCTCTGTCTTACACACACACACAGACAACATGTGCCAACACACACGCTGAGTTTTACTGCAGGAACACATGCAGTAAAAGCCAGAGAGCATAAAGCCATAGCCTCACACACACACACAAACCTTATATTCACTTTAAAGTTAAGTGACAACAGGAATAAAGAAAGTGAGTAATTAATACACCCATACTGACAGGCTAAAGAAAATAATTATGAAAAAATGAAAGAACAGAGAGCTAAACGTATTTGTTTACATTCTCACAACCTGTGTTCGGGATGTCTGAATGTAATGACAAACTGCTTTACTAAACAGAATCAAACCTTTAGAGCAATATAGTAACTTCCTTGCTTGAAGGCAGCATTACCTCTTCCTCCATTATCGTAGTCTATAATGCTCCTGCAGCCAAACATAATACCTTGAGGAAGTAAAAGACGTCTGCATGGCAGCTCATTGTTTTGCTAGAATCAACTATCATCCAGCTGATAAACGTCACAGGACTGGAAGAAAGTACTTTTTTTTTATCCTCCATAAATCTAACGAAGAGCTTAAAATATTCATGGGAGAGGTTACACTAATGGAGTACTAGCAAGCCACCCTCATAAGGTCCTCCAGTATTTTCCCATCCCTCCGTGTGCGCAGTTGTAAAATTGCAGCCTTCAGGGGCCCTGGCCTAAGCACTGCGACTCTCAGAGGCCCATTACAGGCCTTCCCACAACTTTCACCCGCAATGTCGTAGACATTTCCTGTTTGTGTAAAGATTTGTTGTCTTTGACGTATCTGTTCTTCTGTTCTGATCCAGAGGAGAGTGGCTCTGGGTCAGTGATTTCCGAGATGTTAAGCAGGAACTGAAACTCAGGGGCAAAGGTCAATCCAAGGCCAGTGTATTTACAGGTTCATATTCCTGACTCCTTACAGTACCAACAAAAAAAAAAAAAGGAAAAACACATGGCTGGTGTTACAACCTTCATTTTATGTTCGATTACTTTGTCCGCGTCTTTCTCATCCTCACGCTCAAGGACAGTTTTTGAGTCAAACTCCTGCAGGTAATAGCGCTAACAAGGCAGGTCCATTCACTATGAGAAGATGCGGTAAATATTTTCTGAGCCTTGACTGCACCAGAGTGATGGTGCTAGAGCTGTCCTTGACAACTACACAGCACACTGAGAAAATAAAAAGCTTGTTAAAGTCACATTGGACAGGTCCCTTGCGGGCTATCGGAGGGTGATTTATGTAGTGTTTTATGTTTAGGACTATCAGGATCCCAGAAATGAGTTTGATAAAGATGGATGTTCATTATGTTGGTACAAAGCATGTGAGCTTTGAGTGGCTATTAGATAAAATCGATGTTATAAAAGTGTTCTGTGCCTTAATTGATTCTAGCCTTCCTGTAACATTATTTGTATTGACTGAAGCATTAGGCTTCTCTGATGAACATCAGTCATTAACACAAGATGCATGTGTCCTAATTACTTTAACAATATAATCACTGCACTATTATAAACATAACTATTTATGTTAACTAGGTTGCTAAGTAAGCTAATGTCTTAATTAACATTTATATGTCAGCATATTTTATTCATGTGGATGATATATGTTCTTGATTTGAAAGCATTCAAGTGTTTTATTTGTCTAATTGCCCCCCAAAAGCTAATTTATATTGCATATACAGTGTTGCAGCATTAAAATGGCAGAAATGGGCAGTTCCTAGGCCAGCGGAATAATATATAGTTAATATTTGGCAACTAGACTCTGACCTCCTCAATCCCCACAAGTATTAAACAAGTTCAACATGCCTGGGAATGGGGAGCAGTGATTGGTACATTTTTATCCTCACTCAGAACTTAGACTCTATCTACATGTGGACAACAACGAATGATTTGTGGTGCAGTTTCAAGGCAAATTTGCAGATAAGCAGCACAGCAACAGCAGAGCAGAGAAAGAAGAGTAGCAGGGCATGCAAGCATTTCTTAAGGAAATCTGTTGACCACATGACCATATGTCAGAATAAGGTGTAAAAACGTACAAGAATATGATCAGGAAAAAAAGCAAGCTTCCATGAAACAGAGGATCAGTCTCAACAGAACCAAACTTGTGCCGCAGGTACAGGAAAGTCCATGTCAGGGTTAAAGCTCAGGTTTATGGCCAACAAGGGAAATGGCATCCGCTAAATTTATTCAATGGGCTTGAAACTGCAAAAACAAGCAAACAAAACAATTATTATGCCATGAATTCATTTGGCAGAAGCAGTTAACCAGTAAGTGTTGGTGGCATTTTAGAGCAGAGTTAGCATTGCTGCTTCACATTAGTGCCATGGTTAGAGCGAGGGTGGAACCACAATTAAAACATAGTGCCTTATGTCACAAAAACAGGCTTCACAACATTTTGCCCCCTTGTACCAACTTAATTTCTTAGCTAGTGTGCGTCTCTTTTGTCATTACTTTAGAGTCAGAATTAAATGCATTTTTTCCTGAGAGATAAATCCTTGTGGATCTATCAAAAACCTTCAGCGGGTTTGACCTCTCTAACCAATTAGAGATTTTAAATTATTTCTGCTTGATCAGTATGTTTTGTTGCATTATCATTGCTTGTAATTTTATAATGAAAAATATCTGTAAAACTGGGCAGAGCGCGGCAGATCTTGCAAGAGTGTAGTGGAGCATGGAGAGGGAGTGCTGGGAGGTGCAGAGGGGATTGATTTGGAGATCCATTGCTGCATATCACTGCAATGATTTCTGGAATAGAACCACTGTTATTGTTCCTAGTTCCATCTGTCCCTTTCCTGCTATGATTCATTGAAATGTATTTAATGTAAACAGGAAATGTGATGAAGTAACAGGGCAGTATCGGGGCAGGCACGAACATGAAACACAAAACAAAACAAAAAACATGTTTGTGTAAAAAAAACAAAACACTGGAAATGTGTGCAAAGCTGAACTGTTTTAATAGAAACTAATGAGCAAAATATGCACTGCATGGTCTTGATAGGTGTATTTCAATGAAATCTGATTATTTGTTACTAATTAGAAAGGCAATCAATTCACGTGTGGGGCTTTAATGGAAACCATGCAGCACTAACCTGTAAACATGCAAAATATATTTGTACAGGTATAAGCAATGACTCAGCTACTCAATACTGGGCAGCAGTTTCCATTTTGAGCCTTCACACCTCACAGAGTATTGTCTTTCTTCAGCAGGTGGCTGTGTGTTGTTTGGCATTTTAGTGGCCGTGTTGTTCTGCCACAAAAGGCCCATCCTTCCCCGCAGTGCTCTGTGCTACCAGTAATTACCTCAGGCATCAATTCATTCTACTACAGCTTAAGTGCTAATACGACTAATCTTGTTAGAGTGATTTGATTAGCAAGAACATTGCCCACTGTCACACCTCTTGGGTATGAGGAGTTGAGATGAAGCCTGATCCTCTTTTTTGGCCTTACTCAACCAGAAATGATATATTACCCACTTGATGATAAATGAACATAGGCTATTCCTGGGATTTTACTATTGTTGCATCAGATTCCTAAATGTTGCACAACAGAAAGTTTGACATTATTTTGAAATAACATCTGTGTATTTTTAAGAGTGAATTATTGACAACATCCATTCTGAAAATGTGCAGTGTCATAGGAAATTTAATTTCCCACCTAATCTCATCCCCACACATTTCGACTTCTAGATCAACAACGTCTCTTTCCGCTTGCACTCAAGGAGTGTAAATCACTGTTGTGTGGGGTGTTGCAGCAACATCCTTGATTGAGAACTATTTGTTTTGTGGAATATACAGTTGGGGATTCATTGGTACGCAACTTTCTTCTCACATCTTGAGAGGTCCCATGGGTCAGATATAGATTGTCGATTGTTCTTATGGCAGTAAGGCCGAGACCGTGCAAATGATTTTATACCATACATCCGCAATAAGAAAACATCCTCCTAATGGATTATTCTTATCTTTCACATAATGGATCCTGACCATAATCTCCTGGAGTTGTAAATGGCTCTGTTGCTGTGTAAAGTGAGTTACTACTTACCCTCCTCAACCTGCCCTTCCTGAAAAACGACAGGACTGAAGAGCCATGTATTCCAGATCTTTGGACCCGTTGCCTTCTGACCCTATGTGTTCTTGAGGATGCTTTGAGCCGAAGATAGCTCAGTAAACGTGACCAAAGAGGATGTCCAATTGGTCCAAAGTGTTTTTGCTTTGTTTTCCTTTTTTGTCTTTAACCCAGGTGAGTGCTTTCTTCACCTTTAAGACTTCAGACCCTGAAACTGAGGGACTTTTGGAGATGTCATTGCATCACTTAAAACCTCAGATCCCTATGGTCTAACAAGGAAAACAGCCCAATGGTCTTTCTGCAAATTAAAAAAATGTTTCGCTCTTGGTCCTAGATATCAACTGCTTTATAAACAGACAAATGCCAGATGTTTGCAGTGTATATCTGGATCCAAAAAACTTTTTTTTTTCCTACGGGGATATGAATAGTATAGACACTGTTCCCTCCTTGAAGATTTACTGTTGGAACATGTTGTTTTTGTTTTGTTCTGTGCTTGTCTGGTATTTACTGGAATGTCAGTTCATATTTGCTATGTAGAAAAGTGAATGAGCCGTCACTATCAATCTCCATGACAGATATGATGTGACTTCCCATACCTGTCAAACACCTTGTGGAATCAGATCCGGACTGTGTCCAGAGTTGCGGAGACCGGGTAGAGCGTGCAGGAGATGGAACTTGACACAGTCAAGTAGCCATTTTGTAACTTTAGTGAAAAGCCAGTGACAAAACTCTCTGGCTCCACCCCACCAATTTCTCCCTTTTTCCAGGCCCTGATACACTAATGTGATCCAAGTCAAAGGTGAACTTGTGGCCGAGTGTTGAGAGGTCCAGTCCCAGTCACAGCCTGGCCATTCCTTTAATGTTGTGCCAAGTACAAGGGACAGGAGCCTGTCGAGGGATGAACTATGATACAAGTGCAAAAATAGAGGAGGGAGAGATATTAAAGTATGTTTAGCTAAAGTGCTGTTGTCAATGTGTGTTTGTCTGAGTAATTAAACTGTAGTGCTGAATTGAATACCCTCAAACGATTATGCAGGAGGTCTAGATTTGTTGCTTTAATCAATGTGTGGTCTGTCAAAAGCAGTAATGAATGTTTATATGAAGGAGGAAGTGGGTGAGTAAAAGCAGATATTAAGAGAGACAGAGGAAAGATGGTCCTTGGGGAGTAGGGGTAGGAGGAGGAGAGAGATGGGAGGAGGAGGCAGAGGAGAAGTGCTATTGTGTAAGATCTTGTGTGTGTTTGTGTTCGTAGACCGTTGGTCAGGGAGATACATAGCTGACTGGATCCATTTGAACTCATTCATTATTGTTGTGTACGTGTGTGTGTGTGAGTGTGAGTGTGTTTGTGCGTCAGATGGTGTTCCTGCTCATTTCATTTCACCAGTTAAGTTAAATCAGAGGCAGTCCCTGGCACACTGCAGAGGTCTCTCTATGTCTCTGTCTATGCTGCTCTGAAAGCATCAACACCCTCGTGGTTCAGCACCCAAGGTAAGAGCTACCATTACCTCATTGTCAGGAAGATGTGTTTTACAAACTTAACTAAAATGTTGGTAGTCTTTAAAATATCATTTTACAACAGACTCTTTGACTGATCTAACAAATGTTATGTTCTTCTGGCTGCTTTTAGACATAGTGTTCCAATGCCGACACAAAAAAGGCTTTCTCCAAATACTCATATTACCATGGGAACCCACACGTGGCAAATTAATGCAAAGAATAAAATGGCATGTTAGATGTATTTACCAACTTGATTGGTGCCACCTGTTGTTGCTGTTTGTTCAAGTTGTTCATGTGAAAATCCTGTGTGTACAGAGCCTTTAAAACTGTACTGTAGCTATACTACAGCGCTGTAGCTTATTGTGGAAGTAGGCAAGTAGGGGTGAGGAAACTCCTGCACGGAAATATGCAAACAGTGCAAAGAGAATGATGGATGGTATCTATAGTAAAGTCTACATGCCAGAACTCATATAACTACAGAGAATTAGATTGATTTCCTGATAAAGAGTAGATATGGAAAAACATTACATATGAAGAATTTAATCCCCACAATAGGCACGAAAAAGGAAAGAAGGTAAAGAAAGCAGGGCGGCTAACTGAAGAAAAGAGCAGGCAATTTTCAGACTTGTTAGTGTGAGGGACAAGTCTAACTACTGGAGAATTGAGAAACAGTGGGATGCTGGAGAATGAACATATATAGGAAAAAATGGAAAAAACCCCACTGCAGAGACCATACTCAAGAGCTGGGTTTAGGTTCCACTTATATAGACGATTCTTTTCTACCTAACGCTTCATGTTTGAGCTCCTTACCTGCTCCTCACCTGAGTAAGTAATCTCAGGTTCTACTAGTGAAATAATGTCCTAGCAAATTTTCTTGATGACAATTTAGGAAAGAGAGAAAAGGATTATAATCTGTTATGCTATTGTAAGTCAAGGTGCCATGGCATATTTCCTAAAATACAGTGCAGGACATGAAGGGAAAGCTTCACAAGCAAGATGTATAGTGTTAAACTGTGTCACAAGTACAGTTTCATAAACAGAAGACTGCAGACATGGCTTCTGAAGCCAATGTTTCCATTTCCTCCTCTCTAGACGTATCCTAATATTAACCATAACCACTACTTGCCTAATACCTATTCATGACCTTAGCATTAACCAAACCCTAACCTTAAACCATGTTGCCACCCTAAAAGTCAGAGTCCCCACAATGTCAGTGTGTTAACAGGCTTCAGTCCCCATAATGTAAGAAATACAAAGGCACATTTCCATTCCTCATGGAACCTCTATATTTTACCCTAATCCTGACTACTTGCCTGACTCCAGCCCTCACCTTCACCTTAAACCAAGCCATCACCCTAAAATTCAATGATAATATGTGCACGTGGTCCCACAAGGAAGGCAAATCTCACCACAGCAAATTTAAACGGGTGTCAGTCCCCACAATGCAATCAACATGAGGCACATGCACACACAAACTTGCTTCATCAAAAATATTTTCTTCTTTCTCCTTTTGAACACACAGTACATGTAAATACTGCACATATTTTCAACATGTAGTGTTTCACTGCATGGCACCCATCCTGTCTGGCTAGCGCCACCAGTCTGGGGAAAAGCTTCTACCCTAACATCATAAGACTAATGAATAAAACACGACTGTGCCTTACTGCACACTCCGGGTGACTCGTTACACTCAGCACTAGTCATTTTCTGCTACCTCCTTGCCGCTGCTAATTACAGGGCAGGTTGTATTTCCTCTCTTTCTCAGGTTGTTAGATTGTTTTAGCTATTATTTTAATATATGAAACTTAATAAATATGTATTTCTTCTAATAGTTCTTTTATGGATTAGTGGAGCAAAAGGGGATTATCAGGGCTCCTTGTTTGATTACTGGGACCTGGAGTATTTAATTTCACTCCGGCATGTGGATGTGCACTGGAATGACAATAAAGTTCTTTGGCTGTTTTTGACCTTGACCTACTACAGGCAACATTTAAACACTCAGTGAGGTTGCTCATGCTCTAGCTTCCTACTTCAAAACCTCTTAAGCTGAAGTGACACCCTGTAAACAGAGAAAGAGGAGGAAGTGAATTGTCAGGGGCTACAGTTAAGGGGCACCGCACTTTCAGGCAGCCGTACTATTAGTGTACAAGGAATAATAGTGACAAATTAAGCTGTAATACAGTTTTAAGAGTGGTTGTTGTTGGTGAGGAGATGGGTTTTACATTTGTATATTATGTAACATTGATCAGTTGTGGACAAAGTACTCGGATTCTTTACTCAATTAAAAGTAGTGATACCACAGTGTAAAAATACTCTGTTACAAGTAAAAGCAGGTAGCTTGTGAATTTCCACCAGGGATCAATAAATACTGTAGTTTGTTTTGTTAATTAAAGTTATCATATAAATGTAGTGGATTAAGAAGTACATTATTATTATTATTATTATTTTGAGTACATTATTTCGAGTTTAGTACAGCAGGAAGCAGCCATTATTACAGATCAGACTGAACAGGGTTGAAAGGAGGCTTAAGAGGACAATCATGAGGCAGGAGGCTAAGATGAACCACTCTTCATACCAGGCTAATGTAAAGTAAATCATTACCTCAATCAACCAGATATTTTAGTGACTCTCTATATGGGTAGCCAGATGGTGGTGCTCATGTCCCAGATAGCTCCGTTGATGGGAACGTTTCTATCCAAACCCGACCAGCCTGGGCTGTGATTTCTACTTTAGCTTTTTTAACCCTGTAAAGCCCAACACATCAAAAACTAGCCAGAACAGTCCAATTTTTCGGACATCAGATGTTTATTAAACCTTTTAACAAAATCCAAAAGAAAATTCAAGATTCAAAATCCAAGATTCAAGATTTTTATTTGCCATTTATGCATAGACAGATCGTCCAGGCATATAGGAATAAATGTGCCATATTATTTAGAATATTTTTTATTTTGTTTGGTATCACATTTGATACATTTAAATAGCCTGAACCAGGATTATAAATGGCATGTTGGCACTTCAGTGTCATTGAGTAGTCAGTCCCTGCAGTGTGGAGCAAAAATGTCGCTAAACTTCCTCCCAATCCTGATTTAAGTTAGGAAACAGTGCAGGGGCTTCACAGTCCATTGTCTTGTCCTAGAGGATGCAGCTTGCTCCTGGGCCTTGTAAAGTAGGTGTTTACCTTCCTGTCTGTGGTCACCCATGGTTTATGGCTGTCTTTCAGTAAGGTGCCATGCAAGCTACAGCTCACTTGATAAAGTAACACTAAATCTTTTGCCTCAAAGTCACTTTCTGTTTGTGCCACCTCACCTTTATTGTGGTGTTCACCTATAGTCAGCAGTAACTTTTAACCCTGTTTATATTCACTCACCACACATCCCTCACTTTGAGCATTTCCACGTGGACAAATACTGGCAGTTAAAATAAAAATGTCTTTCAGTAATGGTACATAAAATGCATGAGGTGTTGATCTTCTCCCATATTTCTATTTTTGGTCATCAGAAATCTTTGTAGCATCAAGAGAATTCCAACTGTTTAAAATCTTCAAATCGTGACACAAATTTAGAGCCAAACACTGTTGCAGTCATTAGAGAAAGAAAACACAATAAATCCAAGCAATGACATCAGTGCTGGTGATTTACACTTCCTACTACACTTCAGTGTGTGCAGGAAACTCAGAGATATTTCATTATTCTATTGCCTTTGGCACCCATTTTCCATACTCAACAATCCCCACATCTGCATCTGTTACAGTTGTTGCTTTAGTGAACAGAGGGTTTTTTTTTTACCCCCAAAGAATCTTTGACTTAGAGATAAAGTAGTTCAACTGGAGGGGCTCAGACCTCCTCAGTGCCAACCAGAGGACAACAGGAACGCATATATAAGTAGTCCACAGTAGCTGGAACGGCAACAGCAGCATCTGGATTTCTGCAAGAGCAAATGGCAATTTTTGCAGTTTTCTAAATAAATATATATCTGGACTAGCTGAAATAAAACTAAATTTAAACTGGAGTTTTACAACATAATATCAGTGTACTGTATCAGCTGTGAGATGTAAAGAGCGCCATCTAGTGGCAAGACACCTTCTCAGTTTAGTCAAACTGGTAATCAGAGGCTTTCCATTTCTATTCTGGCAGCGTATATGCTGTACTTGTCTACATAATATCTGTATTATACAAAATAGTAAACTTTTTATGTTAACAAACAGCTTGTAGAATTTGAATTTAAATTAGTGGCCCTTCTGAGCTTCAAATGCAGAGCATATTTCCCCTTGGCAAATGTATGGTTGCAATGTAACCACAAACATGTTGTCATTTTCATGTAATTAATAACAAACTATTTTTGCAGCTATAGTTATAGTATGCATGAGGTTTATGCTAATATTATTACATCAACCCCACTAATCACACTCACTAAGCTGCTCTATTAAATATAAAGACACTCAGCAAAGGGGAGAATTTGTTTTTTATTCCCATTTCACATTCTGCTCATACAAATGAACCAAAAACGAGCCCCGAGGCAAATTTTCCACAGCGTGCAGGTTTGATTTTCTCACAGAGCAAAGTTTCCACAGAGCTGAATCCCTGCTGTCCTGTTTGTTTAGGTGTGTGCTGATTAGAAGTTCTCATGCTGGGTACAATGCATCTCTGCACACCGAGGGTTTGAAACGTGACATGTCTTTTACAGTGACTTGAGCCTCAACCCTATCTTTCTCTCTGCTCCTTGCTCCCTCAGTACCTCAGTGTTTAATGGCGTTGTTATCCAAGCTAGCACATTGCCGTGTAGTCTTCATTAACACAGGTCGTAACATAAGGCATAAATGTTTTCCTTCCGGGTGCAGGCAGTCCACCCAGATGGACAGGCCATTTGATAAACACTGTACACTTTTACTGTTGTCATTCATTAGCCGAGAGACAATTTAAAGGAGAAGGCAGAACGCAGACTGGCTCAATAATGATCTTTCAAAGGGCATTTTTGGAATATTGAAAACATACAACATCTGTTTTTCATGGCTTTGTATTTTATAGAAATAACATAAAGCATCAGGATGGCTTTAATGTGCAGGTCTTTAACGAGCTGGTATAGGGTGAGCACTTTCATGAGTGTTCGTGTGGATTAGCGTTTATGGGCCTTACCAGCAGTAATGATGGCTCTTACCCTAGATTGCCTCTGACATTTTTGTATTTCTTTTATAGGAAGCCCTCGTCCAGGCTTGTATCAGGCACCAACGGGGCCCCCTGTTAAAAAGACCCAGGATCTGGCCCTAAAAGAGGAAAATGCAGAATACAACAGGAGTGACAAAAGGCATAACCCTAACATGTGGCATGTCTGGAAACTATGATTTCATCTTCACCTTGGTGCCCATCGTCTACTGCTGTAACTTTGTTATCGGCATTGTGGGAAACAGTATGGTGGTGGCTGTCATCTACCGCTACATGAAACTCAAAACGGTGGCCAACATTTTTGTCCTCAATCTTGCCATTTCTGACCTCACTTTCCTCATTACTCTGCCCATGTGGGCAGTCTTCACAGCAAAAGGCTATGACTGGCCCTTCGGAGCATTCCTGTGCAAGGCCAGTGCAGGGCTGGTGATTTTTAACCTCTACACCAGCATCTTCTTCCTCACAGCACTCAGTATTGACCGTTATCTGGCTATTGTGCACCCAGTGCGATCACACAGATTCCGCACTGTGGTGTATGCACATGTCACGTGTGTAGTGATCTGGCTTTTTGCTTTTGTGCTTAGTGTGCCCACAGCACTGACCAGGGATGTCCACGACATCACAAACTCCAACACTACAGTGTGTGGTATTCTGCACCAGACAACTGTAGACATCAGGTTGAAACAGCTTCTGCTGGCCATCAGCCTATTGAAAAGCTTGCTGGGCTTCCTGGTGCCCTTCGTCATCATCATCACCTGTTACTGCCTCATCGGGAGAGCACTGCTGGGAGCGAGACACATCCAGAAAAGCTCCCGTTCCAGAGATGACGAGGTACTGTGCATGCTTGCAGCAGCTGTCATGGCCTTCTTCTTGTGCTGGGTGCCCCATCAGGTGTTCCACTTCATGCAGGTGCTCACCCAGTTGATGCTGGTGAAGAATTGTGCCATCCTGGAAATTATTGACACTGCCATGCCCTTAACCATCTGCATTGCTTACTTCAGCAGCTGCGTTAACCCTATTGTGTATGGTTTTGTGGGACACAACTTCCGCAAAAATTTACTACATCTGTTGCACTGCTCACCGGGTCAATCAACTAGGCCTCACCCAAGCATCAGCTCCAAGATGAGCACCCTGTCCTTTCGTGCCTCAGAGATGCTGAGTCTTACAACCAAAAGTACAACTTCTGAAGTGAAGAAAGAAGCAAGAGGGTAGAAGTTCATGTGTCCTGATCTTTGGTCTGTGGTTAAGAGATGGAGACATTCTTTTAAAACCCCAACTGTGCTACCAAACACTGTGCAGAATGGCTGTAAAGTTGTATTTATATTCTTCTCTGAGTAAAAGAGATATTCACTACCTTATACAATACTAAAATTCACTATAAACCACCACACATAGCTTGTCACATTCACACTAGCAAACGTTTCTCTCGAAGCCTGTGAAATGAATGTCAGTGTCACTATGGAAAAAAAAAAAAAAAAAAAAGTTGTATTTATATTCTTCTCTGAGTAAAAGAGATATTCACTACCTTATACAATACTAAAATTCACTATAAACCACCACACATAGCTTGTCACATTCACACTAGCAAACGTTTCTCTCGAAGCCTGTGAAATGAATGTCAGTGTCACTAAGCAAAAAAAAAAAAAAAAAAAAAAAGAAGTTATTCAGGGCTTTTTGCTTCAAGATACAGTGCTTTAATATATTGTCCAGTATATTCTGTGTGCTCAGCAGGTCATTAGGTGCACCAGTAATCGAATGCTTAAAAAAGGTTATACCTGTGGTGTTTAAACATGCTGATACATTTTTTTTCTACTCTGTAAATATACAGTTTGTAAATATATGAATAAAATGAAAAAAGCATGGCCCTAAGTTTTTTCTTATTACCCTGTTACAAATCATACAAATTTGTCACAAATATGTGTCATTAGTTAACAAATCATACAGAAATAACAGCTGATCTGAGTAATTACTAGGAATCAAAATCAAGTGACCTTGGCTGAATATTTCCACAAGCACCTTCATGTTAATCATCGACTATAGCTGCATCATGTAGGCCCACACTCCTCCATACAGCACCCAAAAATGGCAGGTGCTCAGTACATGATCCAGGGATTGGTGGATGGGCAGCAAGTCAAAGCTTATAAGTGCTGTCCCAGGCCAGATCAGCTTCACTGCCAACATGAAGGTCCTCCTGCTTTTTGGATTGGTGGCTGTCGCCCTGGCTGACATTGCACGCTTTGAGGGGTAAATTCTGAATCTTTTTTTTTTTTTTTTTGAAATATTGAATTTATTTCAGTAAAGCTCACATTTGCGGTATGCAATGGAAAATAGCTATTTTGTATTTCTCTATGGACTAATGCAAGACGGGTTAGGTCTACTACCCTTGGTAACACGGCTCACAGCAGCAGCCTAGATGTTCACCATGCCATAAATTCTTCAAAACACTGCACAACTGCTGTAGCTTTATGCAGACGCAGCTCAGCATATTCTGGCATTTACTTAAGTTCAGAGGTATAATTTTAAATATATACAGTAGAAACACATCAAAAATGTGTGAGACCATCAGAACTGTGGCCAGTCTATTTTTAATCTATTTTGTGGTCAATAGAGATCAACTCCTCCGTCTGAAGCCTGCGCTTGACGATCATGTGATGCTCATTAAGGAGCTGGCTAACAGCATCCAGGTGCCTGTCTGCTTTCACACATACATGCACTGCAGGGGTTTCACTGGTTTGTTAATGATGTAAAGGCTAAATTTGGACCTCCTTTTTGGAGCTGTTCTGAGTTTATCTAACACCTGTTCAGATGTGTAAATGATTTCTAAATGCTCCTTTCATGACTGTTTAAATCAAACATACATGCTGGTGTCTTGACAACTCATATTCATTCAACAATATATTTCAGCTTGTCAAATGAACGGCTGTTGAATTTGGTTTTCACACGTTTCAGTGTGCTCAAGTGTTTGATTTTGGCGCCATCTGCAGGTCGATTTCTGGAGGCCAGAGAGCCCTGAGCTGGTGAAAGTAAACAGCGAGGTGGATATCCGTGTGCCTGCCATGTACATTGATATGGTGTACACCATCCTGCAGCAGAATGACATGGAGCATGAGTAGGTCACAAGACAAAGGTCCAAATATAAACAAAAGAAATAGAAACCTTATTAAACATCCCCAAAACACTAGCATTTCATTTTTGGCTGATGTTTGAATGGTTTTTAAATTAATTTCTCTTCAGGGTCCTTATCGTGAATCTACAGACTGCTGTTGATGCCCAGAATGACAACAAGCCTTCTCCCAGAACCCACAGCTACACCAAGTACAACAGCTGGGACAAAGTACGAAACAAAAACATCTTGAGTCGTAAATTTCCAGTCCCAACTGGATTGCAATTTCCTGTTCTTATTTCCCATTTCCTGCCCCTATTAATTTCAGATCCAGTCATGGATTGCCTCCATCTCATCCTCCAATCCTGGTTTAATCAGCAAGCAGGTGATTGGAAGCACCTATGAGGGACGCCCTATGACTCTCCTCAAGGTATTTCAGGACTTACTTGGTATCTAAATATGAATATCAGTCTCAGATGTTTAAGGATTTTTAGACATGTTTGTAAGTCATAGCACATCTAACAAATGTGTTATGATGCTTTAAAAACCACAGCTTGGTAAGATGTCCAGCTCCACCAAGCCTGCTATCTTTATGGACTGTGGTATTCATGCTAGAGAGTGGATCTCTCCTGCTTTCTGCCAGTGGTTTGTCATGGAGGTAAGGTGAACACCAGGACAGACATGGCAAGCATTTAAACAGACGTTTCCACTGATTACAGCACAGAATATTTTTTTTGCAATCGCCCTCAGGCCCTGTCCACATACGGCACTGATGCTCAGATGACTAGCCTGCTCGACCAGATGGACGTCTTTGTTCTGCCCGTCTTTAACATTGATGGCTATGACTACACTCACAAGACCGTATGTTAGAATGCTATGCCTAAGTTTACTCTAATAGAGACCATTTGATATAAAAT
This sequence comes from Monopterus albus, assembly GCF_001952655.1. Classification (NCBI taxonomy): domain Eukaryota; kingdom Metazoa; phylum Chordata; class Actinopteri; order Synbranchiformes; family Synbranchidae; genus Monopterus; species Monopterus albus. Next base: position 1,004,383 of record NW_018127935.1, read on the forward strand.
TTGTTTATGTTAATGAAAAATGTGTGTTTTATTATCTTGGGAACTTTAGAACAGAATGTGGAGGAAAACTCGCTCCAGGAACTCTGGATCCAGCTGCATTGGAACTGATCCCAACAGGAACTGGAATGCTGGATGGTGTAGTATGTGTAACATATGTGTATGCAGTTATACATCTTGTAACTGGTGAAAGAACAGTTAAAAAGCATGGTCAAAATCTATGATTTATAGTATGAACCACATCACAAAAGCCTTGGATCCTTTACTTCCCAAAAGGAAAGCATGTTTCTCTAGACCCTTCCCTCTTAGTAAGCACCCACACCTCAACCTTGTAATGCTTTCTGCTATAAATTTGCAGTGTCAATCGGAAACCACAAAAACCCCGATAATACTACTATGACATCATCAGCTGTTATTTTCTGTTACTTCAGGAAACTCCCATCTGTGCAGCATTAAACAATGGTTTTCTCAGGCTGTATAGTACTTTACATGGAAAATAATTGTACACTGTGTATAAAATTGGTGAACTGAACTTTTAAGCATATTCACATTTGAAAATGAAAAAAAAAAATGCTTACTGTAATTTGAATTTCAGCCGTTGGAGCCTCCAGCAACCCCTGCAGTGACACATTCTGTGGACAAACCCCTGAGTCTGAGATCGAGGTCAAGAATGTTGCTGACTTCATTCGCAGGAACAAGTCCATCATCAAGTCCTACATCACCGTTCATTCCTATTCACAGCTGCTGCTCTTCCCCTACTCCTACACCTATGACCTGGCGGCAGACCACAGTGAGCTGGTAGGTCATAAATATCTGCCATACATTACGTATTGTCTATACAGCTAAATAAATACTGTGACTATGTCAGCTAACTGGTCAGCCATGGTGAGTGTATAATTATTCATCATGGCCCAGTCACACATCACTAGAGTGCAGCATTTGCACTACATGTACACTGGAAATAGCTTTATTGCCCTGGACACACTGTAGATATGCTCACTTTTGGACAAATCTGGCTCTACATTTAATAATCACCAGATAATATCAGTGGTAAAAGCAGCATCAGTCTCTCACTCACTACTGCATTCTTTATGATTATGATTTAGTGGATAACAGCACTGGTTTAGCTATAAAATGATACTGGGTAAACTTCCAGCTTATCTTTGTGTTATTATCATGTGTTTCCAATAAGTTGTGCATCTCAGTTTGAATAATATTAGAAAATTCAAACTTTCAGAACAAAGGATCCCATGTATTGTGAATAAAACAAAAAAATAAATAGAATTTATCTAAAAGTGTCTCCAAATGTTTAAGTAAGAATTCAACCTAGTCCCATTAAACCCTTAAGTAAAGGCCACAGTTACAGCTGGAAACCATTTACTCTCTGCTCCTCAGCCTTATTCTCATAGGTTTTTCACCTCTCACTGGGGTGTCCGAGGGCGGCGTAGTTAACGCTCACATCCCTACTCCAGCTTTCACAGATACATCTCTGGCTCTGTATTACTCTCTCTCTCTCATGCTCTCTTTACAGAACAAAAGAACTCCAGGGATCTGTCTGTTCAGAAATATCATTTCTTATTTGTGAATGTCTCTGGGGGCTTCATTTCCTTATTGAAACTCACCAAGGCTTTTTATTATATGCTGCAATATCAGTAAACATTTTATGCACTGTAATGGATGCTGCACAGTAAAAACATATTTGCTAAGCTTATTCTCAGTACTAATACTGCCATTCTTACTACTATTACTTTTCACCATATGCACCATTGCTCAGTTCAGTTCACTACACTGGTGTTTAGCTGTTGGTGTTGTTGTGATTTTGAGACTACAGGAAGTTTGCGCAAGTAAAATACATAAAGTCATAAGTTAAAAAGGCTGAGGCTTAAAGTCCTAAGCAAAATGTTAATATCTTTTAATGGGTTCAAAACAGAACTGACCTTTGTTTCCTCTCTGAATTTTAGCTGAAGGTTGCTGAGGGAGCTTCTGTTGCTCTGAATAGTCTGCATGGCACCAGATACACCATCGGACCTGGTGCTGCAACCATCTGTAAGTACTGTGAAGAGTGCAGCTGCATGTTTCTCCATAGGGAAACTGTCAATTTTCCACATGTAGTAATATGCAATATGACCGTTTCACAAAGCACAAATGACTGCTAGAGGTAAGAAACAGCAATGGCTTATCAGTAGCCACAGCTCGGGATTTTTGGCGCTGAAAAGCAGCATGAAAACATCCAGACTGTCATCTGCATATCCCACTCTGACTAAACCCCCGACTCGATTTCTGCCCTCAGACCTCGCTGCTGGAGGCTCTGATGACTGGGCCTACGACCTGGGAGTGAAATATTCCTACACCTTCGAGTTGCGTGACACTGGTCGTTATGGCTTCCTGCTGCCCGAGTCTCAGATCAAGCCCACGTGCGAGGAGACCATGCTGGCTGTCAAGTACATCGCCGCCTACGTGCAGAAGAACCTCTATTAAAGAGGAAACTGCCAGGACCCCTGCCAATTCAGATCCTCTGTACCAGTCTCTAGCCTCTCCAACCTCTCAGCCATCTCTAGTCCGTATCCATGGATACGGGCACCACCCGGCACGTTTCCTGGCTGTGCTTGACAGAGTGTCTAGATGAGTGCAAACAATAAAATCAATGATCCATCCCCACATGCTGAATCAATTTTATGTGTGTATGATGTTATAGTCTCTGGTGAAATGAGCCTTCACTTTTTGCATGAAAATATAGGCAACAAAACTGTGATGTACACAACAAAATAATGCTTACACTTAACTGACCATCACTAATAGGCCAGAAAACATGTCTGCTGCATTTATTTTAAACTGGCTTTAAAATCCTTCATGATCCAAGAAAACAGGAGACAATGAACTTCAATCCGGTGTGTAGGCCCTGAACAATTTGATGTCCAAGTACTTGACTTCAAGAAACAAAGGGATCCACTAATTAACTGTATCAAGCTCTCTGAACCACTGGGATCCCTCTTTTTCAGGTGGCACTGCTCCAGTACGTGATAACCACAGAGTACTCCTTGGCAGTGTCTGCTCTGTACCAACCATCTGCCTGGGCGGAGAAAATAAAGCATCCAAAGATCTGTTATGGTTTGCCGTCATGCTTCCTGTTTTCTGCTTTTATTTTGGTTAGACTTCCTGTCCTGTGTCACCTCACCTGCACCAGCTTTATTCTGGTCTGCAATCACCATTCATTGTGTTCACCTGTCCCTCATTATCCTCTGCTCTCTTGTGTACATATTCTCCTCCTTTCCCTCAGTCTCTTGCTGATGCATTCTGCTTGTCACCTCTATTCACCACACCCTGCCTGTTTGCGTACTCCAAGTTTTTGTATCCGTCTCAAATCTGTTCCTGCCTTAAGTTTGGTTTGTAATTTTGTGTTTGTATTCTTGTCTGTCAGTAGTTCCTTGGTTCGTTTCTCTGGTTGGTTTTAGTTCTTTTTACTTTGCTCCCTGACCAATCTGTTTAGTTTAGCTTGGGTGTTTTTGTTTCATTTCCCTGTCAAGTGGAGCCTCTGCATTTTTTCCTTTAGTTCTTGTTCAGTATTTTTCTGCTAGAACTATTCCCCAGATTATTTTGGGTCCTTCTGTGCCTTAAGACTTCACAAGATCAGCAGGGAATTTAACTGCAATGGCACACATTTCTTAAAGTAATGAACTTTTTAAAAACAGTAAAAATGTGGCAAGAGACTTGAAAATTTTGTAGGTATTTGGCTGACTAGTGCTCATTGTTACATATAAACAGTGTAGTCAAGGGAATGGTTTTCAGTTTTTTTCCTCAGAGCCTGCTCTCTTTGAATAAATTAAACTGTAAGATACAGTTGGTCCCCTTCCCCAAAGTATTAGACATCTCCAAAAGTATCACTACACCAGCTGATCTGAGAATTAGCTCTAGAGCTCTACTGCACATGTGCCATACTCAAGGCCCGGATCATTTTATGTGGCCCTCGAAAGCTTAAAATGCGTATGGTTGTGTTCAAATAAAAGCCCAGACTAATTGAAAGCGTACACTGACCATAAACTACATCTTCCACATTGCCCGTCGAATTCGGGACCCGCGGAGTATTGCCATCCCACCACTAGATGGCAGTGTTTTACCTTCATTTAACCAGCAACTTCCAGGTAAGTGGAAATGAGAAATGCCAACAATGAATCCCAAAACGTCAAAGAAGAAGGCTGATACAGAAGGGAGACAATTTAATGAAATGAATGGAACAGAGAGATGTTTCTGGGGGTTTCTTCAAGAGGGAAAACCGATGTGTTTTTTGTGTCGTGAGGCAGTGTCGGTGGTGTAGTATAATATGCGTAGGCATTTCAGACCAAACACTGAGCTAAGTATGCTAAATTTGGCCTTCAAGAAAAACTAATTGTCAAAGAATTAAGACTGCAATTGCAGCAGGAAATGTTCAAAAAAGCTACAGCCAAAAAATCACGTTTGCTTGATGTTGGTGAGGCAAAATATTTTGCATTGAACCGAAACCGGCCTTGATGACTGAGAATCTGCACAGACATTTTGAATTGAATTTTCAAATTTTGTTGAGGGAAAAGTTGTGGCAATCTGTTCAAACTCATATTTCAGGTTAAATCGTTCAGTTTTAGACTGTTCAATAAATGTTAATCCTGTTTGGCCCGTATCTTTGACTGTGGTTTAATTTAGGGCCACATGTGATTGAGTTTGACACCCCTGCTCTACTGAAAACTAAAAATAATGCACTGTTGTGTAACATAAGCCACAAACGGCTCCGTTTGTCTTGTCATTGTCCTGCCATGTTGTTTCCACAAGGTGGCGACAAAATACCGACCGCTTTAGGAAGCGTTTTGTACCAGGTCTCTACTTTATTACATCGCCAGCATCGTCTCGACATTGTACATATGTTAAGGTGACACCAGCCAGTTGTTTGAATCGTCAAGATACGGAATGAAGTCACTGGAATGCAAAGCCACTTTCGTCTCAACGTAAGTTTTAGGAAATTTATTCTCAAATGTAGTCTTAACAGTTGGCCTGCCCGAACCGAAGTGCTGGGGGTGTGGAGGCTCAAGTTTAAAGCAGGTGGGTGTGTGGAGACAGTCACATGGCGCTGCCTCCGGGCAAACGGCAACTGTCATAGTGGTATAAATCCACCTCTGTATATTTAGTCAGTCCTTCTCTCCCCGCAGGCTTGTTGCGTCCTCGAGTCCAGGCTACGGAGTAGCTTCGACTTCGTCTTCAGTCATGGCTGGTATGTAACAGTTTAGCATTTTAACATTTTAAACTATGATACTGTCTGATTTTTATTTTTTCTCTTTTATACTTTAGTCTAATTCTCAGACTTTAATAAGAGCGACTGTAAATGGCTTGTATAATGTGAAAACGTCTGTTGCAGTTGCTCTAAATCTGTTGTAGGCTGCTGTTTGTACAGCTGCAACCTCCTTGAGTGAGCAGATAATGTAGTTTAAGGGACACTGCAAAAGTCCATACTGTCCCCATTTGGTAGCTAGGTCATTATACTAACTTAAAGGCATGTAGACTACTGTAGCTGTCAGCCCTGCCAGGTGACAGCCATACTGTAAATGACTGACCTTTTGCCCACCAGTTGGCTTCATTAACAGTGTGGTCTACTCTGGCATGTAGAGGAAAACACTGCTGACAACTTCTATTGGAAATAATGCAGATCAAATCAGAGCAAATGAGGATGGGGCTTTTTGTTTTTTTTTTGTTTTTTACCAAGACAGACATGTAACAAATGGTGTGTACAGAATAGAGCACATATTAAAATTAGTTTGACATAAGATTATGATCTGGGAGGATATTGAGCAACTTGCCAGGTGCTGCCAAGAGACAGGACCTGAGCTATACACAACATCCTCTCTACAGTGAACACCTATAGAAAGACAGACTACACAAACGCGAGGCAAAATGCAAGCACACTATTCACACATGTAGGAGAAAACGAACACTCGGAAGGAGAGCTGGATGAAGACAGGGAGGACAAAGATCCAGGTCCAAAACATCTGGAATTGGCAACTGATAACCAGGACATAAAAAGAGGACACTCAAGGAGTAAGCCACTAACTGAAAGTTGTGGCTCTTATCAGACAAGAAGGTCTCTAATATTAACAATTTGAGAAGGATCATGAACCTTTGACCCAGAAGTGAAATATAGAGAAAAGCAGAGCCTTCCAATTTTCAACAGATCCATTTGGAAATTTTATTGTTTCAAGACTGAAAATACAAGAACTTATGTAGATTGAGTGTTTCAAGACTGAAAATACAAGAACTTGATTGTCATTGTACATAATACAATGAAATTGCAGTTGTTTACTTCATATTATTGTGACAAGAAAAGAAGGAAATATAGATCTAGTAAATATAAACAAAGAAACATAAGGTATAAATAAAAACCAAGTTTCACAATATATACATTACAAATAGTTTGCATTTAACTTGTATATACAGTAGATTGGAACGCTACATTGCCAGATGTAATAATTTGTTTCAAAGGATCTACCCAGTTATACCCATATCGTTACCTTACATTGCAAAACTGGTTCCTCTTACATTGTGTTTTAAGCCAACTTTGTTTACTCAGTATTTCATAGTCTTGCAAAACATGAGATGTGACATTGTGATATTTGCAGTGTAGTTAAACTGCAGAACAACTTTCAGCTACTTACATCAAAGTTATATCTGTAGGTATGAGGTGGTCAAATAAGATTAGCCCCACTGTGTTGCATCTCAGCCACAACTCACCGCTTGGCACTTGGTGTGCTACTGGCTTTATTTGACGCACTTCTGCACTGACACCCATTTGGTGGTTTAATGTAGGAAACTGGCTGATTTTAAATGGAACGGAAGAAAAGAGAAATCCAAAATAAACAAGAAGACAGGATCAGTATCTATGTGGTAGACTAAGTTGAGATGAAGTCTAAGCTAGAGCACCCTGCATTAGACATGTGCATAGATCTAACTGACGTCTTTTCCCTATTGCAGCTTTATAGTAAATGATTTGGCCAGAGGAGTAGTAAGCACATCTGGTTTTATACAACAAAAGGCACACTTTGTTACCTTGTTGTTAATCTAGAAACATTTTAAACATCACAGATGAATGTTAATATATGATCCCTTGATCTTGTTTTTTTTTTTTTATTTCCTCTTTTACAGACCAGGCTTTTGTGACGTTGGTGACCAATGACAGCTATGCTCGGGGAGCCATGGTTTTGGGCATGTCCCTGCGTAACCACAAGACATCCAAGAAGTTGGTGATACTGGTCACACAAGTGTCGGAGCCTTACCTGTAAGAAGCCTTCAACCAGTGGCACAACATTTGTGAATCACACCCTTAAGCACGTCTGTCAAATATTGTTTTCCAGCTGGATTGTTGAAAGGTCCATTTCATAGTTTTGTGAATCATTAGGTCTGTCCTGAGAAGGATCTATGATGAGGTGCGGGTGGTGGACACACTGGACAGCGGTGACACAGCACACCTGGCCATGATGAAGAGGCCTGAACTGGGTGTCACCCTCACTAAACTCCACTGCTGGACCCTGACACATTACTCCAAATGTGTTTTTATGGATGCAGACACAATGGTGAGACTGTTCTGTATTGACCACTTGATTAAGTGCAGTTTCAGTGGAGTGACAGGCCCTGAAACATGACAGTTAGATGCACTATGTGGACAGAGCTTCTGATAATACTTTTAAAAAGAATGGAAGCTTAGACACGGGTCAATAATTAAGACTCTGCAGTGTTTCTCCTAGGATTTTTTTCTTTTGTTTTAATCATCAGTGGTGCCTGCAGGTGGGGGCGTGTTTGTACAGGAAAAATAAATGTTTGTGCTGCTGCGATTTTTTTTATTTTTATTTTAAGTCTCAGCATCGCCTTAACATCTAAAAAATTCCAAAATTGTGGCTCTTTTTTTTTTTTTTTTTTTTTTTTTTTTTTTTTTAAATGTGCCAGTAAAGCAAACATGTTTAGCTTACAGCTGCATTAACTTCTCCCTCTGATTTTTGACTTCAGGCGACATGAGAGTCAAAACGAACTCGAGCAGTATCCCCTCTTCTCCAACCTTGCCCTGTCTCTGAAACTAGGTCATAAGTGGCTGAATTTGTTTGTAGTTGATGCAGCTTTAATCATGAATGACTTTGTTATGCTTGCAAAAATCTGTGCTAACAAATGAGGCCACTTTGGAGTCATTTGGGTGAGGGAAAGCTGACACCACAGGCTTGTGCTTTAAGCTGATATTTAATTTCTTAAAAATGGTTTGAGCACATTTTTTTGTGTGCACAGACAATTTGAAATAGTTTTATATCCTGATCTCATGGCCACTGAAGATTTGAGACTCTTCCCTGCAGATGTCAGTTTGGTACATCATCACACTGTTTAATTAGATGCTGTACCAGGTGTGTGAACATGTTTATCTGTCTCTGCTGGTTTGTGTTTACATGACAGGTGCTTTCAAATATAGATGAGCTGTTTGATAGAGAAGAGTTGTCAGCTGCTCCTGACCCTGGCTGGCCCGACTGCTTCAACTCTGGTGTGTTTGTTTATCGTCCCTCTTTGAAGACTTACGGCAAACTGCTTCAGTATTGTACCGAGCACGGCAGCTTTGATGGTAAGAGAGAAGGAATGTGCTTCTTGATATTCTCATACACTTTTTTTGTGCTGAAACTAGTTTATCAAAAGACAATTGTGAGAAGTGCAGTTTTCCTATGTCACTGCAAATTACATTAGTTTGGCTTTTGGACTGGTTGTTGGATAAAACAGGTAATTGGAAGACAAAACGTTAATGTGCAACAAATAGTTTATTTTACAAACTAAAGATTCACTTGAATGGACCATTATTTGTTGGATAAAACAGGTAAATGGAAGACAAAACGTTGAGAATGTGCAACAAATAGTTTATTTTACAAACTAAAGATTCACTTGAATGGACCATTATGTAACTGATACTTAGCTAAAAAATGGTCTCTAGTTTAAAAGAATAGTTTGACATTTTGGGAAATGCCAAAACGTTTCTTAATGAGCTTTAGGGGTGCTTGTTTTCTTTTCATATTGGGCTATTGAACATGTCAGGCTAGCAGTTTTCTGCAGTTTCCCCTATATGCTCTGCTAAGCTAACACCTCACCTAGTTTCATAGTCTCATTCATTATCAAACACATACAAGAAAGAATTAATAGGCGAAGAAGTCTGGTTTACCACTTGGTTTAATTTTCATATCATTAGTCTTCTTCTGGTCACACACAAACCTTTATGCTTTGACTGGATTTAAGTTCTATAAAGTTTTTATAAATGATGTTAAAGTGAGTGTGTTTATCTTTTGCTCTCAGTAAGGCCTTTGTGGAGCCTGGTGTCTGGACACAAGGCCCTCCTGTCACAGACCATCTAGCTCTGAGTTATTCTCAGGGGCTCACTGGGGTGGGGGTTAAATTTGAGAGGCCCTGTTTTGCCCAACTAGCCCTGGTGACATTCAGCAACTTGTATTTGAGAGGCATACTGTTCTGTAGCTGAATTGTGGTTGTTGTTTAGGCTCCATATCACTTACTGAACAGAGTATTGGTCCATACTTGTAGAGTAGTGAGGTTCTCATACATACTGCAGGTTTTATTACTTTTCTGAAAAAGTTGCAGCTCTTTTATAAACATTACATAAATCCTCTGAAGTCCAAACTCTTACCATAAAAAAACCCAGAGGTTTTCAGTAAATATTTTCTATTTACACACCCTTTTTAAACACTCAAATGTACACAATTATTTTACTTCAGTTGAGCTTCAACACAGCTTTTAAAAAACGTTCACGGTGCCTTGTTGAACTAATATTCAGCTGGCAGCTTGTACGTGTATAAATATGTTGAACATCTGACAGTGTCCTGCTTTTTCAACTTTCAGTCTAACACAGAGGCTCAGGAGAAAACTGATTTATTTTTAATCACTGCTTGAGTGTAAACTTTTCATGGCATTTGTAACTTATCTTTTCACCTCTGTGATGCTATTAAAATTAGGATTTGATCAATATTAGTTTTTATACTATATTATCAGTATAATTTTTTTTGATATCAATATATTAATGTTTTAAATGGAAGCTTATAAGAAACTTATTGCTTCAACTGTAACCAGGATACAATATGCACTAAACATATTAAAATAAACATGACAGTGCTCTCTAGTGGACAATCTATGTAATGCAGACATTACTACGGTAAGTTATTTCCCAAATGTCTTTGGTATTTCCAAACCGATTTCTTGTTGCTTATACAGGAGTAAATCTTATCTCAAGTTCCACTTAGATTTTTTCAGTGATTGAAGTTAGATCATGTGAGGACCATGATAACTGAGATGATGCCATTCAATGAAGCCCATGTGATGTGGTGAAAAGCTCCAGTTAAGGCTAGCAGGTGACTTTAAGCTAAGATTGTGTCCAAGTACGACTATTTCCAAAGTCTAGAATGACTGCCAATGCTGGTTGGACTTTAAACAAACTAAGTTTCTTAGGGTGGCACTACTAAACAGAGGAAGCATTGTGTATTTAAATACAACAGGATGCAACCTTGGTAGGGCTCAAAAGAGCCAGGGCTTGTCCGTGTTCTTAGCAGTGAACCTTTCCAGCATTAAATGACAAGTGTTCCTCTTGTAATATTGTGAAAGAGACTCCATCGGGGAGATCTCCCAACATAATCAGAGTCCCAGATAAAGATTCCTCTTTGTCCTTAAGGGGAAAAAAAAATCATTTTTAGTCTTGTATATCCAATCGGACACCAGTGTCTATATGCCTGATGGCATGCTAATGAGTAAAGCAGCCTTATTTATAGCCAGTGATAGTCTCTTCATGTGCACTGGGGCGTGAGTTGAAGATTTTTTTACCTTTAGCATTTCAGTTCTGCTCTGCTCTAAGGCATAAATGATGTAACCCTTCCTATCTCTCTGTAGATCATAGATAATATGGAAAAACTGCAGAGAAATAGTGAGAAACTGTTTCCTGCTATTGAACTCGGAGGCTCTATTCTCTGCATCTGTGCTTTTGTTGTCTGCTGCCAAGACAAACTGGCAGAGTTGGACTCTGTTGAACTCTGCTTATCCCCTTGATGAAATGAAGACACTCAGCCCTACATTAAGTTTTGAAATCCCCACTGGAGGTTGTGGGTTCGGACAAACAGTAGCCATGTGTGTTATTTTAAACCACAGTCTGCGGTTTCAGAGACTGTACAGTTCTGTACTTTCTAGGAGCTACAGTCCAGTGTGAAAGTTCTATAAACAGCATCTCATGCTAGTCCAGAGACTTTGCTGAAGTAATTCAGCATGAGTAGTCAGATCTTGTCATCTTTTTGCTTGGCTCCAAAATTTTGTTCTGGCTGCAGATTTAATGATGCAACAGAGGAGTCGTTAACTGAAAGAAGTTTGTAAAGGTTCAGTGTGGATCTGGTTGTATACTTGACGTGTAACTGACCTACTTAACCATTAAACGTGTCCGTGCAGCCGCAAGCTGTCGCCCCGAGTTCTGTGTACATATGACGCTGCTATGACAAGGCCTGTCCCAGTTCTAAACTAGACAAATGGAGCGAGTGGCAATTCATCCCTCTGATCATACTGGAAGCAACTCGAGTAAAATTTAAAATGAGTGTTAAACCAGAGGCCCCCGTTCACATCTCCAGCACACAGACAAAACATTTTAAATACTTGTCTAGTTGTATTATTTAAAGTTGACTTGCTACTTGTGTTTCAGTACCAATATCAAAATGAAACTATAGTCGTTCAAATTCCCACACTTACACTTTTTTTTTTTTACAGCCGTCCACTTTCACTTGACTGGGTAGTTTTGGTAGTTGCTTTACAAAAGGAAAATCCTGCTAAAGCCATTTGGCAACAAAAGGTAAATAAAATCATGCACTTAGGGTATAGAGAACAAATAAAACTCAATGGTTAAATAAACGGGCATGACACTCCCCTAAAAGGCCTGTGGTGTTGCTGGGCATTCTGAATTTGAAATGAACAGAGTATTGAAGGTCAGTGAGCAAACAGCTTGCAATCAAACTAGGTCAACATCAGTGAAATAAATTTACAGCAAGCCTGATAGTTAGTTTTTAATAGCCATTACAGTTTGTAAAGCTGGAAACCTCGCTCTCCAACTGTTTGTCTGGACTGATCTCAGTCACCTGCTGACTAATGTAGATGAGCTTAATAGGAGGGACCAGTTATATACACTACACATTATACATTACAGGAAACAGACACACTTCAACTCTCTCAACTTTATGTTGACACAGTTATCTGAACTTTGTCCTTCCTAAAAGCACATTTTTAAATTTTTGAAAATGCTCTGCATAAGTGAATTTAAGTGATATGATTTAGTCGATAAAATACTTAAATTCAAGCAAATGTGTGCTTTGTGTTATAGGCCAACAGTTTTGAGAAAGGAAAAATCTGAACTGGAAAAATATGAAAATGCCTCACTTTATGGACATTTAGTTTTATATAACATTTTCAAAGTATGGTACAGATTTTGTACTGTAGAACTGCTTATCACAGTAGTGAAACCACATCTGAGTTTTTCTGAATTATTAGATTTGTGCAGATTATCTCTAAGCCCAGTATGTTCAATAGCAACAAACCAATCAATCAAAATTTATTTATATAGCACTTTAAAAGCAACGTCTGTTCGACCAAAGTACTGTACAAAGGCAATGTAAAAACCAGAAATAATATCAATAGAGAAAAAAAACACAAACTACACAAAATCAACAGTTATAAGAAGAAAGCATCAGACAATACTATGTATTAAAAGCCACAGTGAATAAATATGTTTTAACCAATGGTTTAAAAGTTGTCAAGTCTGTAGATCTAACATTAAGAGGTAAACCATTCCACAATTTAGGAGCTGCAACAGTAAAAGCACGGTAACACCAGCGTTCGTATCTGGCCCTGGGAACCTCTAAAAGAAACTGGCTCAAGGATCTGAGTAATCTAGCCGGTTCGCGCCACCTCACCAACTCGGCGAGGTAGGGCGGTGCCAAACCATTAAGAGCCTTAAAAACAAAAATCAATAGCTTAAAATGAATTCTAAAACGGACTGGAAGCCAGTGAAGAGAAGCCAGTACCGGGGTTATATGGTCAAATTTCCTAGTACATGTTAAAAGACGAGCAGCAGCATTTTGGACCATTTGAAAGCGAGCGAGAGACGACTGATAACACCAAGGTACAATGCATTACAATAGTCACGTCTAGAGGTTATGAAAGCATTGCGATCTCAAAATCATTAAAAGAAATGACTTGACTTTACTTAGCAACCTCAGGTGAAAGAAACTAGATTGTACGACAGCGTTGATTTGCTTGTTGAATCGTCAAACATTACCCCTAGGTTTTTTACAGTCCTCTTCAGATGATGAGCCAGGGGTCCTACGTCATGGTTAAAAGCAGCAAATTTCACCAGATCGCCAAATAAAACACACTCCGTTTTATCCTCATTTAACTTTAAAAAGTTCCGCGCCAGCCATGCTTTCAGGTCTGTCAGACAAACAGTGGCTATAGAGACATTGCTCCGGTTGCTTTTAATGGTAAATATATCTGGATGTCATCAGCATAGCAATGGAAAGAGAAGCCATATTTCCTTAGAACTGATCCTAGCGGAAGCATGTACAGGGGAAAGAGAGTTGGGCCAAGTACAGAGCCTTGGGGGACGCCACCAGAGAGGATAGTTGAAGAGGAGGAACAGTTACCAATATTAACAGAGAAACTTCTATTTGTGAGGTAAGATCTAAACCAATTAAGAACAGTACCACGAATTCTCCCACACTGCTCCAAGCGAGATATGAGGATTTCATGATCCACTGTATCGAAGGCAGCAGAGAGGTCTAAAAGCACCAGCAGAACTAGATCCCCAGCATCCTTGGCCAACAAAATGTCTATTAATTTTTAATAATGCTGACTCAGTACTGTGTTTTGGTTTAAACCCAGACAGAAATTGCTCCTCGATGCCGTTATCTGCCAGAAAAGACTGGAGTTGAATAAGAACAACCTTCTCTAAAACTTTAGACATAAAAGATCATTTAGACAGTGGTCTAAAATTGGAAAACGCTGAAGGATCTAGATTCGGCTTTTTAAGAAGTGGCTGGACAATTGCTTTTTTGAAAGCATCTGGAACTGAGCCTGTAGTCAAACATAAATTAATTAGGGCCAGAAAACTAGGACCTATAGACTCAAACATCCCTGAACAGTCTTGTTGGCAGGAAATCCATAGAACAGTGCTATGTTTTCATGTGCAAAACCACTTCTGATAACACAGGCAAAGAAACAGTCTCAAATTGATCAAAAATAGCAGAAGACGGGGGAAGGTCAGCTGGGTCAAAAGAAGTTGTAGTGGAGAATTGCCTAATGCTAGCAATTTTGTCAGTAAAATAATGAAGAAAACTCTCACATATCTCAACAGATGCCTCAGGATGAGAGGTAAGTTTACATGGGCTAATGACTGAATTAATTAGATAGTGATCAAAACCTGAGGTTTGTAGCGATTACTGGCGAGAGAGAGTTCGATTTTGCAGATTTCACCACCTTTTGATAGTCCAACAAGCAGTCCCTGAAATGGCGAAGAGAAAAGTAGTTTATCCATACTGTCAGACTTCACTATGCCCTTTCCACAGATGACTAAGTCATCATGCATTATATTGATTGTCTGCCTTTGTTGCAGGAGGAGACCAAGGCATTTTGAATGGCTTCTTCAGTAGCTGGGCAACAGCTGACATATCGAAACACCTCCCCTTCATCTACAACCTCAGCAGTATAGCCATCTACACTTACCTTCCAGCATTCAAGCAGTAAGTGTCTGTCCACTGTGGTCTTGTTTCTGACAGACATTCACATTGTAGCTAGAGGTGTCTGAACATTTCATTTTGGTGTTTTTCTACTGCACTATATACTTCCACAAGACAGTTGTATTATAATACAGCTGAGCATGAGACTGAGCTCTTTGCACATGGGATGCAAAGCCAAGGGGTAACCAAATACTCTGTCACATGAGCATGTAGTCACATCGTGACATGACACCAAGTTACAAGTGAGATGAGCAATAAGATTCCAGCAGCTCTGCCAAAGTGTCCCCCAGCTGGCCTCAGCTCTGGGTTGGATATCCACCCTAAGCTTCCAACAGCTGATACCAAATCCCAAAATAGTGCAGTTTATTTAAAGGCCTTTTATGTTCTCCTCTAGGACTGGTTGTTGCACCCATGTCTGAAACTCTGTCCTCTTAGAAACAAACCTCATCAACAAGTGCTTAGGTTTGGCATTTCCTGGCAACCAAATCAGGATGACATGGGTGATAAACATGTGCTTAGAGGTCTGGCGAACACTACAAAATAAACCCCACAGGGCCAGATTTGTTTGTCTGTGTACACGTGTAGTTTTCCAGAACACGTCCATATCTTTGAGGATTGTCCTAATAGACACGGTTTAACATAAAGCAGTCGAAGACCACAAAAAGTAAGGCACTGCCTCAAATATTGCAAAACATTTTATATAAACTTCACTGACCTTCTATATAGAAGTTTCATTTATACTAAGCCATGCAGTGTTTCACAGGAGATAAATAAAACATGACGCAATGTACACGTTTTGTCAGCAACACATAATCTTATAGTGCCGTACAAGTGAGTCCTACAACCCGGAACTGAGCATTTTGCACTTCCGGTTCCCTCGCTCTGAAGTTGGTGGGTTTTTTGGTTTTGATGCCTGAATTAAGGTCAGTGGTTAACACGAGGCCCATACACTTTCATGTTTTGTTCTATGACACAAGATACCTTAGTAAATATGCCACCCGTGACTTTTAATGCTTTTTAGTGTCTCAAAGATGGTGGTTCCTAACAAGTGGCTAAATGATACTTCAGAGGCTGTTTGGAATATTAAACATCATCCTGAAAACAGACTTGTCTACTCACTAGCTCGTCTTTACAGCATTATTTTTAAACTCGTGCACTTGCAAACTATTCTGACAGCCATGATGACTAGGAAAGGATTTTATAGAAGAAGTAAGTGTGCTAAATCTGATTACAAGTTGGAAGCTGTGGTGGTGAAGCTGAAGTCATGGGCGGTGTAGTTTGTTTATAGCCTAATGGCAGCTTTTCATGTCTGGCAATCATTTTCAGGCTTCAAAAATCCATAAAAGTGATGTTCACTTGTGAAGATTATCTTGCCGAACAAAATGTGAAAGTGTCATAAGTTGCTGTTTATCACAGAACTTATTTTCTGTAATAATCCAAAGGCCTGTGGAAGAAAATCATGTTGGCTTTTTGTTGAGGGAACCAGGGTGATGCCAACTTCCAGCTTGGCCTAAAATACATCATCCCTATGGCACTTAGGTTTAGTCAGGTGTGTTTTTCTGTTACATGGAACCATATTATACAGTGTTTGTTACAAATAGCATTTTCAAAATAAAAATCATTTAAGTAACAATTGCAGTTTGAAGGAGACAGTTCACAAAAAAATGAAAATCTTATAAAGCTAGTGTTAATCTTTTTAATCATTATTTCAGATATGGCAGCAATGCCAAGGTGGTCCATTTCCTAGGGAAGACCAAGCCATGGAGTTACACATATGACCCCAAAGCCAAACAGATCAGGGGGAGTGTGCACGAGGCCACCGCACACCCCACCTTCCTCCAGGACTGGTGGACCCTGTACTCCAGTGCTGTGATGCCCATGCTGCAGAAGCAACAAGGAGACAAGCCTTTCCAGCCTTTCTTTGGTTGTATGGAGGTGAATAAATACACTCGTACACACACAGTTGGACCTGTAGCCTGGGTTTACACTGCAAGCAGTTTGATGTATCGGCTAATACAAATGGATAACATTGATAATGGGCAGATTTAGAAATTAAAGTGTTTAAAACCATCAAATTATGTATTTTTTGTTGTATTTTTTCCCACAAACTACCATCAATTTATGGGGTTGCATTTATACAGCCAACTCAATTAATTAATAGGATTACTTCAGAGCTAACTGTTGAATTTATAGATAAGTATACAAGGCAATGGACAATCACAGAAAATCAACCAGCTTCCATAGGATTTCCAAAATGTGATATAGCCAGTGTCTTACAACCGTTAAACATTGACACTTTGACCAAGGTTTCCTGGTTGACTAGCTCTTCTAATTAAAGAAAAGGTTTGATAATTTCAGTGCTAGAGAATATGTTGGGAAACAGAGTGTACAGTTTTTATGTAAATGTATTTTGCTGTCATTGTTTTCAGCCTAATTTACTCCTGTTTTATTTCATTTTACCCCAATTCTTAAGGATTTACCTCATTTCTGTCTTCCTATTCATCACATAAAGTCCCAGTACAGTGACACTGTCACTTTTGAGAATGTACAGGTATGGAGAAAATGATGTGGCTTTTTATATACCTTGGCAGTCAATCAGTTTGTTGGCACCAGGTGTAATGCTGTTGCTAGTCATGTTCTCTAGAATCAGAAGCTTCTGCGCGTTTGCCTGTGGCCATTAATTTGGAAAGGCTATGTATGGCGAGTTCAGCGCTTTCAAAAAGCAGTAAGCGCACTGTCATTTTCTGTTTTTCGTTTCTTTGTTTCACTATTTTTTTATATTTTTGCTCAGGGTGAGGGCATCTCTTCTCATGAACAAGCCCCCGAACCCCAGTTGTCCTCACAAGAACGGAAGGAGAAATGGGAGCAAGGTCAGGCGGACTACATGGGAATGGACTCATTTGACAATATCAAGAGAAAGCTTGATACTTTTCTCAAGTAAAGAAGGAACAAAGCATGAAATTATGAAGTTTAAAAGAATGTCACAAAGGTCTTTAATGGCAATAATATGAAATGGATTGCATTTTTCTTACAACTTGAAATGAGTTGTCTCTCCTACCAGTAGCACTACCCCTTCATAATTCAAAGACCATGCAATTTCAACAGGGAATTAAGATTTGATTTGATTTTTTTTTTTTAATGAGGTAACCCCGGAAATTTGAAGATTTGCAATATATTTTCATCTCGGTGCTCTTTTTGTAAAAAGGAAATGGCAACAAGAGCTGAACTGGGCCTTTTGTGTCTGTTACTGTTTAGGATTTGCAATCACTGAAATGTACATTCATTTTTCAATTTTTTTTTTTTTTTTTTACTATGTAGTATTTGCAGGCTTCTAAGCATAGATGTAGTGCTGCCGGAAAGCACTGGAACTACACTCCGCCACTTTCTCTTCCCAAGAGAGGGAAAAAAATTGGCCTTCTTGCGCAATCTGCCTGAAATTCATAACGTTGCATTATTGAGCATTTGAAGATCCAGTCCTCACTAAAGTTAGCTTTGCAAAATGGAATGCTTCAAGTCGTTAAAATTTACGATGGTGTGATTGATTCACAACATCCCCTCAAACAATGCATGCTCAGATGCGCAGTTGGTACTTGTGAGCATTTTTGTTCAACCACGTAACGTGCTGAGACATACACAGACTGTTTTATCTGTGAATGAGCAGTGGTAGGTCTGTATGACACAAGCGGAGCACAAGATGGCCAAACTGTCACATACTGACCAGTCGCAAGCCCTACGCACAACTGAGTTCGCTGTTGCTGGTTGACATGTAAACCAACATGAAGCAGGAGGAGCTCAGTGAGCATTCAGTACATTTTGCATCTAATTTCTTGTAGCTTTAGTATGCATTTGATGACTGATCATGAAAAATATTGGGGGGGACAAATTTATATTTTGGGTGGAACCTGTCCCCTGTTGATAACACCCTAGTAATAAGATTATCCATCTATGGCTATAACATTCACCCTGTGACAGAGGGCTATTAATGCGCATTGTTATTCTGGCACCAGAAAAAATGGGTTTAACATTTGATCGTGTGGACAGTTGCATAGAAAGTGTTAACATGGCCCCTGAAACAAGCCACAACTTAACTGTGCACATGCATGCATGCATCCATGTCATGGGTCCAGTGCTTCATCAAATAGCGCTACACCTCTGCTTCTGAATGTTAACTTTGGATATAAAAACATGTTTACAGCACTTAAAGCCAGTATGGTCACAGAGCCATACATATAGATCTTCAGTGCCTTGGTGTCTTGCTCCCCCTACTGCATCAGCTTGTGTTCTTGATTTGCAGCTTTTCTTGTTAGCTGTACTATGTATTTCACCTGGAATTATTAAAAACTGTAAAAGGAGTTGGTGAAACTGATACCACTGAAATGGTTTTTGTGTGTGTGTGTGTATAAAGGTTATGACAGTCATACAGTGGATTCAGAAATTATTCAGACAGCTTCACATGTTGCACTTTAACTTGTACATGTAATTTAAAATGGATTCAATTAGCTATTTTTGACCATGCATCTATACTCTAAAACCTATCTGCAATGCACCCTGGACTGAAGGGACGCTATGTTGCTGGTTCATAAAGGAGGTAACATCTCTGGAGTAAATCCACCATGGAAAGATTATCATGATAGTTGTACAATTCTAGCTATCTTGACACCTTTGAATTACCTGTATTCAGCTCCTTCTACAGCATGACGGTCTGGTTATAATGTCCACATTACCGTTGATACTAACCCTAAACCTTGTAGCTTAAGTAAACTAATGGTAACCTATATCCATGCCAGTGATGTAGCACCCCTTCAGTTCCAAGGTTTATTGCTGCCGATTCCGAATAAGGTAAGAGTCTGGCATCTAACCCCACCCTATTTCCTTATTCCACGGTCAAGTATACTTGGATCAGTACACAAGGAAAGCAAACAGAATTCGGTCAAGATGGCCTCGCGTTCCGTTCTCAGAGTGGCATTTCTGGTCTCATTTTCTGTTCTTCTGACAGTTGTGCTGGGTTTTGGGCTGCCTCCTCTACTGAATGCAGTTTTGGGATTACCAGAGATGAGTGTGACTGAGTGTATAGTTGTGATGTATTTAGTTTTTGTGTTGGTTGTTGCAACACCTCGAATTCCCAGAGGATTGGTGGAGGTAACACTACTGCTTGCTTGGACTGTTATTTCCAACACTAAATATATAATACAGGGTTATTCAAAAAGAATGAACCGATTTCATTACGCAATATTTTATTAAGGAAAAGTAATAAACTCCAGCCAAGTCACAAGTATTCTACTCACAATCAACTTTTATTTCCTGTCTTACAAGTGTTCAATGTGGCCACAACAACAGCGATCAACTCAGTGGATCGTGGTATGCTAATATGCGCCTGGAAGAATTCTCTTATCGCATTGATGTTGCCCGTGCTGCAGGTGTTGGCCTTGTAAGGCAGGAAATAAAAGTTGATTGTCAGTAGAATACTTGTGACTTGGCTGGAGTTTTGTATTACTTTTCCTTAATAAAATATTGCATAATGAAGTCGGTTGATTCTTTTTGAATAACCCTGTACTATACATATGACATTTAATAGTTACAAATATCACAGTAACATTTAAATGTGCCACTTAATCACCCATTACATTGTTACATTGAATAAGGCTATTCATGTGTTTTAGCGTTATATTGCTCTAGTGAAAATTGTTTCGATTATTTGGCTGGCTGCCTGTTGACGTTTGCTGCAGACATTTTCCATTATCCCACTTTATATACTGTACTTGTGTCTCTCCTGAGAACAATGACCAAAATCTCAGTGTATTCTGCTCCTCTCTGCAGGTGAAGGGGAAAGCTGTGTTTATCACAGGCTGTGACAGTGGATTTGGCAATGCACTTGCCAAACATATGCACAAGATGGGCTTCACTGTCTTTGCTGGGTGTCTTCTGAAGGTAGGGATTAAACATACATTCAGGAGCCAGTTTGAGTTATTTTCTGCAGTTGCTCCTCTTACTTATGGGGTCTTCTAGGTTCCATTCTGGTCCGCCTTGCTTATTTTTATTGTATCTACTTCCTCTAGGGTCCATTATTATGAAAACATGGTCTTTCCTTCCACTCCATTTCTATGCAAATGACATTCAAATCTACCTACCAGTGAAGGGGAAGAATTCCAATGCAGCCCATTCTCTTTCTGCTTGCTGAAGTGATATTAAATTTGGCTCTCACTTTTTTTATTTTAACACAATGAAGTTAAACACGGTTTTATTTAATGGTTCGGGCTCTACATGCTCTGATGTCCTTGATCTTGATGTACTTGACCCCATGTTTAAGGGTCAGTAAGAAACCTTGGAGTGATTCCTGACAACTCTTTAAAACCTAAGATAAACATAGTGGTTAGGTTTTTTCCAGTTAAAACTACTTGTTAAAGTGAAACACTCTCTCTCTGATTCTGAAAATGCTATTCATGCTTTCATCAGTTCAAGAATTGACTATTGCAGCTTTCCTTATTTTGGGGTCTCTCAGGCTTTTGTTGTCTAGACTTCAGCTAGTTTAAAATGCTGCTGCTCATCTTATGACTACTCAAACATGAGCATGTTACTCTGGTGTTGTCTTCCCTTCACTGTCTCCCTGTTCAACAAAGTTATTTGTTTTTAAAGCCCTGCATAATCTTGCACGTCAGTATAATTCAGAGGTTTTGCATCTCTGTATCCCAGGTAGATCTCTTAGGTCATCCAATCAACTTTTATTGGAAGCACCTAGATCAAGAAACAGTTCGGGGGGGGTTAGTAGCCAAGGCTTAAAATAGAGATGTTTTTTCAGTACAACAATTTGTGTCATGGCCATGGTTTTAATTAGTAGACAACTTATTTTAAGACACTCAAACTAAAAGGGCACTTCACTAACGTGTTTGTGTTCACAGTGAGGAAAGTATTATGTTTTGCCTGAAAAGAGTTGCTAAATGGACAAGCATGTTGCTACTTCTCTTTCAGGCTTTCATAAATGAACATAGCTGTATTGTATTTCCTCAGCTGTATTGTTTGTTTCCCATCATCTGCATACTTTTAAACATATTTTTAAAAGCTATGATGGCATTTTATGTTAACATGATTTGAGGTAACTGAGAAGACCTCTCATCTGTGCAGGATAAAGGTGGAAAGGGTGCAAAGGAGCTGGAGGAATTTCATTCAGATCGCATGAAAGTAGTCCAACTGGATGTATGCAGCGAGGAGCAGGTGAACCAGGCTGTGGAATATATTAAAGACAACCTTGAGGACTCTGAAAGAGGTAAATAAGAAAACCGCATTAGCACCTGTCTTCACTCACTCAGATAAAAGAACATCAGTGCTCATTCATTCAGGGAATTTTTTGTGACTTTGTCTCACTGTTCATGACCCAGGTCTGTGGGCTGTGGTGAATAATGCTGGCATGTCAACATTTGGAGAAGTGGAGTTTACCTCCATAGACACCTACAAACAGGTGTCAGAGGTCAACCTGTGGGGCGTGATCAGGGTCACCAAAGCTGTTCTTCCATTAATCCGCAGGGCCAAAGGTAAACCACTGTTAAAAAAAAACAAAACATGTCCAACTGAATATTAGACATTATCATTTTATCACATATTAACACAAGTTAAATAGCGTTCAGACCAGCAATGAGGTGCACTGCTTTTAATAAGATGGCAACATGTGACTCATTAAGAAGCAGTGATGTAGTTCTGTTATGTCTCTGAAGACAGTCAAACTACGGACCTGGGGGATTAACAGTCTGAGAGTTAAGCTGCACCACAGATCCTTAATTTCCTTTTACATCATTCTATTGCTGGTTGTGATGCTTAAACCTTTTCATTTACTATTTACAGAGAGGCATCTATAGAGGATTGGATGCAGAAAAGTATCAAATCTTTTACACATTTCTGACACTTTTTATCTGACTGACTGCAGGCCGCATTGTGAACATGTCCAGCATGTATGGGAGGGAAAGCCCACTTTGAGCACCACATGACTCTGGTGGGCTCTTACTGCAGCACCGGACATAAGGATATGGCTCCTGTTCTTGATGACATCACTGACGCCATTGTGTCCAAGCGTCCTTACACACGGTACAACCCCACAGAGTCTCACTGGTGGATCAGATCACAGCTGATAACCCACCTGCCTGGCGCCATATCCGACTTACTCTACTTCTAAAATGTGTTCCTTTGTTAGCTCCCTCCATTTCACCCTTGGAATATAGCTAGCCACCAGTAAATGTTTCAACTACAGTACATAGCACTATGCAGATCTGCAGACTTTTCCTGAGGAGGTTCTCTGCTGTGTATTCCTCAGCACTTTTATTTACTGAAAAATTGTTAAAACAATGTTAAAAAATATATATAAATGATTGCACTTTGCTTTTTCTATTGGGGATGCACTGCAGGTAACAGTCTAGATAAGAACCCTCATGATTAAAATGCATTACACTGTATGTGTACATGTAATGAATAAGTTTCAATAAAACTGTAAAAGATTTAACAGAGTGGTATTTAGATATATAATACCATGGCTAATATATTCCCAGTGTGATGGTCACTGAGACAGCCTGTTGCGTGCACCCTCTGTGCTGTACGGAGTGTTCACAAGAAAACGGAGTACAGCATGTTAGTTTATCAAGTACACCTAGCTAGGTCTGTCTAAACCCGTGGTTCTCAAAGTGTGGGGCGCGCCCCCTAGTGGGGGATAAAGACATGACAGGTGGGGCGCAATGAACAGAGAAAATTATTAATGGGGGAAAAGAGTGGAACCATAGTGCAACAATAATGGTTTAACGTCGGCATGTTAACTGCAGCGCAACAATATAAGGAAACTTTCACACAGAGGGCCAATAGTGTACGTAGTGGGCATAATAACGTAACTGGATAAATTTGTTACATGGACCACAAAAAGCTGGCGATTCAGCGCAAGCAGACAAAAAAATGACAGGCAGTAACCTTATCAACCATGAAGCCAGCCAAAAAGAAAATATGATGAAGCCCATCTTGCGCTTGGATTCATGGGAATGGTGGGGGCAGAGGAGTATGGGACGCCGAATGTAAAAATAGCACTTACACTAGTTTTCTCGCATTTAGCTGAATGTGACAAGTTTTCTCACATTTAGCTAAATGTGACAAAGTCTAAATGTAAATGTTAAATATAAATGTAAATGTTAAATGTCTCGCCAAGTGTAAAACTGAATTACAGCGCAGCACACAGCCCCGCCCATTCAGCATCATGGGCGGGGCTGTGTGCTGTACTGTATAGTCACATTCTCAAGTGTAGCTCAGTACAAATCTCAGTCTTTAAGAAGAAGCATGTGTGTGCATCTGCAGGCGTCCAGTATCCTATCTACCCGTTTGTAGGTGGGATGTTGTGT
>NW_018127935.1:1029750-1030932 GCF_001952655.1 Monopterus albus
AGAAGAGGAGCATATTTTGTCTTCCTGGACCTCCTATAATCCACAATGACCTCCTTAGTCTTGTTGGTGTTCAGGACAAGATTGTTATCTGAACACCACCTTGTCAGGTGCTGGATCTCCTCTCTGTAGTGAGTCTCATCATTGTCTGAGATGAGACCCACTATGGTGGTGTCGTCTGCAAACTTAACTACTGTGTTTGTGGGGTAAATGGCATCACAGTCATGGGTAAACGGAGTGAAGAGAACTGGGCTGAGCACACAGCCCTGTGGTGTGCCTGTGTTCAGGACCAGTGTGGATGATGTGCAGCTTCCGATTCTCACCACTTGAGGCCTGTTAGTGAGGAAGTCCTTAATCCAATGACATGTCATTGCAGGCATTCCCAGATTGTGCAGTTTCAGTGCAAGTTTGTCTGGGATTACAGTATTAAATGCCAAATTGAAGTCAACAAATAGCATCCTGACATACTGTAAGTGTTAGGATGCTCCAGGTGGGACAGAGCTGTGTGTAATGCTATTGAGACAGCAACCTCTGTTGATCAATTCTCTCTGTAGGCGAAATGATGGCTGTCCAGACCAAGAGGGATGACGTCCTTGATGTGCTTTAGAATGATCGTCTTAAAGCACTTCATAATTACTGGTGTCAGAGCAACAGGGCTGTAATCATTGAGGCAGGTGGCAGCTGATTTCTTGGGCACAAGCACAATGATGGAGGACTTGAGGCACACAGGGACTGAAGCAAGATGCAGGGACAGGTTAAAAATGTCCAAGAAAACTCCTGCCAGTTGGTCAGCACAAAGCTTCATAACCCAGCCTGACACCCTGTCTGTTCCCGCAGCTTTGTGTTGATCCTCAGGGTGGAGCTCACCTGAGGGAGTTGTACAGTTCCTCTGCTGCCAGGTGTATGGAAGCGTGCAAAAAAACTATTCAGAGTGTCAGGGAGGGTGGGATCATGGCTGACCTGATTGTTGTTGCCTCTGTAGTCTGTTATTGTTTTGATGTCTCTCCACATACTCTGTGTGTTATTCTTAAAGTGCCCCTCAATGCGCTGCTTGTACCTGCGTTTGGCCAGCCGGGTGTCCTTCTTTAGTTCTTTCTGGGCCCTGCTGTAGGCCAGCCTGTCACCTGTTCTGAAGGCAGCATCCCGAGCTTTGAGCAGACGTGACACTGTACTGTCCAACCATCG
>NW_018127935.1:1031105-1033308 GCF_001952655.1 Monopterus albus
TATGCTCAAAACAGTCCTGTAATGCTGAAGAAGCCTCCTCCATCCACACCTTAACTGTTTTGGTGATTGGTTTTGTCCTGCAGATCAGAGGTTTATATGCTGGGATCAGTTCCACAGAGATGTGATCTGACATGCCCAGGTGTGGAGCTGCTATGACCTTGTATGCTCCCGGGATGTTGCAATAAACCTGATCCAGGACCCAGGATTTTATTGTCCCTGCTTGGAAAATTGATGAATCTGTAGAATCTGGGAAACACTGCTTTAAGTTCTGGGTTGTAATGAGTTAGCCACGCTGTGGACTCAAATTATTCAGACTATTTCACTTGTTGCACATGTAATATAAAATTGATTACATATTGTGGCGACCCTGACCGGTCGCAAATGTTCGTGTGTTCTGTTCTGGCCAATGTGGGATGGGGGGAGGAACAGGTGCGGGAGGAGATAAAAGGGATGGCAGGTGGGTGTTTTGTTTAGGTTCTGTTGGCGCGGGACATGGTAGAGTTTCGAGGGAGTTGTGTTGTTGCTGCCTTTTTGTTGTTCATTTTCTGTGAGTACATGGTGACATGTTATGCAGCATTTTCAGTTGTTTTCTTTAATCCGTTTAATAAAACCCGAGAAAAGACAAACCAGGTGTTCTCCTCCTTGTTGAGCCAGGTGCCGGCACACAGCTGGCTAGTTAGCTGTCTCGGTGTAGGACAGGCTCGGCCAGCTCCTCTCAACCTAGCTAGCGGTCGTCACAATATTTTTGCCCATGATACTATACTCTAACAATGACAAAGAAAAGCATGTTTTTAGAATTTAAATTTTATTTAAAAAAATCAAAAACTTAAATCTTTATTTTACAATATTTACTGTCCAAATTGTGGTGTTTCTACAGCTATGAGTATTCCCAAAATCACAGACATATTCAGAGGTCGTTGATTAAAATATGTGTTAGGAGAGTTCACTCCAGGCCACTTCCTGTTTCGCATTCCATATTCGTTACCTCTGGCTTGTGTTTACAGAGACTTGTGAATAGAAGAGTGTTGCCGGTCTTGTTTCTACGCGGCTGTCAAGTCTAATTTTTGCGTTGTGTCTTTAATGATGAATTGCACACAGGGATTTGCCATCCACAGGAGAGGAGTTTATTCTGTGTGAAACACAAATAAATCAGTACATCCACTAGGAAACAGGTCTCTCCGTTACACATCTGAAGGGCGGAAAAAGACAATAGACTCCATGTGAGACCTTCAATGCGCTTCAGCCCAGGTAAACATTGTAACTAGCACTAGTTAGCATGTTAATAAAGTGGTGTACTTCACACAGGGAACGATTTCCACACAGTTAGCAACAATACAATAGAGAACAGTGGCTTACAACTCTGTACCATAACAGTTTGAACAGTAAAGTGCGTGTTTTAATGGAAATAAGACACTTAAGACCACAAGAGCAGAGTATACACCTCAGCTTTCCTCAGTAACTGAGGAGGACCGCGAAAAACAGGAAACAACATAATGGGGCAGTGGCCTTCAAAATAAAAGCTCCTGACCAATGAAACCATTCAGGTCCCTGCAGAAATATTGGATAATATGATATGAAGCAAAGGACTTTAGTGAAATGAATGCACCACGTGGACATCTCGAGAATAAAAGTTGGCGTCAACCCCCCAAATAATATGCACTGTAATGTTTTGAGAACGTTCACATTTCACATTCGTCTGCTACAAGAGCACATATTTAAAAACAATAACTAAGACAAAGCCCCGTATTCTGCACAGCCTCAACGTGGTCTTGACACTGCTAGTTAATGTTCTTTTGTTTTGGCTTATTTGCGGCGTTGA
The DNA here is from genome assembly GCF_001952655.1 of Monopterus albus. Taxonomy (NCBI): domain Eukaryota; kingdom Metazoa; phylum Chordata; class Actinopteri; order Synbranchiformes; family Synbranchidae; genus Monopterus; species Monopterus albus. The sequence continues at coordinate 1,032,925 of NW_018127935.1, forward strand.
GACGTGAGGGGGCGTGCCGTGACCCCGCGGTGGGTGATAGATTCGCAAGGAAAGTCAACACCATTCCACCAAGATGGCCTCACATTCAGTTCTCCGAACGGCATATCTGGTCTCGTTTTCTGTTCTTCTCACAGTTGTGTTGGGTTTTGGGCTGCCTGCTCTACTGAACGCGGCGATGGCAGTTTTGGGATTACCGGAGACCAGTGTGACTGAGTGTATAGTCGTGATGTATTTAGTTTTTGTGTTGTATGTTGCGCTGCCCCGAATTCCCAGAGGATTGGTGGAGGTAACACTACTGCTTGGACTGTTATTTCCCACACCAAAATTAGTTTATATATATGTAATTAATTTATGTATATGTAGGTATGGTGTGTGTATGAATAT
>NW_018127935.1:1033330-1036871 GCF_001952655.1 Monopterus albus
TATACACCATACTTACACATATGACACATTTAATACATACAAGTATCATAACAACAGCCTTTAAATAAGTCACATGATAACTCCGAGGAAATAGTAAGGCTATAGGATACGATACTGTAACACTGAATAACGTTATTAATGTGTTTAACGTTATAATAGTTTTGATAGTTATTTGACTTTTGCTACATACGTCCTCCATTATTCTACTTCATATACTGTATGTGTGTCTCTCCTGAGAACAATGACCAAAATCTCAGTGTATTCTGCTCCTCTCTGCAGGTGAAGGGGAAAGCTGTGTTTATCACAGGCTGTGACAGTGGATTTGGCAATGCACTTGCCAAACATATGCACAAGATGGGCTTCACTGTCTTTGCTGGGTGTCTTCTGAAGGTAGGGATTAAACATATGTTTAGATGCCAGTCCTTATCCTCATCCTTGATTATTATACTATAGTAAGGCACATTTTTTCAGGAGGTGGTCGGACCCCAATTTCACCACATTATTTCCTGTTGCGTGGTTTTACAGTTTCTTTCATTACCACATCCAAAAGCAGCACAGACCTCCGGTGTTTTCTACTCTGTGAAGTGGCCAGAACGTCTCCTGCGGTGGTGGGAGAGACAACAAGAAAACAATCTGGATGTATTTGAAACAATAGACTGAAATGTCATGACAAACACATCAGATTTCTGCACGGAGTCATAAAGAGTAGTGTAAATAATGTATTCTCATGTTTTCTACATTTTCTTTTCGCTCTGCCTCCTGGTGCACACGGTCGTGTTCCCACATGTTAATTTTACAGATGAATGTAACACAATTTGTCATGCACACAACATGTAAACCAGCGTTTGTCTGTCTCGACATGAAAAACTATTTGTAGGCTATATAGGCTGTGTGTAATGTATCGTATTGCGTAGCCGTGTCAGGTGGCCTGACGCGAGCTGCTAACTGGACCAACACGGTGCTACTTCTCTTTCCGATTTTCCTGATTGAATGTAGCTTTCTTCGGCTGTATTGTTGTTTTTACCAGTCTTTCTCGTTAAATTTCCACGGGGATAATTCAGTTTCATGTGTGATTTTAATGTTCGGATTCTTAGCCCGTCACTCAGTCGAACCTTTAACACCGATGCGTTTACATTTGGTGCGCAAGCACAGTTCTTCTTCATCTGTTGTTTAATGGCGGTTAGCAAACAGCTTTAGGTGCATTACCGCCACCTTCCAGACTGGAGTGTGGATCAGAACGGCCCCTACCTACTACTATAACAAAATACTGCTTCTCCTCCATCTCCCAATTTAATGACAGTTGTCAGGCTGTCTATCATGCCTAAGGTTAATGGTAAAGTACACCCCGGTAGAATCACTTCAAAGCTATGATGGCATTTTATGTTAACATTAGTTGAAGTAACTGAGAAGACCTCTCATCTGTGCAGGATAAAGGTGGAAATGGTGCAAAGGAGCTGGAGGAATTTCATTCAGATCGCATGAAAGTAGTCCAACTGGATGTCTGCAGCGAGGAGCAGGTGAACCAGGCTGTGGAATATATTAAAGACAACCTTGAGGACTCTGAAAGAGGTAAATAAGAAAACTGCATTAGCACCTGTCTTCACTCACTCAGATAAAAGAACATCAGTGCTCATTCATTCAGGGAATTTTTTGTGACTTTGTCTCACTGTTCATGACCCAGGTCTGTGGGCTGTGGTGAATAATGCTGGCATGTCAACATTTGGAGAAGTGGAGTTTACCTCCATAGACACCTACAAACAGGTGTCAGAGGTCAACCTGTGGGGCGTGATCAGGGTCACCAAAGCTGTTCTTCCATTAATCCGCAGGGCCAAAGGTAAACCACTATAAAAAAAAAAAACATGTCCAACTGAATATTAGACATTATCATTTTATCACATATTAACACAAGTTAAATAGCGTTCAGACCAGCAATGAGGTGCACTGCTTTTAATAAGATGGCAACATGTGACTCATTAAGAAGCAGTGATGTAGTTCTGTTATGTCTCTGAAGACAGTCAAACTACGGACCTGGGGGATTAACAGTCTGAGAGTTAAGCTGCACCACAGATCCTTAATTTCCTTTTACATCATTCTATTGCTGGTTGTGATGCTTAAACCTTTTCATTTACTATTTACAGAGAGGCATCTATAGAGGATTGGATGCAGAAAAGTATCAAATCTTTTACACATTTCTGACACTTTTTATCTGACTGACTGCAGGCCGCATTGTGAACATGTCCAGCATGTATGGGATATAAGATTGTGTTTTAAGATCTTTTTTCAGATTGGCCTCGGTGGTGCCAATAACTGTAATGATACAAATGACCACCAGGTGGCACACAAACACCATACACTCTTGTCCTCATGCACAAGTCATCTGCTGTCTGTTAGTTAATGTCCTGGTTTAAACTACATTATAACAAAGGGAAAACAAAGAACAGGGAAAAAATCTAGTATTCATAAAGTTGTAGACAAACAGTTGGCCTAAAACTTTTTATTTGGTGAATTTTGTAATTCAGTAAAATTGTATCTAAAGAACAAAAAGTGGAAATATCAGCATTTAATAAATCATTCAAGAGTATTCAAACACTGCAGGGTAGACTTAATCACTCCGCAAGGTGCACCATGAAAGTGGGGAGAGGAGAGGAGAGGAGAGGAGAAGGGGCGAGGAAAATGTGGGGAAGCGGAGGATAGAGGAGGGGCTAGTGAGAGAGTAAGAAAAGACTTTTTTGTTTTTTCTAAAAAGAGCTAAAGTACCTTCCCCCTTTTATTGCAGAGTAGGAAGGATCGCTACCTCCTACGCACACACTTCATTTTCCGGCTGCGGACACCAACCTGCCGTGGAGGATGACATCCCCACACTGAACTGCATCGTTTTTGTTGTGTATGTAGCTCAGCGAACAGGCTCGAACCCACGGTCTGCCGTACCACAGTCTGTGGCGTTAACCACTGCGCCATCCGCTTGCATACAAGGAAACATTCGGAACGTTTACTGACTCCTCTTATCACCTAAAGTCATTGCACAAGGATCAAAATCCTCACAAAACAAGCTATTATGCCTTAACAGGGAAATGAACCGCGACCTGTCGGGCCAGCAGTGTTACCCACTGCGCCAATCGGCCCGATGCACAATGATACATCCGGAACTTTACCTGCCTTCTGCTATTGGTCATTATCCCAGAGTAGGAAGCACCACAAGTTTGTGTTACTTTTGGATGTTGTAATGAAAGAAACTACTGATGATTTTCCGACAGTCTACAAAAGCCTGAGACTGAAGATCATGACTAAGACTAAGAACCTCCTGGTAGTGGAGTCTCTGAAAGCAGCAAGATGGACAATAAGCTCCTAGAGGAGGTAACACGGAGAAAGGTGTGATGAACAGACAGACATGGATATTGGAAAGTTCATTCTTTATTGATTCTTTTAACATAGTTACACACGTCCATAGTTACAGCCACATACATGCACATACATGCACCGTGGGTCCTTCGGCCCCTTAATGCTGTGAGGTACATCATGAAAGCCAAGGCTGGGGGGGGCC
>NW_018127935.1:1037021-1050266 GCF_001952655.1 Monopterus albus
GGTGGATAAGAGACAGGGACTGCAGGTTTCTACAGCTTTAACTTAATCATGTATCCAGAGGCCAAAGGACTGGAGCTGGTTCTGCTGTGCCAGTTAAAGAAACATCAAACTGTCAAAGGAGCAAAAGCTTGTATTGACAGCTGGGCCAGATGTGTCCCTGTCCTAAGTTATTTCTTCACATTGTGCCAGCATGGACAAAAAGCTTTCAAATGCTCCATGACAAATGAGGCCGTATGATTTGATCGAAAGCTCCAGAAAAGCTGCTAAGTGGAACTTGCGATGAGATTGTTTTCTCAACATTATTATTAGTTGCAGACTTATTTAGAAGTCAAAAGGAAAAAGTGACAGGTTACCCGTGTGTAAGGCGAAGACACTCCACTCAGTGGCCACGGAGGTTCTTAGTCATGACCTTCAATCTCAGGCTTTTTCTATGTTGTCGGAAAATCAACAACAGTCTCTTTCACTACAACATCCAAAAGCAGCCAGACCTCCGGTATTTTGTACTCCATGCAGACCAATAGCAGAAGCCAGGAAAAGTTCTAAACATGTGTTAGAACAGTGATTAAAGCCACTGACTGCAGAATAGTAGGTCCGGGTTTGCCTCCCCTGTCAAGACACTGTACCTTGTTTTGTCAGTGTGATTTTAACGTATGTGCAATCACATTAACCGATAACAGGAGCCAGTAAAAGTTCCGAAGATGTTCCAGTAAGCAGGCGACTGGTACAATGGTTAAGGCCACTGACTGTGGTACGGCAGGTCGTGGGTTCATGCCAGTTCACCGAGCATAGATACTTCCAAAAGCATGACGAGCACCGGTGGGCGTTCACGGTTGGGGCACCTGCACCATGAAGGAGAGGAGAGGAGAAGGGGTGAGGAAAATGTGGGGAAGCGGAGGATAGAAGAGGGGTTAGTGAGAGAGTAAGAAAAGACTTTTTTGTTTAGCTCTTTTTAGAAAAAAAAAGTACCTTCCCCTTCTCTTATTGCGGAGGAGGAAGGACCGCTACCTCCTATGCACACACTTCATTTTCCATTTCCGGCTGCGGACACCCACCTGCCGTGGAGGATGACATCCCCACACTGAACTGCATCGTTTTTGTTGTGTATGTAGCTCAGCGAACAGGCTCGAACCCACGGTCTGCCGTACCACAGTCTGTGGCGTTAACCACTGCGCCATCCGCTTGCATACAAGGAAACATTCGGAACGTTTACTGACTCCTCTTATCACCTAAAGTCATTGCACAAGGATCAAAATCCTCACAAAACAAGCTATTATGCCTTAACAGAGAAATGAACCGCGACCTGTCGGGCCAGCAGTCAGCGGTGTTACCCACTGCGCCAATCGGCCCGATGCACAATGATACATCCGGAACTTTACCTGCCTTCTGCTATTGGTCATTATCCCAGAGTAGGAAGCACCACAAGTTTGTGTTACTTTTGGATGTTGTAATGAAAGAAACTACTGATGATTTTCCGACAGTCTACAAAAGCCTGAGACTGAAGATCATGACTAAGACTAAGAACCTCCTGGTAGTGGAGTCTCTGAAAGCAGCAAGATGGACAATAAGCTCCTAGAGGAGGTAACACGGAGAAAGGTGTGATGAACAGACAGACATGGATATTGGAAAGTTCATTCTTTATTGATTCTTTTAACATATTTACACACGTCCATAGTTACAGCCACATACATGCACACATCCGCCTACCAATACAAGATAGGAGATCCTCTTTTTTTTTTTTTAAATGTTTTGTGTTTTAAAAGTGTTTAACACCTTTTTAAAAAGTGTTTTAAAACGCATTTAAAAAAAGCAGGGGATCTCCCATCTTCTCTAACTCCTCTCTACCTACCCCCTAATCGAACCCCGTCCTGCTGTACTACAGTCAGTAGTGTTAACCACCAAGTTACCCAATATATTGACTCAGAATCCACACAATTCTAAATCAGTCTCAACAGTAATTTGGTAGCAAAATTAAATTCACAACAGAGAAATTAAAATCAGCTTCCCTGCCAGCAGACACTCTGAGCAAGGCACTGTAGTAGTGTATGTAATTTAGTGGAAGTGGTGCTGCTTCACAGTTTGGCCGTAGCCTTCTTTAGTTGATCCCTCAGTTCTAGATGAGCAATGGAGGTGAGGTGCACTTCATCTGGTCCATCAGCAATGCGCAGGGTCCGAACGTATGAATACCTAAGAAAGAAAGAAAGTGGCATTAAAGGTGTGAAGCAGAAAATGTATTAATGCTCAGTCTCATTTGTATGAAAAAGAGAGACTTACATCTGTGCTAGTGGGAAGTCCCCGGACACACCTGCACCTCCATATACCTGTATTGCACAGTCCACCACCTTACAGGCCATCCTAGCTGCTGCCACCTTTATCATAGATATCTGGGAAGCAGAAAAGAAATGAAGAACAAAGGGCTTGAGAAAAAAAAACTGGTGCTATGCTTCACATAAATGCTACCATACTTAAGTAATCTTAGCATTTACAGTATAGTGTGTGTACATTACAAAGGTGGCAAAACAGAATATACTCAAAACATTTTTTGTGTACTCAGTTTGAGTGTGCTGTTTGTGCACACTATTTTCTCTCAGTGCAATGTCCAAAGAAATGAACTGTTCACAGCTGTGCTGATGAAAAACAAATTTACTTTTGTCATTGTTCAACCTAGTTGGCAGTGGAACCACATCTGAAGTTTTTTTTTGTAGTTATAAAATGGTTTACTTGAATAACTGCAAAACACACTATAAAGATTAACCATGTACTTGTACAAGTACGATACAGTGCACAAGTACTATATCAAAATTTAAACAATCAACAGTTGTACCTGCTTGCGAGCAGCCCGGCTGCCCACTGTATCCAGTGCATGAGCAGCATGTAGAGTCAGCAGGCGGGTCTGTTCTATCATCACACGGCACTCTGCTATCTGGTGAGCAACAACTTCCTAGATACACAGACAACACACATTAACTTGAGTGCATTTGCAAATCAGCCCACTAGGTGGCAGCAGCATGAAAGAGCTCAACATAATGTATACGAGTATGGGTTCGCTCTCCGGGTGTATTTTTACTCACATGTTGGTACAGTTTCTTTCCAAACGTGCTCCTGGTAGCAGCCCGCTGGCAGAGCATCTCCAGTGCCAGCTCTGCCACGCCAACAGCCCTCATACAGTGGTGTAACCTGCCTGGCCCCAGACGGCCCTGGGCAATCTCAAATCCCTTGCCCTCTCCTGGTAACAAACACAGTGGGATATGACAGATACCATGAATCACCACTGGAGGGAAATCTGTCCTAGAGACATGTTATACATAATTGTTGGTGTTGTCTAAATACAATAAAGCTAAGATAAGGAGTCCTATAATTTTATGGCTTTATTGGTGTGGTGTGCTTCTTTAGATAATGTGAGTGTGTAAGAGAAAACAAACACTGCAGCCTCACCCAGAATAATGTTGGAAACAGGAACATGCACGTTTTCAAAGTGGACTTCAAAGTGGCCACCATGGATAGCATCTGAGAACAGAAACAGAGAAATTTGGTTAAATTAGATCAGGAAGCTCATTTGTCATGTAAAAAGATTTTTAAAAAAGCTAATTACAACTGAATTAAAACAGGACATGGAGATGTAATAACAGGCGTGATCCTACCATCCTGTCCAAACACGGTAAGTGGTCTGATGCGCTTTACGCCTGGTGTGTCCATAGGTACGAGGATCATACTGTGATGGCCATGCCTACGGAACAAGTATAACCAAAGCTTTAGAGGAATGACACATTACCTTTTTTTCTTTTAACAGTTTCTTTAATCTATAGCTCCACAATAACCATTTTTAATTCTGCTTTAAATATGATAAATTGTACAGCTGCTGCTGGTGAGAATCTGAAACCCTGATTTATTTCACTCTTTGCAAACATGTTGGGTGTGTTTCTTTCTGTTACACTGCTGTGGCAACAAAGAAGGAAATAAGTATTACATATCTTGGGTGTGGTTGTGCCTTACATTTTTTTCATTAATGTCCTAAATGTTTGTAACTGGCGAGCACTGGATTAGTGCCAGTTACATGTCAGCCGATTTTTAACAGACATGTATCAACAAGATTAAACTGATGACATTTTTCTTTTCTACATGACACAAATCCTTAGGCAGAAACACTGAGTACTGGTGTTCAAATACATGCCTGCTGGGAGGTACACAATATATCCCTGCGAAAATTCCATTACATGCCTCTCAAGTAAAGTGCAAAAGTATGTAGACAAGCACAGAAATAAGTAAATTAAATGTTAGTATAATTAATATAATGTATATAAAACCTGAAGACTAACACTTGTTCCAACTAGAATAATGCTAACAAAAACAATAAAGCTTGTGGTTAAAAACATCACATCAGAACCTTGAAACCTTGCACATACAGATAATTCACGCACACACACACCCACATGCACGCACGCACGTACACACACACACACACACACACACACACACACACACACACACACACACAGTCGTCAGCACATGACTATTCTACTGACCTGCTGCTAACATCCTTAGGACTGCTCCTACACATCACGATGGCCACGTTGCATTTGGGATTGCCTGCACCTGCGGGAAACAGCCAAAGACAAACAACGTGATAAACAACTTGTCATAGTCTGACTCTGCCCGTAACCACTCAGTGACCTCAGGATGGCCGGACATAATGTGTCTTGCTGACTCGGGGGCGTCAAACACAGATGGAGCTTGTGACAGATTGATGGCATGACAACGGCCAGCTGAGACAGCAATGGGTTGATTCACATTTCCTGAGTTAAATTCTTTCCACTTTTTAATAACTCAGATCTCATTTGTTGGAGAGAAAATGAAGATGTAATTTCTGGGAAAAAAAATCTTTTATGGCTACAAAAACATATAAAAACCAGAGAAACCTCCCACTAGAGGGCAACATCATATAGATATCATGAAGAGCAGTTTAACAAGCTATGGCCAAAACTAGATGCAGTGAAAATGAAGTGATGATGATCATTAATCCCACAGCTATGCACAGAGCATGAAGGGGCCTAATGCAGAATACTCTGTTTGGGGGTCCACATGGAGGTCCACATGGCCTTGGATCACTAAGGCAGAGTCGTGGTCCCCAGTGGTCTTTCTTCCTGTTTATATTTCTACCCAAGTGGCAAAACCGTCCCCTAAGGAAAACTCATAAAGACACCAGACAGCTACAGACAAGGCATCAATAGTCACTAAATGTTCACAGCCTCAGAATCACAGCATGTAAACACAAACACAATCTGACATGTTTAGTCTTTAAACTCCTCTGATTCCAGAAGTTAAAACAAACACTACATCTTTTACATTTACACTGTAACAAAGGCACAAAAAGGTTTTCATCCAACTGCATCAATAACCACATCCAAAAAAGCCCATTGGGCTCGGAGGCAGGATTAGATTTTTCCTATGAACCCTTACACAAGTCTCATGGACCATGGCACAAGGTGAGCCCTCCTGTCATCTGACCAACATGCCCATACGTGTCCTATCAAGGCTGGAATGAAAATACAATGTCCTCAGTCCAAATAATCTGTCTTTCTGAGAATCTAACAGCCAAATATTTTATGTTGTTGAATTTAAAGAAGTAACTTTCACATCAGTATGGTTGACTTTAAACAAATGAATGGCCTTTCATTTTACCAACTTTGGCTTTTTATGTAAGTAGGCTTTTATTTATTTCTGTTCCCAAATCGTTTTGCTTTAAGCATTTTTATTCATGTTATTTATAACCAGACACACATGGAAAGAATGAGAGGAGGATTACAAGCAAGTCTACCACTTTTGAAGAAGCTGAAATAAGGAAACTGTATTAATTATAAGAGAAATCCAGGAAATTAAAATACTACTGTGCCATAACCTCCAAGTTAAAAGTATCCAAAACAAAATGGCTTAGTTCATATTATCCTTGCTAACGTGAGTGCTGTTGCTCAAGAACGTCCACAGCATGCTATAACAACCTGGCAGGATCCCAGCAGACCACACAACACAAACATCTTGAGACATTATTATATATCCTCCTTTTCTCATTTCTTTTCTTACACTGACAACAGCCAGGACACTTTGTGTGATATCTGAGACTGAAACAGCTTTGGTCTGTACAGTACTGTGGCATATAAAAACAGAAAGTCTAGCCAGCAACGTGACACACGCACACGCACGCACACACTTCATGCAGAGCTACGTGATAAAGCGAGTGCCACAGAGGAGTGGGGCGGGAAGAGAGATCAGTCACGTCAGTCCCTCACTGCATATACAGCTTCTCTCAGGATACACAACAACCATTTGAGTGTGATTACAAAAGGGTTAATATCTTCAGCTTTACAAAAAGGAACAGACAGAAGGTAAGAAAATCTCACTAACTTCCACACCGCTCTATTTTATTTGTTTTTACACTTTTAACTACACGTCGAACTATAACAAAAACAGTGAAATGTCTCCTTTGCCACATTATGCACTGGTAGACCTGCATATAAAATGAGTCATGAGACGTTTGCTGTGATTTGCCACTATACAAATAAAACTGACTTGAAATTGATTTTTTTTTTGAACATGTAATTTTATTTTCCATGTTCGTATTAAGAATATTAATTCAGGCAACTATGTTTTACATTTACTTATTACGCTTACTATTATGGACTATATAATCAAAGGTTCACTTTAGTGTTAGACTAACAGTCAAAGTCCTGAATATTTTATGACATCACAATAACCAGATGAGGTCATTAAAACTAAACTGAGCCTGCTGTCTTAGTTTTGCCAGTTTGTCTCCTTGTTGCTTTGCCCTTTTCTATTCAGTCACAACATTTTAGGTTACATCTCTGTTGTCAAAATAAATGGCACTTTAATCTCAAATCCAGTTTTTTTTTATAAAATGAATTTCAATCACAATTTTTAACTGAAATGTGAAATCTAACACTCCTAAACTGACTAACAAATCTTTTAATAAATAAAACAACCCTCAACAGCTAAATTTAATGCTTTTCCAATGCTATTAAAGGTTTGTTTACATCTTTAATTTGTACACAAAGCAATGACACTGCATTTAAATGAAATCACTATAATTTAGTTAAATATATATGATGTTCATCAGTACTGTCAATAACTTCTGTATATAACTTATAAAGAACCACCACAGAAATGTAAAAACTTGGATCCCCATAACACTCCCCCCCACATATGAAGTGCAGCTGTTGACAGCTGGAGAATACTCGACATTTTTCAGAGTGACCATCTGTTTCAGTAAGTCCTACTCCTCCCATTCACCAGATTATTATATAACAAACTTGGGCACTTTTCTCATGACTGTTGTCATCTTTATCACAGTATTCCCGAGATGCAAAATATTCCGTGCATTCCTGATCCACAGCCAGGAATTCCACCATTCATCACGTCATGTGTTTTGCCATTGGATTTCAGTTTTTTAACTTCCACTTGTTAGTGAGTTGACTAAAATACAAAATACACAGTAGTAATGGATATACAAACAAAGTATAAATACTGATTCCAACCCAACTTGATCATGCTTGTTAAGATCTCCAGTGAGAATTCCCTCTTTTCAATAGGAAACACTAAGCGCCAACATGTACACCCACACACAGTACTGTAATTACTGGTTCTCAGTAGACACAACATTTCCATCTGGAGAGAATAACTGGGGAGGGCAACACAATGACTCATTCTTCAAAAGGGCGTCATGTTGAAGCAGCATATAACATATACACCACAGACAAGGACCATCCTGAATTTGAATCTAGCAACAGGTTTTAGTCATCTTCATCCTCCTCTCCACACATTCCCCATTTTTCTTTTCTCCCACAAACAAATTACCGTTAATCATCAGAAGAAAGAAAACTAAACTAACAGGAGACGTACACAGGAATCAGTGTTCATGGATCATATAAGATTTACAAGCTGTGGATACAGTGCAGCTCATGGATACTGTTTACATTAGGGAATAGATGCCAGCTTTATAATGAATCATGATCAAATATTTTCTTTGTTGCAATTACAAGGAGTGGTTATCCAAAAGATCACATTTCTAAAGTCTGTAGATTACTTGATATCCGACAAAATACAAACTAACAAAGAAAAAAAAAGTTAGAAGCCCTGCGTGTCTCTTGTCTGCTTTTTTTCCCATCAGAGCTGTGTTAACTGGGGTTATTCATGCCCACATATAGCTCAGACACAGAGGACTTAAGCCTTTAGGGAAACCATGCAGGAGAGATTCCTTCACTTTCCTGTTTCCAATGAAAAGGAGCTCATGGTTTACATTCTTGTTTTGTTAAATAACACATTACATGAATGGGCTATACAGTGCATCACAATATGAGCAGGTAAAACAGGGCAAAGTGAAATGTCTTCCCACTTGAAAATAAAACAAATGTTTCCTTAAACTGTACCTTTTTTTCCTCTACAGCAAAAAATGGAAGATTACTATTATGACGAAGAGAACTTCAACTTAACTGACAGTTATGATTACAATTATGAACACGGCATCTGTGACAAAGAGGCAGTGCGGTCGTTTGCCAGCATCTTTCTCCCAGTCATCTACACCCTGGTTCTGGTGGTGGGTCTGGCTGGGAATGCCCTGGTAGTGGTGGTCTACACATCACGGTTGCGACTACGAACCCTGACAGATGTGTGCATCCTTAACCTTGCCTTTTCGGACCTGCTGCTTCTCTTCACCCTGCCCTTCTGGGCAGCCGATGCTGTCCATGGCTGGAGGTTGGGTTCAGTAGCTTGCAAGCTCACCTCCTTCCTCTACAGTACCAACTTCAGCTGTGGAATGCTGCTCCTGGCATGTGTCAGTGTGGATCGCTACCGTTCTGTAGTCCAAAATCCAACAGGCAGGACTGGGACAGGTCCTCGGGTGAGGAGACTCTGGTACCTGGTATGCCTGTCATTGTGGACTGTTGCAAGCTTGCTTGGCCTTCCTGAACTGATCTTCTCCACAGTGAAGCACTCCCATCATCACAGAATGGCCTGTGTAGCCATCTACCCAGCCAGCATGGCCCGTCCTGCGAAGGCGGCCCTGCAGTTGGTGGAGGTGACCCTTAGATTTGTGCTACCTTTCTTGGTCATGGTGGTGTGCTACTGCTGGGTGGGATGGGCACTGAGCCGGGCAGCTGGGGTACAGAGAGACCGGAAGTGGCGCGCCTTGCGGGTCCTGTTGGCTGTAGTGGCTGTATTCCTGCTCACCCAGCTGCCCTACAACGTGGTCAAGCTGTGCCGAGCAATGGATGTCATCTACATGCTCGTGACCGACTGTGAAGTCAGCAAAGGCCTGGATCGTGCTCATCAAGTGACAGAGAGCTTAGCACTGAGCCACGCCTGTATTAACCCGGTCCTCTATGCCTTCATTGGATCCTCCTTCAGAGGACATGTGCTCAAGGCTGCTAAGCACATTGGACAGCGGCTCGGGAGACCCCCGAGACACGTCACCGAGGAGCCGGCAGTGGAGATCGCACTCAACACGCATAATCAAACGCAATCTCAGTCTGGTTCAGAAGACCAAGACACCAGCACATTTACTATTTAAGATTCCAAATTTTACATATCTATTTTCCTGTAAGTGCCTATGTGAAATTGTATGTCTATGTGTGTGTGTGTGTGTGTGTGTGTGTGTGGTGTATATATATATATATATATATATATATATATATATATATATATATATATATATGTGTATATATTTTAACACACATATTTACTATGATGTAAGTTAAGACTTTAATAACCACACATATTAATTCACAGTGGGGGAAAAATACAGTCAGGTGTATTTGGACAAGGACAATTTCTTAAAATCTTGCCTCTACACACCACCACAATGGATTTGAACTGAAGCAGTCACTATGTTTTAAAAGTGTAGATGTTCAGTGTTAATTGAAGAGGTTTCACAAAAATTACATTAGCTGTTTAGGAATTACAGCCATTTTTATTCATAGTCCCCCATTTTCAGAGGTCCTTATAAATACTTATGCACCTGACTGGATATGTACAATGAGTTTTTATTGTCTAACTAAGTAAAGTATTTTAATAAATTAAACCTTTTGTTTAATAAAAAAATATTTTCAGTGACAAGTATCTACTAACAACTATTTCAATTAAATACAGCTGAAACACAAGATGCTCTGAGTGCTACTCTGCTTCCTCATGACAAATCCAATTCAACCTTACAGTCTCTGATGTCTTCCATGAGATCATCTGCATTTCATTTTATTACATCCAGTGGTTTTGGCTAGTGACCCTCTGATTTGAAAAATATTTGGCAAAGACGACAGCAAACAGCAAGGAGGATCCCTCTATGTCATTAAACAGGGAAACAGCAAAACAAACTGTTTCTTGGATGAGCTTTACAGCTGACTGCCATTTCTTTTATCCAATCATCTTTTGTTATTTTAATAATATAAGCTTAAAAGAGCAAATGTTTAGAGTGGAGTGCTGTCCACGGTCCTATGTAATGTCCTACCATTTTAGTGCTTTATAAATGCCCCGTCCAGACTACTAAAACAGTGACTTTAATCTATTCCCTTTAAAATTACTTGGTGCCATCAAGCTAATCCTGGCAGGCTCAGCATGTTGCATGGCCACAGCCCAAGAGTTAACAGTTCTTAAATCAAACCTATTTACACTATAGTAGCTATGGTAGAGAGGGGCCATCTTACTATAATTTGGCTCGACTCCATGACCAGAACCACCCCAGATGGCTCGTAAAAACATTTAGATAAAAAAAACTATTCAACTGTTTACTATTCTTTTCATTCATGTTCAGCTTTCTTCTTTCATCCTTGAAGGAGTCTGGCAAATGAATGCAATCTCCAGTACCTCTTAGTCTTCCTCTTTCCACTCTAATGCCTTACAGCTTGGACATGTGGGAGCTGGACTTTGTTCAGCACACAAACTAGGTGTGTCTATCTAGAAAGAAAAGTTTAAGCTGCAGTAGTCTCTCCAAGCAGAGGTATGCCTGATTACCCAGAAAATACAAGTATCCAGTTGCATGTCACAAGACTAAGAATATTAAGTCTTGTGTGATCCCACTCATTTATGTATCATTAAGTCATTATCAAACTCCTTTACAAGCTGCCTTTCATATTAATTCACCAGGGTCTGACGACATGTATAACTACATTATATGTGTATACACACACACACACACACTAGGATATTAAAGTTCAACATATGCACATCATTCCCTGCTTGTGTGAGTGTGTATGCAAATATAAACGCCTACGGTTAAAAAGATGAAAGATTGCAAGGCTGGGAATAATTTTAGTACACTGTCATGCCCATGGGACAGTCTTAGACTACTTTCATACCATGGAGTTACACTGGGAACATCTGTACAGCCTCCCATTTGCCTACTGAAAGATTGCCAGAACATTTTTAGAGAAAAAAAATCAAAGCAAAGATGCAAACTGCATCATTCTTCAGTGCATGTGGAGTAAATGGGGTATCCTAATATTTCCAGTAATTTTTCCAGTAAGTTTGAATTATTCCAAGACAAGCAGCAGTCATTCAAAGAACACTACCACACATTTCTGCAGAAACTGCCATGTAATTATCATAATAAAAAACAGCATAGATGATAAAACTATACTTTGTCTATAAGAAATGTTCAATCCATCCATCCATTATCTATACCGCTTGGTTACAAGGTTGTGGGGGGCTGGAGCCAATCCCAGCTGACATTGGGCAAGAGGTGGGGTCCACCCTGGACAGGTCGCTAGTCTGTGACAGGGCTGACACTTAGAGACAGACAACCACACACACTCCTATGGGCAATTTAGAGTCACCAGTCAATCTAAGCTGCACGTCTTTGGACTGTGGTAAAGGAGCCAGAGTACCTGGAGAGAACCCACACAGGCACAGGGAGAAAGGCCCCAGGTCGGCCCGAGCTCAAACCCGGAACCTTCTTGCTAACCACTGTGTCGCTGTGAGAAATGTTAGTGTTACTAATAAAAACACAAACAGATCCTGCATAAGGGGACAACCTGTGAAGGCTTCTAAGTGCCTAAAACAATGTACTGGGAAACACCCATAACACGTCAATGAGGAGCTGGCACTGGACTCTACATTTGGTTCAAAGACAGAATGAATTACCATAGGAAAATATGATCCTTTCATTTTATACAACACTGTCTGGTTTTCCTTTCCCTTTTGTTGTAACTCAAGACAGATGTGTGACTGGACATTAGGACTCACTGTACAAACCCAACCAATTTCCACAACAACAGCCACAGGTATGATAACAGGCATCAACACACAGTGTTTTCCTAATAGAGAGATCTGTTCATGCTGGCAGAGGACTCTCTCACAACCCCAAGGATTTTTTCTACCGATGGAAATTTTACTTCCAAAGAAAAGAGAAATGTTAACAGAAAGAGAAACTGTAATAAGAGACAAGATTTTCAAAGTTTCTGCTTACTTTTGAAAAAATGTAGCACTTTAGGTTTTTAGTGAGAAGAAGGAATTCTGGGCAGAACTGCCAAAAATAACAACAAAAACCACAGGCCACTGCTTTTCTTTAAACTGGAAATGAAAACCGCAGACCACATCCGTGTCAGAAGAAACATCTGGAATATCTAAGTTCCCAGTGGCTGTGGAGGTACACAACAAACACCTAAACAACACCAATATAAACCTTGGATATCTAACTATAATTAGTGCTTAAGGCTTAATGTTATGATGCTGGTGACTTAATCTGCAGATGATTCATTACCTCAATATACTGTATGCTGTTCAGTAATTCTTATTGACTAATATGAACCCAAGTAATTTATAGAGCCAGTCAGTGGTCGAAGATAGACTAAACTGGACAATAAACCAGAAGAAAAGTGCCTCACCCTGGGTGCAAAAAAATAAACATATTCAGTGTGTGCATACAGTCAATTCAGTAAAGCATCAACAGTCAGACGCTTTTAAGAATGTAGATTTACAGTTCCATTATCTTCAATTTTAATGGCATTTAACTGCATTTATCATCTTTGTATCACAAAGAGTGACTGATCAATGAGAGGTAACAAGTTGATTCTGACCTTTTCCTGCTCCAAACTGATGCCAGAACAAAGATGCTACTCACTACATTTTCCAGAATGAAATGGAGCAAAGAGTTTTCAAGGTCTTTAAGAACTTAAGTACATAATTTTGATTTGATTTGATTTGATTGATTCTTTCAAACATGCAGAACAAATGACATCAACACACACA